>NC_053489.1:655043592-655343592 GCF_905171775.1 Rana temporaria | reverse complement strand
CTGAAGAATGGGGAGAGCCGTATGTAAACACGGCTTCCCCGTGCTTCACTGTGGCGGTTGCATCGATCGAGTCATCCCTTTTATAGGGAGACTCGATCGATGACGTCAGTCCTACAGCCACACCCCCCTACAGTTGTAAACACACACTAGGTGAACCCTAACTCCTACAGCGCCCCCTGTGGTTAACTCCCAAACTGCAACTGTCATTTTCACAATAAACAATGCAATTTAAATGCATTTTTTGCTGTGAAAATGACAATGGTCCAAAAAATGTGTCAAAATTGTCCGAAGTGTCCGCCATAATGCCGCAGTCACGAAAAAAATCGCTGATCGCCGCCATTAGTAGTAAAAAAAAAATAATAATAAAACTATCCCCTATTTTGTAAACGCTATAAATTTTGCGCAAACCAATCGATAAACGCTTATTGCGATTTTTTTTATCAAAAATAGGTAGAAGAATACGTATCGGCCTAAACTGAGGAAAAAAAAAATGTTATATATGTTTTTGGGGGATATTTATTACAGCAAAAAGTAAAAAATATTGCATTTTTTTCAAAATTGTCGCTCTATTTTTGTTTATAGCGCAAAAAATAAAAACCGCAGAGGTGATAAAATACCACCAAAAGAAAGCTCTATTTGTGGGGAAAAAAGGACGTCAATTTTGTTTGGGAGCCACGTCGCACGACCGCACAATTGTCTGTTAAAGCGACGCAGTGCCGAATTGTAAAAACACCTCTGGGCATTTAGCAGCATATTGGTCCGGGGCTTAAGTGGTTAAAGCCCAATATTCAAGTTATTGTCGTAAAACGGGTTTGAGAACCCGGGTCTTGCCCCAGGGAACATGTATTAATGGGAAAAAAAAGTTTTAAAAACGGTAGTTTTTTCTGGAGCAGTGATTTTTTTTTTTGTAATTTTTTTTTTTATTATTATTGCATTTCAAACAATACAGGTTACAACATGCCACCCAACATGGATAGCAACCGGCCAAAAGGGAGCCGGCATATACAGAAAAAAAAAAGAAGAGAAACACATAAAAGGTACAACATAAATAACCTCACAAAAACCTGTGAGACATTCCCCCCCCAATGCTTGCCCAGATAGGTATGGAAACATGCCCACCCCCATGCGGAGTCGGGCAAACATAAAGAATGTGTAGAGTCTCACCGCTCCCCATGCCCCCCCCCCATCAGATATTATAGTTAGAAATTAGCCCCCCCAGGACCCCCCCAACAGAAAAAATTGTTTAACAAAGCGGAAAGCCCTTAGACCCTCATGATTTTAACAAGGAGACGCTGTATGCATGGAAGACAACCACCCCCCCATTTAGTCAGGGCCCCCCTATTCAAGTACGTAGACTAATAGAAGGGGACAGCCCTATTGACCAGAACCTTCCAAGACTCCAAAGTAGGCGCTACATTACTCTTCCAGGATAAGATAATACCTTTTTTAGCATAGAATAGCAACAGGGTAAAGAGGGTCCGTATAGCTCTGGTAGTGGCCAAGGGCTCTACTGTATGCAAAAGACATACCTCGATGGACATGGGAATAGGAATGGAAGTGACCTCCCTGATGCAGGAGGCAATTGCTTGGCAGTAGGATTGTATCAATGGGCATTCCCAGAAGATGTGCATAAAGCCAGCCATGGGTGCCTTAATCTATCCCTGCTAGACACCAGATACTGGAACGCGGCCCCCCACAGGTCGTCCCAGTCATCCCTGTCCAGTCCCGGGGCCACCTCCTCCCATGCTCTCCTGCAAGGTCCCAATAAGAGGTTAGTCTCACAAAACAAGTCCCTATACAGGCAAGAAACCGGTTTTGACAGTGAGTCACTACAAGTTAGTAATTCCAAGTCACTGGGCTCAATGTTCAGGGGCTCCCTCCCAAATTGTGCGTAAAAAGCATGCTTTAATTGGATGTATCGAAAAAAATGTGTATTAGGCAAATCAAACCTTACCTTGAGGTCATGGAGCAGTGATTTTAATGATGCTTAAAAATAAAAAAATTAAAATTGAAAAATTCCTTTAACTGCTTGCCGACCAGCCGCCGCAGTTAAACGGCGGCAGGTCGGCTCTGCTGGGCGAGATCACGTAGATATACGTGATCTCGCCGTTCAGCCAATAGGGGCACGCACGCGCCCCCGCTCGCCCCTGACACCGACGCGCGTGCCCGGCGGGCGCGATCATCGCCGGGCACCCGCAATCACTCGTTACAGAGCGAGAACCGGGAGCTGTGTGTAAACACACAGCTCCCGGTCCTGTCGGGGGGAGAAATTACTTATCGTCTGTTCATACAATGTATGAACAGTGATCTGTCATTTCCCCATGTCAGTCCCACCCCCCTTCAGTTAGAACACACCCAGGGAACATAATTAACCCCTTCCTCGCCCCCTAGTGTTAACCCCTTCCCTGCCAGTGGCATTTGTATAGTAATCAATGCATTTTTATAGCACTGATCGCTATAAAAATGCCAATAGTCCCAAAAATGTGTCAAAAGTGTCCGCCATAATGTCGCATTACTGATAAAAATCGCTGATCGCCGCCATTACTAGTAAAAAAATAAAATAAAAATGCCATAAAACTATCCCCTATTTTGTAAACGCTTTTAACTTTTGCGCAAAACAATTAATAAATGCTTATTGCGATTTTTTTATACGAAAAATATGTAGAAGAATACGTATTGGCCTAAACTAAGGAAAACATATTTTTTTATATATATATTTTTGGGGGATATTTATTATAGCAAAAAGTAAAAAATATAATTTTTTTTCAAAATTGTCGCTCTATTTTTGTTTATAGCGCAAAAAACGCAGAGGTGATCAAATACCACCAAAAGAAAGCTCTATTTGATGGGAAAAAAGGACGCCAATTTTGTTTGGGAACCACGTGGCACAACCGCGCAATTGTCAGTTAAAGCGACACAGTGCCGAATTTGCAAAACGTGGCCCGGTCATTGACCAGCAATATGGTCCGGGGCTTAAGTGGTTAAATATCATTCCTGCTGGGTGTTACTATAAGAAAAAAGTAATTTAAAACTGCTTGCGGCTTTAATGTAATGTCTGCCATATGGATGAAAATCATTGAGAAAAATAGCATGGGTTTTCCCGCCCCCCTCCCCCCAGGTCATTACCAGCCCCTTTGGCCCTATATACTTTTAACAGCAGTATAAAGGACAGGGACTGTAGGTTTGTTGTTAAGTAGAATCTGTTTGTAATTTTGAACTGGTACTTTTTTTAAAGTGTAGCTCCAGCCAAAAAATATATTTTTTAAAATATAAAAAGTTAAATAAAAAAAAGGCCCATGCACTTTGGTGCTATTGAGGGGTGGCAGGCAGATCATTCTCAAATGAATAGGCTGTTCTGCAGCAAGGCACATACTCTGTGCGTGTAAATAAAATTAAATAAAAAATCACAAAAATGCATACTAACAAAAGCACCATGCATTTTTTTTTGAGAATCACAAGAGAATCGTCATCTTTATTCTAAGCAAAAGAATTGTGATTCTCATTTTTCCCAGAATCGTGCAGCTCTACTGCCTTTAGGAATTAATATGAGAAACACCAGCAAATCTATTGACGTAGCTTTAGGCGCACACTGTACAGAGGACACAGACATTACACCACGTGAAAATACTGCAGCTAGCACAATCACCTGCCTGCCTGTCAGTAAATTAGGAAGAGAGGATCTATCTAAACTCAATACAGTGTAAAAATATACAGTATATACAACACCTGGGATGCATATACATCCTCTACACACTAATTCTAACTGACTAGCCTGCCTGCTCTATCTACCTGCAAAAAATGACACTGTCTCTCTGTCTCTCTCTGTTCTTTCTTAACCACCGCAACACACTACACAAGGCTGACCTGCAGGCGGCCTTTTATAGTGTGGGGCATGTACTAAACCCCCTGAGCCATAATTGGCCAAAGCCACCCTGGTCACTAGGGGGCCCCATCAGGGTTGCCAGCCTCAGTAAAACCAGGGACAGTATGTAAAAATCTGTGTTTTTAAAAAAAATCCCAAGATTATAGCTGCCCCGCCTCTCCAGTACCTTTTCAGTGTGTGTATGTATACTGTAAGTGTATGATACTGTGTGTGTATACTGTGTATGTATACTGTAAGTGTGTGTGTACACTGTGTGGCCCCATAATCTATTGCCTGGGGGCCCCATAATCTCCTATTGCCCGGGGGCCCCATAATCTCCTATTGCCTGGGGGCCCCACGAGTTGTCAGTCTGCCCCTGACCGTATGTCAGCGACAGCGCATCTTATGAGCTTGAATAACCGGATCGATGCGTGGTCAGGGTGGTGGAAGGAACCCAGGATCTCCAGTGGACACTCCAAAGGACCTTGTGGTACTTCAACGATTCCAAAGCAGCAGAGTGGAGAACCCCTCTCAGACTTAAATCTCACAACAGTATATGGAAAAAAGGAGACTGGGGCTCCAATAGTGTAGGTCAAAACAATAGGTAGGTTTATTAAAACCAACAAACATTAATGAAAATAGTGATCACATATAAAAAACAGCAATGCGAGGAGTGATGAACATAGCCCTACTCGTTTCGTTCTCAAGGACATCTACAGGGGCATCTAGCATGGCCATATGACCATGAAAATGATTGAATATTGCTTCTGTGTCCCCTTTTTTTTCAGAATGGCGACAGTTCCCCATTTCTTGTCTTGCGATCGTACACATACTACACAACTTTCGGGGGTTTGGGAAGTAAAATGTTCAAGTGTCTGGCCTGTTACACTGGCTAGGGTGTTCTGCAGGAGAAGGTGACTGGGGGGAGGTACTGTAAGCTATTCAACCTCTTAATGTTTTAGTCTTTGAAGATCAACATCAGCCAAGGGAGTGGAGTGAAGCAAGTGCACCAACCAACCTTGGTGTGGCAATGATAGACCGAGTTTGGATTTTCAATTAAGCTACCAGTGTTACCAGCCCATGCGGATATTTACACCTCTACATTGTCTACACTAGAAAGTTCAGGATGTGGAAATGCTGCATCATCTGCTTGCCAGTGAGATGTCAATAAGAACATGATTTGGTCTTAGAAGGGGGTAGCCCCATCAGTGCAGCCTATCAGTGCCCATAATGTAAAAGCCCCATCAGTGCAGCCTATCAGTGCCTATAAGTGCAGCCCCATCAGTGCACCCCCATCACTGCAGCCTATCAGTGCCCATTAGTACAGCCTCATCAGTGCAGCCTGTCAGTGCCCATTAGTACAGCCCCATCAGTGCAGCCTATCAGTGCCCATTAATGTAGCCCCATCAGTGCAGCCTATCAGTGCCCATAAGTGTAACCCCATCAGTGCAGCCTATCAGTGCCTATTACTACAGTCTCATCAGTGCCCATAAATGTAGCCCCATCAGTGAAGCCTATCAGTGCCCATAAGTGTAGCCCCATCAGTGCAACCTATCGGTGCCTATTACTACAGCCTCATCAGTGCATCCTATCAGTCAATGTTGCCAAACTACCAGAATGAAATTTACTGGCACGACACTCGAAATTTACTGGCACAGCCACTTTTTTACTGGCATTTCACAAAGGTTACTAAATCAAATTTTTAGGTGCAAATTTCAGTATTTAGGCTACAAACAATTACGCTAGGCAAATAGCAATGTGATTTAAGGTAGATATTAAGGTAAAAAAACATATTTTTTTTATTTTCGATATAATAAGGGCAAATTATTTAGTCACGTCACCCCCTGCCTCCATCCCCCTCTGCCACCAACACCCCCTGCCTTCACCCCCCTCTGCGGTGCCACAATCTCCCCCTGCCTCAAATCTCCCCCTGCCTCCAATCTCCCCAGGCCCCCTGCCTCCATAGTCCCCTGCCTCCATCCCCCTCTGTGGTGCCACCAACAACCCCTGTCTCCATCCCCCACCCTCTGCGGTGCTACCATCCCCCTCTGCTGTGCCACCAACACTCCCTGCCTCCAATCACCCCCTGCCTTCAATCACCCCCTGCCACTAACACCCCCTGCCACTAATACCCCCCCTGCCTCCAATCTCCCCCAGGCCCCCTGCCTCCAAACACCCCCTGCCTCCATCGTCCCCTACCTCCATCCCCCTCTGCGGTGCCACCAACAACCCCTGTCTCCATCCCCCACCCTCTGCGGTGTCACCATCCCCCTCCCTCTGCGGTGCCACCATCCCCCTCTGCAGTGCCTCCAATCACCCCCTGCCTCCAATCTCCCCCTGCCTCCATCCCCCTCTGTGGTGCCACCACAGTCACCATTACCCCCTTGCCTCAATCGAGTCCCCCTCTGCCACCATCACCTGATGTCACCGTCAGCTGGGCTGTCTGTCACTCTGTCCGTCCCCGACTCCCCTGTGAACTTTGTATTGCCTGGATGCAGCAGGCTCCTCCATTCTGCCACCGCCACGTGCTGCTCAGCCTACGAGTCCTGACTCCTGCTCCAGTGCTGTGCTCCTCCGACTTCCTGGTTAGTTACAGAGGTCGGAGGAGCACAGCACTGGAGCAGGAGCGGGATGTCCTAATACATCACAGCCTCTGTGAAATCCGCCCCCCGCCAGCCGAATACAGCATATGCTCGGCTCATCAAGCTCCGGAACTGCGAATGCACAATTCCAAGCCGAACCGATCTCGGCTATTTTTACTGGCACATTCCTGCAACTACGGACATTTACGGACAGGGGGAAAAAAGTGCCCGTTTTTACGGACTGTCCGTAAAAATACGGACGGTTGGCAACACTGCTCCTGGAACAGATTATGATCGTAATCCGAGGTTCCACTGTACAAGGAATGTAAACATCTCTAGTAATATAAATAAGCATGACAGATCCTCTTTAATGAGGCTTTCTGCACACCAGGAAGAAAGCCTTGCATTACTGTGTGTAGTTACAGACAGAAGAACAGGATGTGAGGATTTCTCGGAAGAAATAAGGACATTTAACTAGTTAGCAACCGCCCTATAGACGAAATACGTCTACAAGGCGGTTGCTTAACTCTGGGAGGGCGTCAATGTACGTCCTCCCAGAATCGCGCTCCCGCGCGCCCTGCGGGAATCTCCGTGACCGCCGGGTCCCCCGGACCCGGCTGATCACGGATCACGGTAAATCGCCGCTGATAGCGGCGGTTTACCACGTGATTGCTCCGTCCAATGACGGAGCGATCACTAGTAAACAAACCGGTGTCATGTGATGACGCCGGTTCCTCCCTCTCCTCTCTGTACCGAACGGTACAGTGTGAGAGAGGAGAGGGGAGAGAGCGCATGCAGCAGCAGCTGCTGCGGGCTGGATCTGTGACACATGCAGTCACAGATCCAGCCAGCCATCCATCCCTCCCTGTGCAATACTCTGCAATGCCCCAGCAATACTCTGCAATGCCCCAGCAATACTCTGCAATGCCCCAGCAATACTCTGCAATGGCCCAGCAATACTCTGCAATGGCCCAGCAATACTCTGCAATGGCCCAGCAATACTCTGCAATGGCCCAGCAATACTCTGCAATGGCCCAGCAATACTCTGCAATGGCCCAGCAATACTATGCAATGGCCCAGCAATACTCTGCAATGGCCCAGCAATACTCTGCAATGGCCCAGCAATACTCTGCAATGGCCCAGCAATACTCTGCAATGCCCAAGCAATACTCTGCAATGCCCCAGCAATACTCTGCAATGCCCCAGCAATACTCTGCAATGCCCCAGCAATACTCTGCAATGCCCCAGCAATGCCCCGGCAATACTCTGCAATGCCCCGGCAATACTCTGCAATGCCCCGGCAATACTCTGCAATGCCCCGGCAATACTCTGCAATGCCCCGGCAATACTCTGCAATACCCCAAAATACTCTGCTGCAATACCCCAAAATACCCCACAATACCCCACAAAACTCCGCAATACCCCACAATACTCCGCAATACCCCACAATACTCCGCAATACCCCACAATACTCCGCAATACCCCACAATACTCCGCAATACCCCACAATACCCTGCAACGTTGCCTATGGGGATTCTTAGGTAGCGAAGTTTGGCGCCATTCCACGAGCGTGTGCAATTTTGAAGGGTGACATGTTGGGTATCTATTTACTCGCCGTAACTTCATCTTCCACATTTATGCAAAAGAATGAAGAAAAAATACAAAATTTACTAAATTTTATAACAGAAACAAAGAAAAATTCTTTTTTTTTACAGAATTTTCAGTCTTTTTTCTCTTATAGCGCAAAAAATAAAAAACCCAACAGTGATTAAATACCACCAAAAGAAAGCTCTATTTGTGTGAAAAAAAGGACGAACATTTCATTTGGGTACAATGTTGTATGACTGAGTAATTGTCATTCAAATTGTGATAACACCGAAAGCTGAAAATTGGTCTGGTTATTAAGTGGATTTACGTGCCCAGTGGTCAAGTGGTTAAAACCAAAATGGAAGGATGAGGTAAGTGAAGGAGGACTGCACAAGGTAAAGGAAGCTATTTAGGGGGAAACAAAGTTTCCTTCCAACCCCTTTAAAAGCAAAAATGTAATTTGAACTTTAAGAAAAAAAAATCCTGTCTTTTTGCCCGAGGACCGGAAGTGACCTCAGAGGTCGCCGGTAGCCACCAAGGGCATAGAGCTGATTGGGGGCCATCACTATTCTTCCTGTCTAGCCATCGGCCTCATCGGATCATTAGGTGACCGGAAAGTGGCGGGGGGCACCTCTTCCACCGCCTATAAAAGTGATCTCACAGCGAATCCACCGCTGGGACCACTTTTATGTGAAAGCCAGCTGCCTAAAGGAAAAACAACAATTTGTTATCTGCTGCCATAACAACGGTATTTAAAGTAAAAATTATGACGAACATTCCCAGTTAGGCAGTCGGCAGGTGGTTGAGAAATGTAATGCTATTGTTGATTTCCATATCAATTAGATGTAAACCGCATTGAAAGTCATGTAGTTTGCTAAAGCACTCTGGATCATAAATAATTGCCTTTTTTTTTTTATATAAAATACTTTTTTCACCTGTTTTCATTCTTTGTAACATCTCAGTGTTGGGGGTGCTCTGCAGCTGCTTAGCAGCCACCTCCTACCTACGTGCCCTTAAACCCTAATGCCGCGTACACACGGTCGTTTTTTTGTCTTGTAAAAAAACGTTGTTTTTTTATTATGATAAAAAACAACGGTTTTCAAACTTCATTTTAAAAAACGACGTTGCCTACACACCATCGTTTTTTCAAAATGCTCTAGCAAAACACTCTGTTCCATTCAAGCTCACGTCATAACTTGCTTCTGAGCATGCGCGGGTTTAAAAACATTGTTTTAAACGTCGTTTTAGCCCACACACGATCATTTTTTTAAATTTTTCAGAAGACATAAAACGACGTTTTCCCCACACACGGTCATTTTAACCACTTAAGCCCCGGACCAATATGCTGGCTAAAGACCCAAGGGGTTTTTACAGTTCGGGACTGCGTCGCTTTAACAGACAATTGCGCGGTCGTGCGACGTGGCTCCCAAACAAAATTGGCGTCCTTTTTTCCCCACAAATAGAGCTTTCTTTTGGTGGTATTTGATCACCTCGGCGGTTTTTATTTTTTGCGCTATAAACAAAAATAGAGCGACGATTTTGAAAAAAATGCAATATTTTTTACTTTTTGCTATAATAAATATCCCCCAAAAACATATATACATTTTTTTCCCCTCAGTTTAGGCCGATACGTATTCTTGTACCTATTTTTGGTAAAAAAAAATCGCAATAAGCTTTTATCGATTGGTTTGCGCAAAATTTATAGCGTTTACAAAATAGGGGATAGTTTTATTGCATTTTTATAAATTATTTTTTTTTTACTACTAATGGTGGCGATCAGCGATTTTTTTTCGTGACTGCGACATTATGGCGGACACTTCGGACAATTTTGACACATTTTTGGGACCATTGTCATTTTCACAGCAAAAAATGCATTTAAATTGCATTGTTTATTGTGAAAATGACAGTTGCAGTTTGGGAGTTAACCACAGGTGGCGCTGTAGGATTTAGTGTACACTGTGTGTGTGTTTACAACTGTAGGGGGGTGTGGCTGTAGGAATGATGTCATCGATCGAATCTCCCCTATAAAGGGGATCACTCGATCGATGCAGCGCAATAGTGAAGCACGGGGAAGCCGTGTTTACATACGGCTCTCCCCGTTCTTCAGCTCCGGGGAGCGATCGCGACGGATCGGCTATAAACAAATAGCCGCGCCGTCGTCCCGGATCGCTCCCCGAGGGAACCCGACCGCCGCGTGTAGCGGGGGGGGGGTCCCGATCGGACCCCCGACCCACGTCTAGGCAGGGACGTACAGGTACGCCCATGTGCCTGTACGTGCCATTCTGCCGACGTATATGTACATGCGGCGGTCGGGAAGTGGTTAAATGACATTTTTAAAAAAAAAAATCTTTTTCATCACAAAAAAACAACCGTGTGTACGCGGCATAAGTTTGGGGTCCTTTCACACGGGCGATCCGCCCGGCGGACTCCGCTTTGCTTAGCGGGGGATCGATCTGTTGGTCCCCGCTGATCCGTTCACTCTGCAGAGACGGACACATTCCTGCTTTCTTCTATGGGGAAATCGGGTGAAAACAGACCGCCTGTCCGATCTCATCCAATCTGATCCACCAGACAGATGGAAAATAGGGTCACCATCCATCTGGATTTCACGTATCGGATTGGATAGTGGACATGTCACTGCTGACATCCGCCTCTCCATAGCAGGTTCTAATCAGGTCCGCCTGAAAAACTGACAGGCAGACCTGCTCATGTGAAAGGGGCCTAAGTAAAGAGAAAAAAAAATCAGCACAAGGGACATTACTTACTAATTAATCCTATGTGTCCCTTGTACCGTTTAATCCTGCTTTACTTGAAATCTTTATCTTTTATCTGACCCCGACTCCTATCCACCCCACCATCATCTCCTGGTGCAGCAAAGGTTAATAGAACTGAGGGAGCTGTGACAGGCACTCACCATTAGTTCCCAACCAGTGGCAGACTCTCCATTAGGGGCGCTCGAGCGCCGCCCCCTCTATCCATCGCCATGCTC
This sequence comes from Rana temporaria, assembly GCF_905171775.1. Lineage (NCBI taxonomy): Eukaryota > Metazoa > Chordata > Amphibia > Anura > Ranidae > Rana > Rana temporaria. The sequence goes on along the minus strand of NC_053489.1, from coordinate 655,332,572 downwards.
TGGCAACGGGCGCCACCCCCTATTTATGCGTCTGGGCCCTTTCTGGAGCAGCTGTTTTTTTTTTTATGAAGCATCTGATTAGAGCAAGAGGCTCTTATAGGCTTCAGAATAGGATGGGCTCATGGCGCAGAGCATTGCACTACTAGCCCACCCTGGTGTTACAACAGCGAATGATTATTCGCTATTGAAACACTGATCCTCAATCCGGCCAATCAGAAGAAGGTCTGAGATCTATTTTCCGATTGGCCGAAAAGAGAAGAGTCTCAATTGGCCGCCGAGGAGGAGGGAAGAAGCGGAAGCCGCCGTGATGCCTGTGGAGATCAGGAGAAGGGAAAGCCGGTGCCTCCGTCAAGCAAGGGAAGCTGCCGGTGAAGCCCGGGAGAAGCCCTGCCCACCATGGATGGGGTAAGTGCACCAAAGCCAACCGACCGACCCCAGTTGGGAAACCCTGCCTTAGTGTATTTCAAGATGAATAGCACTGCAATGTGACAATGCTAGGGATGAGCCAAACACCCCCACCCCCCCAGTTCGGTTCACACCAGAACCACAAAATTTGTTCGAACACTGTTAAAGTCTATGGGACACGAACATGAAAAATCAAAAGTGCTCATTTTAAAGGCTAATATGCAAGTTATTGTCATAAAAAGTGTTTGGGGACCTGGGTCCTGTCCCGGGGGACATGTATCGATGCAATTTTTTTTTTTAAACTGCAGTTTTTTCGGGAGCAGTGATTTTAATAATGCTTAAAGTGAAACAATAAAAGTAAAATATTCCTTTAAATTTCGTACCTGGGGTGTCTATAGTATGCCTGTAAAGTAGCGCATGTTTCCCGTGTTTAGAAAAGTCCCTGCACAAAATGAAATTTCTAAAGGAAAAAAAATCATTTAAAACTACTTGCGGCTATAATGAATTGTAGGGTCTCGGCAATACAGATAAAAGTCATTGGAAAAAAAAGCAGCATGGGTTCCCCCTTAGGCCCCGTACACACGATAGAATCCATCCGCAGATAAATCCCAGCAAATGGGTTTCAGCGGATAGATCCTATGGTGTGTACACACCAGCGGATCTGTTTCCGCGGATATATCTCCCCTGGGATGGATTCCAGCAGATCGAATATTTGCTGACATGCATAACATATCCATCTGCTGGAGTCCATCCCAACGGATGGATCCGCTGGTCTGTACAGACTCACCGGATCCATCCGTCCGAAGGGATCCCCCGCATGCGTCGTAATGATTCGACGCATGCGTGGAATTCCTTATATGACAGCGTCGCGCACGTCGCCGCGTCATAATCGCGGCAATGGCGCGACACGTCATCGCCAGAGGATTTCGGCGCGGATTTCAATGCGATGGTGTGTACACTCCATCGCATGAAAAAAATCCGCCGAAATCCTCGAGAGGATTTATCCGCGGAAACGGTCCGCTGGACCGTATTCGCGGATAAATTCTATCGTGTGTATGGGGCCTTAGTCCATTACCAGGCCCTTTGGGTCTGGTATGAATATTAAGGGGAACCCCAAACCTAAATAAAAAAAAATGCGTGGGAGTCCCTCCCAAATTCCATATCAGGCCCTTCAGGCCCGGTATGGATATTAAGGAGAACCCTGCGCCATTTAAAAAAAAATATATAGTGTGGAGTTACCCCCAAAAATCCATAGCAGACCTGGATTTTAAGGGGATCCCCGCACCAAACGTAAAAAAAATGGTGTGGGGTTTCCCCCAAAGATCCATACCAGACCCTTATCAGAGCACGCAACCTGGCAGGCTGCAGGAAAAGAGGGGGGGCGAGAGAGCGCCCCCCCTCCTGAACCGTACCAGGCTACATGCCCTCAACATGGGGAGACAGCCAACGTTCGAATTAAACTCATGTTCGACTCGAACATAAAGCTCATCCCTAGTCAATGCATGTAACGTGTGGCGCAGTAATGTGTGCCTTCCTGCAAAGTATAGATGCAGATTACCAATCCTTTTCTTTACAGGGAGCAGTTTTCTAATCTAGCAATAGTGTCACTTTAAAGCGGGGGTTCACCCTATCAACGCAAAAAAAAAATTTTTTTTTTCTTTTACCATAAAATCAGGCATTGTAGCGCGAGCTACAGTATGCCTGTCCCGATTTTTTTACCCCCGTACTCACCTTGTAATCGTAGATCGAAGATACCGGGGAATGGGCGTGCCTATGGAGACGGAGGATGATTGACGGGCGGCTCTGGCACGTCACGCTTCTCCGGAAATAGCCGAAATAGGCTTGGCTCTTCACGGCGCCTGCGCATAAGCCTGTGCGCAGGCGCCGTGAAGAGCCGAGACCTACTCCGGCTGTCTTCGGGGAGAGTGACGTGCCAGGGCCGGCCGTCAATCATCCTCCCTCTCCATAGGCACGCCCATTCCCCGCGGGAGCCGAAATCTACGATGTCCGATTACAAGGTGAGTCCGGGGTTAAAAAAATCGGGACAGGCATACTGTAGCTCGCGCTACAATGCCTGTCTCGATGGTAAAATCAAGTCAGTGAGGGTGAACTACCGCTTTAAGTGACGACATTTAATGGTTTGCTATGGCTTGCCTTACTTTGCACATTCTCATAGATCACTACACTGCTTTACTGAATAAGCCCTATAGTGTCTGTTATTTTTTCCCATCTGACTATTAAATACAAGCCACAGTTGCTGCTCTTTCCCTCTATTTTCCCATAAGGCCAGGATATAAGAGAACTTCTGCTTGGGCACAGATGGTACAATCAGCAGCACAGTCATTTTGATTGACACACTTGTGTGAGATCCAGAAAAAGCGATCTGATGGTTCCCCACGAGGACAGGGTTTCAAAGCCTTGTTGTAGCTGAAGCAGAAATGCTGTTCGCTTGCCAGCGATTATACTGGGAGGGCGAATGGTCAAATGTAATGCAGCTGTAGGTCTACACATCAACTTTCTAAACTATTTTTTGAAAAAGGGTAACTTTACTTTTGTGAAAAATAAACATTTATATAACATTTATAAATGCTACTCAACCTTTTTTTACTGTTATTATATTACATTTTCAATTTATGTTGACTAAGCCACCAATAATTATTTTTCGAAGCAGTACAAAAGTTCTGAAACCGCTACAGAGATTGCTCACCTCCACACTGGAACTGGTGCAAGGTTCTTAGATTTGCCCTTATCAGAAATATTCCCAAATAAGGCAAATCACACACAGACCTCCAGATATAATTATAACAGATTCTTTATTCCATTAAAATCATAGTGTAGCACCCTCTAGTGTAGAGTGCTAGATATATACATAGGATTTTTTGTAGTGTAGGTAATTGTAGGCTTGGTTGGCAGCCAAGCCTGTGTTTTGAATCTGGGTCAGGGTGAGTGACTCAGGAAGGCTGGATGACTCATCAGGCAGCATCTCTGGTACCTCCCCCTACTTGCTGGATCTTTTTAGTAACTTCTAGAAGAAGGGGAGGGAGGTTAGGAGGAGCTGCCTGGAGTATTGATGAGGGCTCCAACCAATCCCCAGCCAAATGGGCTGGCATGGGGAGGGCACCTCTTAAATTCTCTGAGTAAGCCCAGCAGGGGCAGTGTGAGTTTGAATGGAAGCTTGAGATGGAGTGCTGAGGCGGCCCTTGAGGTTAACCCCTAGTCTGGGGGGGGGGTGACCTTGGGACTGGAGGGGTACTCTGAAAACACAAGGAGGATTCCTGTCCAGAGGCATGGGAGCAGGTGTGAGGACAGCAGCAACCAGCGAGAACATTAATCTCCAGGGAGAAGACAGCTGGGTGGCTGGTGAGTGAGACAGTCAGGGAGGACTGAGAGACAGCCTGAGGGGACTGAGGAGTGGCAGTCGGGGATGGCTGTAGAGTCAGTCTGGGAGGACTGTGGAAGATTAGCCAGAAGGGCTAGTGAAAGGGGCAGCTGCAACCAGGTGGGCTGGCAGTGCCTGAATAGGTAGTGCTGGGATCAGTAGCTACAAGAAGGTAGCTGGACACTGGGACTTTTTTACAAAGCAAAATGGCCCACGGTACCTGCCTGTAATGGGTATTTGCTGGATCAGACATAGTGGCCTGTCAGATCCCACCTAAACAGTGTTTTTGCAAGCAAGTGATGTTCTGGAAGAAGAGGAGTGTACATACAGAGTGTATATATTTAACCACTTGCTTACCGGGCACATATACCCCCCTCCTGCCCAGGTGAAATTTCAGCTTCCGGCACTGTGCTGCTTTAACTGACAATTGCGCGGTCGTGCGACGTGGCTCCCAAACAAAATTGACGTCCTTTTTTCCCCACAAATAGAGCTTTCTTTTGGTGGTATTTGATCACCTCTGCGGTTTTTATTTTTATTTTTTACTTGTTGCTATAATAAATAGCCCAATTTTTTTTCCAAAAAAATTTTTTTCTCAGTTTAGGTCGATACGTATTCTTCTACATATTTTTGGTAAAAAAAAAAAAAAAAAATATCGCAATAAGCGCTTACAAAATATGGGACAGAATTATTATTATTATTATTATTTTTTTTTTAAATTTTTTTTTTTACTAGTAATGGCGGCGATCTGCGATTTTTTTTATTGGGACTGCGACATTATGGCGGACACATCGGACACTTTTGACACATTTTTGGCGCCATTCACATTTATACAGCGATCAGTGCGATAAATATGCACTAATTACTGTATAAATGTGACTGGCATTCAAGGGGTTAACACAAGGGGGTGAGGAAGGGGTTAAATGTGTGCCTGTATTGTGTTCTCACTGTGTGTGGAGGGGGGGTGACTGGGGGAGGTGACCGATCTATGTCCCTATGTATAAGGGACACAGATCGGTCTCCTCTCTCCCCTGAGAGGACGTGGAGCTCTGTGTTTACACACAGAGCTCCACGTCCCTGCTCTGTCATTACCGATCGCGGGTACCTGGCGGACATCGCGACCGCCAGGCACGCGCATCGGCATCTCGGGGACGCGCCGGGCGCGCGCGCCCTCCAGTGGCCGGAGGAAACCAGGACGTCAATTGACGTCCTGTTGGATATTCAGAGCCACCGTGAAGCCGTCATTTGACGATGGCCCGGGGCTCAAGTGGTTAAAGTGTCCCTGAAGAAACTTTGTTCCAATCCAAGTCATTAACCCCTAAATAAAATAAAAAAACATAACTGCAAGGACTGTTTCCTATCTCAGTGAGCCTGTGGAAATTTGGCATGCCTGGCTGTGCAGGATGGGGAATCCCAATTGACCAGTGGTTCCTATGGGGGATGCTCTACAATAGAAACATATAAAAAGGGGTATTTTACATCACTGTTTGACATCTGCCAGGCTTATTATCCCCCTTTTTTGGCATATTACCCGTGTTCCACTTCCAACTCTGGTGGAGTGGGTTCAATGGACCACATTGAACGTGTAAGTCGTGAACCAGGGTGGGCTCTCCAAGATACAGCGAAGTCACGAACGAGGAAAGCAACTTTGACACCAACTTTTGTGAAACAGTTCTTTTCTTTTACTGTAACAAGGTATTAAACCAAAACCCCAAAATGAACACAGAATAAGGTTACATACACCCAGCCGTAGCTGAGAACCCCTGTGCTGCACAGCAAGATGCCCCCGGGTGGATACCGAGGCAATTTGCCGTAATTTTCCTATTGGAGGATACAACTAGGACTGTCCCTCCGTACCTTTTATTACCCTTATCAGAACGTGAACGATTGTGTATATGCTTAGTTTCGGGGTCATCTGCGGTACAGCACAGCAGCTTACAAACGTATCACTTCTATGCAATATTTACCCCCTCCCTTTTACATAACCGGTATGATAACACGTGTGTAAGTTTTACTTCCTTAATGAAGACACTAAACAGGTTTGTAGTTTGAAAGATTGCTTTCCGTATGCAATGTCTCTTTAAGTAGCAGGATCCTTGTACTAATGGTAGAAACACTTTTGGCCTGATACACTGTAATGACCCTGACTGACTAACTACAGGCCTAATCTTTAGGCGCCTAACATCACTAGGAGGTGCGTGCACGATATTACTGACCCGGGTCTTGAACTGTAGCCGATGATGTCTTCCAACCGATTAACGAAAGTCCTTTCAGCAACCATGAGGTACTGCAGGTGAGGTAGTTCTCCGTGTCTCAACTCCTATCAGCATTCCTGAAAAATCCCTTTTTCCTCCGGAGAGGCTCTGTACTGAACGGTGATTACTCAGCTGCCGTTCCTGAAGCTCTAGGGACGCACGGTCCCCTCTAGATGCGAACAGATTTAATTTTCACACAGTCCCACAAAACATGTCTGCTCCAACTGCTTCCTGATTCCAGCTCCTCCAGCTCAGCTCCACCTCCTCTAAATAAGCAAGAGCTTGCAGTCTGTAGAAACAGCGGCCTCTTGTGGTCAAAACTCAGAATGGCAATTATACACAAAGAGTGAACAATAAAACTCAGAATGGCAATTATACACAAAGAGTGAACCATGGGATCTGCTTCACAATCTCACAAACGCATGGAATCACTTCTGGCACAAGACCTGGGTTGTGATCATACGTGGCTCTCCTGGAATATGTACAGAGACTCTTCTGAGCGTTGGGACCTACTGTAGCACTACCCTCGTAGGAGCTGCTGGTTTAGATTTGGGCCTGCTGTTACCCTACTGTTCACCATGCTTGTCCTAGGGGTCCTTCTTGAAGAGTTACAAATGTCCACACCAACACTTTGTTTCTTTTTCTTCAAGGGTTTTATTAAACAAGTTCCATCAGAGGGGTGGAGGGGAAGATTCAGGTACCTTGCTTTGCGGGAACACGGGTATGATCCTGGATCCAGAGGACAAATCGTTTCCACACTTAATTCAGCAACTACCGCATAGGCCTCTCTCACTGACCTAGCAGCCGGTGCGAAGCTCGTTCAAAAGTCTTTGCACAGACTTGATGAGTGCCGTCGGGTTGTTACCCAGTCCTTTGCCACAGGACCATGTAACCACACACACACTTTGCAAAGTTCCAAAGAAATTACACAGCTCACGGTGCCAGAATCTTTCAGTCAAGGTAAGGTAAGGTAAATTGGCCAGGATGCGTCCTCCAATTGAATCCCCAATTGTTCGGCTTCTCCCCGCAGGCAAGACAGTACAGGACCAGTAGGCCCCAGAAACTCCTGGGCCTACTCTCAGTAGCGGAGCCTCGGGCCAGCAGGCCCCAAGACCAAAAGGCTGCCAACACATCCCTGAGGTAAGACCACACTAAAATTGGCGTAAAACCTAGGACGTAGCAGCCTTATTTATTAACAAATACTTTTTCAAATTAACATCAACATAAACATTTGTTGTTAAACCCATCAGTCCATCCTAGCGTTGGTCTTTGCAGGAACCTCAATTACCATCTAAACACTGCACTGCAGTACCTCTCAAATATGATAATAGGCCTCAAGCCGACAGGCTGGTTTAGAGACAACCACTGACGGCAGTGCACCCATTACCAAAACTTCCAGCTGAAATACCACCATCAGGACTAGGAATGAGCTTCGAGTTCGACTCGAACATTGCCTGTTCGGCGAACAACGAACAATTTGGGATGTTCGCGGCAAATTCGAAAAAACCGCGGAACACCCTGTTAAAGTCTATGGGAGAAATCTAATGTGCTAATTTTAAAGGCTGATATGCAATTTATTGTCCTAAAAAGTGTTTGGGGACCTGGGTCCTGTCCCAGGGGACATGTATCAATGCAAAAAAAAGTTTTAAAAACTGCAGTTTTTTCGGGAGCAGTGAATTTTATAATGCTAAAAGTGAAACAATAAAAGTGAAATATTACTTTAAATTTCGTACCTGGGGGGGGGGGGGGGGTGTAAAGTCAGCATGTGAAAAAGCGCATGTTTCCAGTATATAGAACTGTCCCTGCACAAAGTGTCATTTCTGAAAGGAAAAACCGGACTTGCGGCTATAATGAATTGAAAAAAAAAATAGCGTGGGGGTCCCCCCCAAATTCCATTACCAGGTCCTTCAGGTCTGGAATGGATATTAAGGGTAATTGCCGTCAATTTTAAAAAAAATGCATTGATACATGTCCCCTGGGACAGGACCCAGGTCCCCAAACACTTTTTAGGACAATAACTTGCATATTAGCCTTTAAAATTAGCACTTTAGATTTCAAATGTTCGAGTCCCATAGACAGGGTTCTAAAGTTCACACGAACATTTGGTGTGTTCGCAAGTTCTGGTGCGAACCGAACAGGGGGGTGTTCGGCTCATCCGTGATCAGGACCCATACCACCGATAGGTCCTGAACTCTTCCTTCCGAGGTATCTTCCTTCACCCGCAAAGACCAATACACGCCACTGCCACGACATCTGGATCCCAAAGTCCCTTTCTGGGAAAAAAACAATACAACACAGCCAGACAAAAACACAAAACAAAAACAAAGAGGAGGGTGGGCGAGAACTTTCCCTCACGCTGTGGTGACATGGGGGAGGGGCCAGCTCCTTTTCTGACTTTCTGCCCCCTCCCACTCTACTCGCCACCAATCCACTTCTTTCTACTATCCCTGTACCCCATTTCCCCTGTCATGTCAGGCCTGCGCTATTTCTTTTTATTTCTTTTGCTCTGGGCTTTTCTTTCTTGCCTATTCTGCTTATTTCCTTCCCTATCCCCTCTTTTTTTCCCCTTTGTTTTTGTTTATGGTGTGGCTTTGGTCAGTACTGTTATATCTGGTATATACAGTAAGCTTGGAGATATGGGGGTTTCGACATTGTCGATAGACTGTTTATCTATTGCTCCTGATCATGATTGCATGGATTGTATTTTGTATTTTGCCGTTGTGTTCCTGTTCATGCTCCTGTACACTGGCTCATATATCTTTTGTACCAATCTTATTGACCCGTGTCCCTGTTTTGGAATATTGCTGTATTTCTCCTATTATTATTTTATTTGTGCACAATCCAGTTCATTTTCTGTCATTTTTTTTGTTTGTGCTATTGGTTTTCTTTCTGTTGCCCAAAATTGTCACGGCTTATGTCTGGTATTTTCATATTTTGTATGTTAAAATTTAATTTTTTCTACAATAAAATTAGATTGAACATAAACTCATAGGAACGGCAAAACATGCAATGTATTGACAAGTTTTTCCAACTACAGTAGAACTACATTCACACCCAAGTATCAAGTTTTTTTTTAAGCGTTTTTGAGCTTTTTATGGAACAGAATTGCAAGTATTTGCAGCTTTTCTCACACGTTTTTTAACCGTTTTTCAATTGAAAGGTGTGGAGTGCTGCTGAAGAAGGGGAAGAGAGCTGCTGTTTGAGTAGAAAATGTGCAACAAAATGCTCGTAAATAATGAAATTTTGTGCTTTTCAGGCATTTCTATTGAAGTCTATGGGGACAAAAACGCTCAGTTTTGCCAGAAAAATACAATAGCTCATGTACTTTTTTTGAGCAACGGGAATTTTGCTACGAGAGACTGGAAGCTTAAGCGTGAACAAGGGCTATTAAAAAAATATGTTTTTGCTTGTAGAGCATTTTTGAGCTTCAAGCTACAAGCTACAAGACGCTCAAGTGTGAATGGGGCTTAAATGCAAACATTTTGGGGCAGATCCACAAAGAAAGTACGCGTCGTATTTTTGTTTTGAATCCTCAAAACAAGATACGACGGCATCTGGGTTAGATCCGAAAGGCGTACGTCTTCGTACGCCTTCGGATCTTAGATGCAATTCTTCGGCGTCCGCTGGGTGGCGTTCCTGTCGTAATCCGCGTCGAGTATGCAAATTATCTATTTCCGACGATCCACGAACGTACGAGCGGCCGTCGCATTCTTTTACGTCGTTTCCGTTTGGCTTTTTTCGGCGTATAGTTAAAGCTGCTATCTGGTGGTAATTTCCCGCGTCGTATCTTTGTTTTGAATCCTCAAAACAAGATACGACGGCATCTGGGTTAGATCCGAAAGGCGTACGTCTTCGTACGCCTTCGGATCTTAGATGCAATTCTTCGGCGTCCGCTGGGTGGCGTTCCTGTCGTAATCCGCGTCGAGTATGCAAATTATCTATTTCCGACGATCCACGAACGTACGAGCGGCCGTCGCATTCTTTTACGTCGTTTCCGTTTGGCTTTTTTCGGCGTATAGTTAAAGCTGCTATCTGGTGGTGTACGCAATGTTAAGTATGCCCGTCGTTCCCGCGTCGAATTTGAATTTTTTTATTTTGTTTGCGTAAGTAATCTGTGAATGGGGCTGGACGCCATTTACGTTCACGTCAAAACCAATGACGTCCTTGCGACGTCATCTAGCGCAATGCACGGCGGGAAATTTAGGGACGGCGCATGCGCAGTTCGTTCGGCGCGGGGACGCGCTTCATTTAAATGAAACACGCCCCCTACTCGCCGCATTTGAATTCCGCGCCGTTACGCCGCGAGAGATACACTACGCCGCCGTAACTTACGGCGCAAAATCTTTCTGGATTCGAACCAAAGCCAGGTAAGTTACGGCGGCGTAGCGTATCTCAGATACGCTGCGCGGGTGCAGATCTATGTGGATCTGCCCCTTTTAGTTTAACTGTACAGTACAAAACACAGACTGGATATTTATAGACTGTGGGTACATGCTGGTACCTTCAGATGATTGGACATTGGCAAAGCATTGCTGGACATGCCTCCTTGATACATAACCTTACCTCACTCTGTAAGACCTTATTATTTTGTTATTGTCATTGGGTGATGGACCTCTTCTTCCTTATAGAGAAATAATTTGCTTCACTAGTTTATTATTTTACTTTGCATTCTTCAATCAAATCCTGTTTGTCTTCTAATTCAACAGTAGAAGCAGTGCATCTGGATCAGTGCCCCCTCTTTAAAACCTTGGGAGCCGTACCCAGACCCTTCTCTGTGGGGACAGCTTGTAATGTTGCTTCGGGCACTGGATCCTGCTTGGGTACTCACCTTGGCACTTTGTGTAGTTAGGGTGCTATACAGTTGCAGGACTTCCCTTTGGAACCCAGGCTCTAAAGGCCCCTTTGGGGGTATGTCCACCGTGGTAAGCGATGCCTGGATCCAGATTAGGGACCAGTGAAATGGACAGGCAAGGTAGGTTTACCCTGTACTGACCAATACTCTAACCTCACTTATTACAGGTTTCCTGAATAGTATTTGTTAAAATTATCAGAAAACCAAGAATCGTATTTGAAAATTATTCAGCCCAAAGTGGGTGCCTCCTTCAAAGGGTTTCATAGAAATGATTTCCCAAGCTGCAAACACTTCTCGCTGAGTAGAGACGTTTAATGGTGGTTTGGGGGAGCTACACTGAAAATCGCTATTGTGCTCCCTTTCAGAAAATTTACTTAGCCAGAAAATACAAAACAAATAAAGCCACCACATCTAAGGCCTCGTACACACGACCGTTTTCCTCGACAAAATCCATCAAGAAACTTGGTGGCAGAGTTTTTTTGCAGAGGAAAACGGTCGTGTGTATGTTTTTCGGCGAGAAAACTGTCATGGACCTCGACGAGAAAAAAAGAGAACATGTTCTCTTTTTTCTCGTCGGGAGTCTCAATTTCCTCGTCGTGTTTCTCGTCGGGCTGGTTTACGACGAGAAACACGTTCGTGGGTATGCTTAGAAACCCACGCATGCTCAGAAAAAAGTATGAGACAGGAGCGCGCCTTCGGTAAAAGTAGCGTTCGTAATGGAGATAGCATATTTGTCAAGCTGTAACAGATTTAAAAGTGCGAATCGTCTCTTACCAAACTTTTACTTAACACGCAGTAACATGAGATTAGCAAAAGCAGCCCCAAGGGTGGCGCCAGTGGAATCAAACGTCCCCTTTATAGTGCCGTTGTACGTGTTGTACATTACCGCGTTTGAGAAAGACGAGATTTTGTCTTGACAGTGTTTATGCAAAGAAAGCTTGACAAGATTCTCGACAAGCCTGACAAGGAACTCGTCAAGGAAAACAATGGGCTGGATTCAGGTAGATTTGCGCTTTTTTTACGGAGGCGCAGGGCAACGTTTTTGCCCTGCGCCCCCGCAAATTTACTGCGCTGCCCTTGATTCACGGAGCAGTAGCTCCGTAAATTGCGTGGGCGCGCTGGCAAAATGCCCGGCGTAAGCGCGTGCAATTTAAATGATCCCGTAGGGGGCGGGAATCATTTAAATTAGGCGCGTTCCCGCGCCGATCGTAGAGCGCATGCTCCGTCTGGAAACTTTCCCGACGTGCATTGCGGCAAATGACGTTGCAAGGACGTCATTTGCTTCAAAGTGAACGTGAATGGCATCCAGCGCCATTCACGAATCACTTATGCAAAGTACGTAAATTTCAAATTTCGCGACGCGGGAACGACGGGTATACATAACATTGGCTGCCCCTGCTAATAGCAGGGGCAGCCTTATGCGAAAACCGCCGTACAGAAACAACGTAAACTGCGTACGCAGGGCTCGCGCAACGTTGTGAATCGGCGTTAGTATGCAATTTGCATACTATACGCTGAGCACAACGGGAACGCCACCTAGCGGCCATCGCAAGAATGCAGCCTAAGATATGCGGGCATAAGAGCCTTATGCCGCGCATATCTTAGGCTGCAGTCGGCGTAACGAGGTTCCTGAATCAGGAGCATTCGTTACGCCGGGGCAAGTAAGCCATTGCGCTGTGTAACTTATGGTTACACAGGCGCAATTGCTTCTTGAACCTGGGCCAATGTTTCTTTTACGACGAGATTCTCGGTCGTGTGTACAAGGCCTAAGAACTAAAAAGATGCAAACTATAAAAAATGTTTGGGGGCTTAGATATACTTTAAGCATTGGAGAATAACATCACAAATCAAAAGAGAGGACAGCTGTGCATGCAGGTATATTTAGCATTTTCTCTGCAGAGGGTTCAATGATATTAAAAGGGTTAATGTCACAGATCAGATGTGATCAGAACTGTGTGTACTGCACAAGTGAACCAGACATATATAGGTGAAGAAAGTAATAATTTATTACGAAATGTGAATAATATATAAACGCAACCACCTCCAATATCACACAGTGCACAACAAACCAATATAAGACAAGACCCCAAAATAACAATTATCAGACGAGTGTATATATATATATATAAGGGAATACCGGAATCGTAGTCTCAGCTAAGCCAGGGTCATAACAGGAGATCAGCAAATGGGGGACAAGGAGCAACGGATGGGGAGAGGGTGGAAGGGATCAGACAGCAGGGCAGGGATCCAGGTATACAGGACTGACAGAAACAGGTACAAAATAGGTTTCAGAGTCAGGTTCAGGTAACAGGTTCAAGTAACAAGGTTAACAGATCAGGGCACAAGACAAAGCCAAGCAAGGTATATGTGAACTTGCCAGGTTTTTATACCATTACCTGCTATCAGATTCAGGTAACGCCTAACTGCAGGAGGAGATATCTGCTCTATACTGCCAGGATTCACCCGCAGGTGGACGTCAGTACTGCGGCCCAAAGATCACATAACACCAGCAGGAAAGGGCTCTCCTGACAGTTCCAAACTGCCAGGAGACACCTCCTGGTGGACATCAGTACTGCACGCCAAATATCAGATAGTATTACCAGCAGGTGGAACCTTTCCTAACAGTTAAAGGAGTTGTAAAGGAAAAAAATTTTTTTGTTCAAATGACTGTTTACAGGGTATAGAGACATAATAGTTAACTGATTTCCTAAAAACAATTAAAAATAGATAAAAATCAATCATATAATGTACCTGTAGTTTCAGTTTCGTTTTTGCATGTTATTCTGCCTCTGTGCTGTATAGAGCCATAGAGAAGTGATGGTTTGGAAAACAAACTAGAAGCTCCAAGTACTGTGGTCATCAGGAAACAGACAACCAGGAAGTGTCCAGAACAGAGCAGAATTACAGCAACATCAGAGCAAAAACGAACAATGAGGACATGAAACCAGGACTGCAGTAAGGTAAAGGAAGCTATTTAGCTAAAAAAAAAAAAAAAATCCTTTAGTGACCCTTTAACCCCCCTGGCGGTATCCCTGAGCGTGACTCGGGGTTGATTTTTCATGTTACGATCGGTAACCCCGAGTCACGCTCGGGGTAGACATGCAGAGCCTGCAGCGTGCGCTGGCTTACCTTCTCCTGGATCCAGCGATGTCACCGCGCTGTGTGAGCGAGCGGGACCTCGCTCGATTCACACAGCGTCCTCCTGTGCCGCCGATCTCCGTTCCCTGCGACGTTACGACGCACGGGAGCGGAGATCGGCGCCAAATTCAAAAAAGTAAACAAACACTTTACATACAGTATACTGTAATCTTCTAGATTACAGTACTGTATGTAAAAAAAACACACCCCCCTTGTCCCTAGTGGTCTGCCCAGTGTCATGCATGTCATTTTATATAATAAAAACCTTTTTTTCTGCCTGCAAACTGTAGATTCATAGCAACCAAAAGTGTCTTTTTATGTCAAAAATGGTTTTAGATCAGCTAGAAAACAGCGATAATAAATTATAATCACTTGCAGAATTGTGCGATAGCGATTTGCGGGGAAATTCGTCATAAAAAAAAAAAATAATGACAGCAACAATTCTGCAACTGAGCAAATTTCAGTGATTTTGAGTTGATTACATTATTGAATAATTTTTATTTTTATTATATTATTACTTGCTATAATTATTTATAATTATTTATTATATTATAATTTAAAATTTTGTTTTTAAAAAAATGTCATACCCGGGATGCCTATTAGACTCTTGTTTGGTCAGATTTAAGTGAGTTATTCCTAAAAATCACAGGCCTACAGTATAAAACGCCAAATTTCCTTGCAAATAATTGTACCGCTTTCAGCATGTTTTTTCAGACAGAATCATACCGCCAGGGAGGTTAAGCTTGGGTTTGGTCTGGGTTTGGTACAAACCCAAAAGTTAGCTGGCATTGTTGGGCTTACTTCCAGGTTTGAATGAACTTGGGTTTGAACCCCAATTCATCTGAACCTTGAAGTTGACTCAGCAATAGGAGCAAACTTCTGGGTTCGTACCAAACTTGGTTCAGACCGAACCCAAGCTGTAGCCATTTTCGCCCAGTTGGATTGCAGCACAGCACAAACTATTTTATTCGAGGCTAGACAAAATAATTCTCTTACAGTATACTATGTGAGAGACAGGTCCACTTCAGATGGTTTACCAAAGCTACGTCCCTGCTTTTTTCAATTTAGTTTTTATAGTTTATGTGCTGGATTTAAACTACCCTGACCTGGCATTCAGAATATGTTTGTACGTAAACAGGGTCCCCAGCCATCAACACGTGCCAGAGGCACATATGCCAAAGCTGTACCTCACTGCCGACATCTGGAGCGAGAGCCAAACGACGTTCAGAAAGTCATATCCTATTAAAAGAAACCATTTGATGTTAATGTCAGAGTGACGGCGAGGCGCAGACAGCACCTATCAGAACCGCCGCTGATCCCAACGCACTTTGACAGCGTAATATCCTTGTTTTATGCTCTGAGATGGAGATGCCTGGCACAAGGTATAATTCGATTTTGACAAATGATCGGATAATTACCCTCAGCAGAAAATGAGCGCCAAGTACCCTATGGGCTGCGAGTTCCCTTTCTTGACTTGTAGCGGAGTTTACATTCCCAAATTTGCTGCAGCTTTGGAAGCTTCTCTCTGTATTGAAGGGATCAGTGTGCCTTCGTAGAAAAAAATCAAAGTGACATTTTATTCCACTCCACATACCTGTTTGATTCAATGTTTTCATTTCAAGGACCGATGATTTTTTTACTGCACTTGAAGAAAAAGCAGCAAGAACAAGGTGACCCCTGAATGACATTAGCTAAAACGTATCGGCTTTGCAGGTTACCCTAGCCAACAGGGGTCAAGTCCTGAACTCCCACCCAAGATCCACTTCCCCACCAAAAAAAATGATACGCTCATATGCATAATTACTAAGCCGCAGGTTTTTTTTTTCGATCCACTGTACCTTAGTAATCCTTTATGTTACTGGTCGCTTCCTGTATATGGATTCATCAGGTAGTGTGCGGGTATTCCGTCACTTCCTCGATACAGCAATGTCTCCTGGGAGCTTTTGTCATTGTTCCCAGGAGACATTGCGGGATTTAGAAAGAACTTGCTTAAAGTTCTTACTAAATCCAGTGATAACAGTGACTCGAGCTGGGCATCGCCGCTCAGTGAAGGATTGGCTTGGGCGGCTCGGCTGCTCTAGTCCTGCAAAGGGAACTGCGTTCCTGCTGTGAAAAAAGTGCAGGAACTCCGTTCCCACGCGTTCCCGCAGGACTTGAGCCCTGCTAGCCAACCACTAGTGACTGCATGTCAGCGGCTTCCAGTTTGGGTTTAGATCTACTTTAAATGGGGTAATGTGTTTTAATAGCTTTTTTCATTAAACTTGAACAAAAGAATTTAATGTATCGACGACTACATACCCTGGCAGAATTGATGATTTCTTGCCCATTTTTCAGAGAATATGAATAACACAAAAACTTTTATTTCACTCATGGTTAGTGTTTGGCTGAAGCCATTTATTATCAATCAACTGTGTTTACTCTTTTTAAATCATAATGGTAACAGAAACTACCCAAAGTACCCTGATCAAAGTTACCATACCCTGGTGATTTTGGCCTGATAACTTGCACACAAGTTGACACAAAGGGGTTTGAATGGCTATTTAAGGTAACCATCATCATCTGTTATCTGTTTGCCTGTAATCAGTGGGCCAGATTCAGAAAGATCAGTGGATCTTTCTGCTGGCGTAATGTATCTCAGATACGTTACGCTGCCCTAACTTTGGGCGCAAGTTCCGTATGCAGAAAGAACTTGCGCCCTTAGTTACGGCGGCGTAACGTATGTGTGGCGGCGTAAGCCCGCCTAATTCAAATGGGGATGTTGGGGGCGTGTTTTATTTAAATTTGACTTGACCCCGCGTATTTTACGTTTTTGTGAACGGCGCATGCTCAATAATCCGCCGCAAAGCCTCATTGGTATCGACGTGAACGTAACTTACGCAAAGCCCTATTCGTGAACGACTTACGCAAACGACGTAAAATTTTCAAAACTTTGCGCGGGAACGACGTCCATACTTAACATTAGCTACACCTCATATAGCTGGGGTAACTACATGCCGAAAAAAGCCTAACGTAAACGGCGTAAAAAATGCGCCGGCCGGACGTACGTTTCTGAATCGGCGTAACTACCTAATTTGCATATTCCTCACGCAAACTATACGGAAGTGCCACCTAGCGGCCAGCGTGATTATGCAGCCTAAGACACTTACACCAGTCGGATCTTAGGGATATCTATGCTTAATTTATTCTCTGAATCAGGCGCATAGATACGACGGCCCGCACTCAGAGAAACGACGGCGTATCAGGAGATACGCCGTCGTATCTTGTATCTGAATCCGGGCCACTGTGTGTATATAAAAGGTCAATGAGTTTCTGGACTCCTGACAGACCCTTGCATCTTTCATCTAGTGCTGCACTGACGTTTCTGGATTCTGAGTCATGGAAAAAGCAAAACAATTGTCAAATGATCTGCCGGAAAAGGTGGTTGAACTGTATAAAACAGGAATGGGATATAAAAAGATATCCAAGGAATTGAGAATGCCAATCAGCAGTGTTCAAACTCTAATCAAGAAGTGGAAAATGAGGGGTTCTGTTGAAACCAAACCACGGTCAGGTAGACCAACTAAAATTTTAGCCACAACTGCCAGGAAAATTGTTTGGGATACAAAGAAAAAACCCACAAATAACTTTAGTTGAAATACAGAACTCTCTGAAAACATGTGGTGTGGTTCTTTCAAGATGCACAATAAGGAGGCACTTGGGCTGCATGGTCGAGTCGCCAGAAGAAAGCCATTACTATGCAAATGCCACAAAGTATCCCGCTTACAATATGCCAAACAGCACAGAGACAAGCCTCAAACCTTCTGGCACTAAGTCATTTGGAGTGATGAGACCAAAATTGAGCTTTTTGGCCACAACCATAAACGCTTCATTTGGACAGGAGTCAACAAGGCCTATGATGAAAGGTACACCATTCCTACTGTGAAACACGGAGGTGGATCGCTGATGTTTGAGCTTACAAAGGCACAGGAAATTTGGTCAAAATTGTTCGCAAGATGAATGCAGTATGTTATCAAAAAATACTGGAGGAACATTTGCATTCATCAGCCAGGAAGCTGCGCATGGAACATACTTGGACATTCCAACATGACAATGATCCAAACACAAGGCCAAGTCGACCTGTCATTGGCTACAGCAGAATAAAGTGAAGGTTCTGGAGTGGCCATCTTAGTCTTCTGACCTCCATATCATTGAGCCACTCTGTGGAGATCTCAAACGTGCGGTTCATGGAGGACAGCCCAAGAATTTACAGGAACTGGAGGGATTTTGCCAAGAGGAATGGGCAGCTTTACCATCTGAGAAGATAAAGAGCCTCATCCACAAATACCACAAAAGACTTCAGCCAAACACTAACCATGAGTGAAAGAAAAGTTTTTTGTTATCATTAATATTCTCTGAAAAATGGCCAAGAAGTCATAAATTCTGGCAGGGTATGAACTTATGAGCACAACTGTACTAGTCCCAGGGCCAGATTAAGAACATCATGGGCCTGGTGCTGAGGATTTTGGTGGGGCCTTTTAGGCTGCATTCACACCTCCTCGACAAGTAACGCCGCGTACGCGGCGTATTTTGCCGCGAATAGTGTAACTTTTTTTTTACAAATCCTTCCTATTGCTTTGTATGGCCGAACGCCAATGCCGCCTGAAAAAAAGGGTCCGGGACTTTTTTTCATGCCGCAGGTGTACGGCGTCAATGAGATGTGAACCATCTCATAGACAGCAATGGGAATTCTCCCCTCCAGCGGCACGAGCGGCCGGCGTCGGGCGTTTTGTCGCGGAGGTGTGAATGGGGTGTAATAAATAATAAATAAATGCGTGGGAATGACATGAACGCAGCCCAGCCAAGGCAAGTGACCAAAGGCACAGAACCCAGAAGGAAGACCGGGTGAAGATGGAAGTGTCCAGGCCCCGCCTGATTCATCGCAGCACTGGAGGGCTCAGTCTGAAAATTGAAGTGTACACTAATGTGCTAATATGCTGTGCATACTTGTACATTGTGGCATAACCTACCCCAGGGCCTCTAAAAAGTAGTAATGTCAGGAAAGTTTACTACCGCTTTATTATCACAGGATCCCAGGAGCCTCTCATGGGGCCCCCTACTGACCCGGTGGACGGTGGCCCTTGGGCAGTGCCTAAGTGCACAGTTGCCAACATTTAAAAAATATTTTCAGGGCCACTTTTTTATATAAGTGCTTTATTTAGAGTAGCTGAGATCCCCGATGTTCCTCTATACATCATAGTAGTAATCACAAAATTAAAGGAGTACTAATAATGGGGCAAACCATATATGAGAACTGATATTTCCTTTAGTTGAACTAACAAAAGTGTGTCCATTCTAGAGCTGGTAACATTGAGGATATTCAGTATAATTTTAAATAACTGTTTTTGTGGGTAAGCGACATAGGGGAGGAGTATGGACGGTATATAAGTGGGAAGTATGTGCAGGTGAGGGAGAGGAATGTGGAAGGTCTAACAGTGGGCACTATATACAGGAGAGGAGTACAAAGGGTACGGAAAAAAGCACTATGTACAGGAGAGGAGTGTGAAGGGTATGACAATGGGCAGTATGTACAGGAAGAGTGAGGGGGTATGACAGAGGGTAGTACGTACCAGAGAGAAGTGTGGAGGGTATGATGGGGCAGTATGTACAGGAGAGGAGTGTGGAGGGTATGACAGTGGGCAGTATGTACAGGAGAGGAATGTAGACGGTATGATAGTGGGCTCTATGTATAGGAGAGGAGTGTGGAGGGTACGACAGTGAACACTATGTATAGGAGAGGAGTGTGGAGGGTATGACAGTGGGCACTATGTATAGGAGAGGAGTGTGGAGGGTATGACAGTGGGAAGTATGTACAGGAAGAGTGAGGGGGTATGACAGAGGGTAGTATGTACAGGAGAGGAGTGTGGAGGGTGCGACAGTGGGCACTAAGTACAGGAGAGAAGTGTATGACAGCAGGCACTATGTACAGGAGAGAAGTGTGAAGGGTATGACAGTGGGCGCTATGTATAGGAGAGGAGTGTGGAGGGTATGACAGTGGGCACTATGTACAGGAGAGGAGTGTGTAGGGTATGACAGTGGGTACTATGTACAGGAGAGAAGTGTGGAGAGTATGACAGTGGGCACTATGTACAGGAGAGGAGTGTGGAGAGTATGACAGTGAGCACTATGTACAGGAGTGGAAGGATATTTAGGGACTGAGTAGTGGTTAAGCGGGTCATACATGGATTAAAATTACGCCAATTATGCAGAGACCAGCCATAGTCAATCTATGTATGGGCTAGCTGGTTTTACACAAGTCAATCTATTAATCGACTTGAGTACAACCAGCCTGTTAGGTTTTTCCCAAAACAATCAGTGCTGCCAGCTAAAGTCAGCAACACTGATCATTGTACTCACTGGCAGAACACAATAACACTGCAGGAGTGATTCCCCCATCCACAGGTCAGCAGGTGAGAGGGTGTGTGGGGACAGGCTGGGGAGAGATACTAGTCAGTGGCTGGGTAGGCACTGGTAGTATCAGAGCCAGATACACACAGGTTACATACGCCACGATCGTTAGAGCGAGAACAATAATTCTAGTACTAGACCTCCTCTGTAACTCTAAACATGTAACCTAAAAAAATGTAAAGCATCGCTTAGGATACCAAAAAAAATTGTGCTAACTTAACTAACTAACTGTTTTTTTAATGAATGAAACATTTTTTCCAAAAAAAACATGTTTGAAAAATTGCTGCGCAAATACCGTGCTAGAGCTGCACAATTAATCGTTAAAAAAATCGTGATCTCGATTCAACCCCCCTGACGATCTTCAATGCAGAGTTTGCTGATTCTTTCATATAACAAGTGGAGAGACTTTCAGCTATCAAAAGAAAATATCTGGGCAGTCTGACAAGTTTTTAACAGGAAACATTGTAACTGACACTTCCTTCTTAGATCAAAGGGATACACTTCTGTGTGTAAAGAACAAATCTGGGCAGTCTGAGAAGTTTGTAAACAAAATGAAACATTGTAACTAACTAACATTGTAACTAAATTTAACCACTTAAAGTCCAACACTTGTTTCTTAAGTTAAAAAGCAATATTATTTGCTAGAAAATTACTTGGAACTGCCAAACATTATATATATTTTAGCAGAGACTCTAGGGAATACAATGGCTATTGCTGCAATATGTTTTGTCACACTGCATTTTCCCACTTCAATGAATAATAAAAACCATAAAAACAAAACAGTGAAGTTAGCCCATTTTTTTTTTTTTTTTTTTTTATGTGAAAGATGATGTTACGCCGCAACAATCGTGAGAGAATCGTGATCTATCTTTTAAGCAAAAAAATTGCAATTCTCATTTTAGCCAGAATCGTGCAGCTCTGTACCCTGCAACATAAAAAGTGCAAAGACCACCATAGAGTAATTTTCTAGCAAAAAACAAATGATGATTTTTACATGTAGTAGAGAAGTGTCAGAATTGGCCTGGGTGGCAAGGGGTTAATTACCATGAGTAATATACAAATAATTATTATAAGCCCTGTGATCCTATCAGTCTGCTGTAGTGTGTCAGCTTGTATTTATATTGGCCGCTCTGAATGTAGCTTCTGACAGGCTGTGCAAGCAGGCCGTATCTCCGGAACCATAAATGATAGCCGTCCCATATTTTAACCAGTTGTGGGGTAGCTCTGCCCATGCCTACCCCCAAATGTGGGGTTTCTGTGACCTCTGGTCATCGAGCTACAAACCCCCAAATTCGATCTTAAAAAAAAAAAAATCTTGAAAAATTTTTTTTTTTTTTTTTTTTTTTTGGGCAAATGGGCCTATCTTGAGAAAGGGGCCTGGAGCTGCAGCTCCATCAGCCCCATTGTTAATCCGGCCCTGACTAGTCCTCCAATATGGTGGCTGCATGACTAAAAGTTTTGTCAACCTTGGTCCCTTAACCTTTCTAAATAAAGACACAAAACTGTGCGACATGGGTTTAAATGGTCACAGCAGACCTTTTATTAACAATCGAATAAAGAACGTGAATTAAAACATTTCAACAATGCAACCAGGAGAGGGTCTTTGGGTGTCCTTAAGGCACACTTTATAACTGTAATCGCCTAGGTCCTCAGCCGCACTCCGACCGGCTTGAGGACGTTATTTACTCACACCTTCTTATCTTTTACCCAGGGGACCTAGCTATTGGGAAAACCACCGCCAAACCCTAGATGGACCCCCTAATTTTGGAACAATATAGTTACACGCTGATGATAAGTACTTAAATATATAAAAAGTGATACCGCGCTCAAGAAAAATACATCAAACATAAAAACCCAAATGTCCAAACATGACTGTGCGGTAAAATGAAGTAACCAGTGGAGAAAAACTATTTGAGTAATCATTTAAAGTGAAACAGTACCTGTAAAACGGTCACTTAAGAGACAGTGCCTAAAACATGTGACAAGTGACTAAAAATAAATAATAAATCAATAGACACAGAATGAAAGCACTAAACAGTGGTGATGGTGTAAATAAAGGGCCAGATTCACAGCGGAGATACGACGGAGTATCTCAGATACTCCGTCGTATCTCTCAGAGTATCTATGCGACTGATTCATAGAACCAGTTACGCATAGATAGCCCTTTGTTCCGACAGGTGTAATTGTTTTACACTGTCGGATCTTAGGATGCAGTACCGCGGCCGCCGCTGGGGGGAGTTCGCGTCGTAAACCAGCGTCGGGTATGCAAATTAGTAGTTACGGCGATCCACGACGGATTTTCGCGTTCACTACGTCGCTGCTAGTCTAGTTTCCCGTCGCAAAGTTAGTCGTCGTTTTAGGTGCCCTAACTTTAGACAGCACATGTATGTGCTGTTTAAAGTATGGCCGTTGTTCCCTCGTCGAAATTTTAAAAATGTTTCTTCTTGCGTAAAACGTCCGGGAATACGAAAGTACGCTACGCACGTCGCACGTCGTCGCCGTTCGAAAAAATGACATCACTTCGTGCAAAGCACGGCGGGGAAATTCAAAATAGAGCATGCGCAGTAGGTCCGGCGCGGGAGCGCGCCTAATTTAAATGGCACACGCCCCTTTGAATTACGCGGGCTTATGCCGGAGGCCGCCAGCGTAAGTTTTCACGCAAGTGCTTGGTGAATCAGGCACTTGCGATGGGAAACTAGCCCAAAGAGTCCACATATATAAGGTGGGTGTAAATCTTCAAATGGCCAGTAATTCAGTGATAATGGTATGGGGAATAGTTCATGAAAGATGGTACACCATGATGTGTAGTAATAGGCTTGTAAGGATCTCTAATATATCAACCTCGAGCTTCCATTCTCTCCTCCTCCTTTTCCAACTCTATGGGCCAGATTCACATACAAATGCGTTACGCTGCGGCGGCGTAACGTATCCCATTTACGTTACACCGCCGCAAGTTTACAGCGTAAGTGCTTGATTCACAAAGCACTTACCTGTAAACTTGCGGCGGCGTAGCGTAAATCCGCCCGGCGCAAGCCCGCCTAATTCAAATGGGGCGGGGACCATTTAAATTCGGAAACGCGCCGAACGTACTGCGCATGCTCCGTCTCTAAAATTTCCCGACGTGCATTGCGCTAAATGACACCGCAAGGACGTCATTGGTTTCGACGTTAACGTAAATGGCGTTCAGCGCCATTCACGGACGACTTACGCAAACGATGCGAAATTTAAAAATTTGACGCAGGAACGACGGCCATACTTAACATTGGTTAGACCACCTAGAGGGCATGCTTAGTTTTACGCCGCATATCTCTACGGAAACAACGTAAAATTACAGAGACGGGCAAAGCGGACGTTCGTGAATCGGCGTAACTAGTCATTTGCATATTCTACGCCGACCGCAATGGACTCGCCACCTAGCGGCTGGCCTAGAATTGCAGACTAAGATCCGACGGTGTAAGTCACTTACACCTGTCGGATCTTAGGGCTATCTATGCGTAACCTGATTCTATGAATCAGGCGCATAGATACGACAATCGTATCTCAGAGATACGCCGTCGTATCTCTTTTGTGAATTTGGCCCTATGTGTCATACGATCCCCAGTTAGTACAGCTCTCCTGGTTAATGGTGGTTAATGCCTCTCCATATGGGGCAATATGACCTCAGAACGAGCCACAACAATAGAGGGGGGAGAAAGAGAAAAGAGGCCTCCAATAGTGTAATAACGTAAGATAAAAATATTTATTAGCTAAAAAAATGGACTCTTACATCAAAGATAAAAAGTAAAAACAAAGCAAATGAAAAATCGGCGTTCCAGACGCCTTCTCACATCAGTTCCGGTCACTTCCGGTGTGCGTCAGCCTCACTTGTCCTACGTCGTTACGTCACGCACCTCGTGACTTCATCAGGGGAACCCTGTTGAAAACAGCGTTCAAACCACACATATAAGGTATCGTCGTGATCGTTAGAGTGAGAGCCCTGAGTCTCCACTGTAACTCAAAACATGCAACCTGTAGAATTTTTTAAACATCGCCTATGGATATTTTTAAGGGTAAAAGTTTGTCGCCATTCCACAATCGGGCACAATTTTGAAACGTGACATGTTGGAGATCAATTTACTCGGCATAATATTATCTTTCACAATATATATAAAAAAATAATTGAGCTAACTTTACTGTTGTCCTATTTTTTTATTAAAAAAAGTGTATATTTTCCAAAAAAAGTGCGCTTGTAAGACCGCTGCGCAAATACAGCGTGACAGAAAGTATTGCAACGGCCGCCATTTTATACTCCAGTGT
The DNA here is from genome assembly GCF_905171775.1 of Rana temporaria. Lineage (NCBI taxonomy): Eukaryota > Metazoa > Chordata > Amphibia > Anura > Ranidae > Rana > Rana temporaria. Next base: position 655,307,806 of record NC_053489.1, on the reverse strand, counting down.
GTTAGAAAAAAATGTATAATGTTTGGGGATTCTGAGAGCCGGTTCACACTGGGGCGGCACGACTTCAGAGGCGACCCGGCAAGGCGTCCTGAAGACGACTTCAGAGGCGACTTGCAAAATGACTTCTGTATAGAAGTCAATGCAAGTCGCCCCCGAAGTCGTACAAGAACCTTTTTCTAAGTCGGAGCGACTTGCGTCTCTCCTATTAGAACGGTTCTATTGAATAGAATGGGACGCGACTTGTCAGGCGGCTGAGTTGCCTGACGAGTCGCCCCAGTGTGAACCGGCGTCATTATCTAGCAAAAAATAAATAAAAAATCTCAGAAAGAAGCTCAGTCATTAAAGTGGATGTAAACCCAACGTTTTTTCTTTTTTTTTATGTCACAGTAAAATATTTCCTATCATCTGTGCCCAGTCTTGCCACACAGAGTTAATCCAGCTCTGAGCAATCCTCTTTTATTGTTCAGTCAAATAAAACAGACTTACAGAGAAAAACCTTAGTCCGTTCCGCCCCCTTGCTGTGAGTGACAGGCTTTTTACATATCTCTTGCACTAGCCTGAGACAGGCATTATTTTTGAATTCCCACCCCCACTCCTTTTCTGAAGTCATGTGGTGACTTTTCTGGGTTTTGATTGGATGTTAGCCTACTGACATCACGACTCCACCCACCGAGCTCCAGACAACAGACCCACCCACAGAATCTGCAGTTTTTCAGTTCTTATAACAGACAGAGGGGAGACATTTGACAGGTAAGGATACATGCAGGAGGCATCTATATCCTTATAGATCAGCACTATGGCAGTAGTTTAGAAAGGATGAGTATCAGAAACCAGGTACTTACCGAGACCGATATGCAGAGGGTGGCTCACCTTTACGACCAAGCGCGCCCGCCCCCTGAGGTTGAGACAGGAGGCAGAAGCACAAGGCAGTACCGGTGCCAGCGAAGAAGCGGTGCTTGCAGGTAGTAGCAGCAGATGTAGTAGCTTCTGTGGGGCTGCAGCCGGAGACAGGAGATAACTGAAGACACGTCAGGGATGCAGGTACGGATCAGGTCAAGATGAAGACTAAGGAAGTTCCAAAACACAAGCCGGGGTTCAAGGGGCAGAGAAGGTAGCAGATCTGAGTCACAAGCCAGAGTCCAAGGGCAGGAGAAAGTACAAGTCCGGGTCACAAGCCAAGGGGGTCAGGTCAGGAGAGTTCAAGCAAGGTTGATGAGACAAGCCAAGTTCAAAAGTTCCAGGAGAGAGCTGAGTCGGGAAGCAATCCACAAGGTAAGGTTCCCAGGAAACAGGATACGGGTCAGAAGCTGACGATAAACCAGCAACCTGTCTACTGACAGGAGCTGGTTTAAATAGGGCGGTCACGCTGGTGATTGGCCCCGAGAGGTCACATGCATACACACCTAAAGTGCCCAGTTAGCCGCCGGGAAGCCAATCTACTACGCTGGTGTGTTAAACGAGGAAGTACAGCGCTTTGGCCCTGACAGTGCCCCCCCCCCGAGGGGCGGACTCCGGACGCCTAGACTGGTCATCAACTCTGGATGTTCTAGATGGAAGGCACAGATCAGCCGAGGGGCATGTAGATTTCTAGAAGGCTCCCAGGAGTTGTCCTCCGGAGGATAACCCCTCCATTTGATCAAATATTGAAGCTGCCTCCCCCGTTTTCTACAGCTCAGAATGGACTCGACCTCAAACTCCTCTTCTCCCTCCACCTCCACTGGTGGTGGTGGAAGATCCGTCCTTCCTTGAAAAGGATCGGGAACGATGGGTTTTAAGAGAGAGGCATGGAAGACTGGGTGGAACCTGTAGGAATTGGGTAGTGCAAGTTCAAAGGTCACTGCATTGATCCTTCGTTTGACCTTAAAGGGACCAATGTATCTCGGACCCAACTTCCGAGAAGGGACTGGTAATTTTAGGTTAGCAGTAGAGAGCAAAACCTCCTCCCCAATTTCAAAAGAGGGACAATCTTTCCTTCCTTTGTCGTAGAACCTTTTATAGTCCTCCTGGGCCTGTTGCATCATTCTCTGAAGATTCAAAAAGTTGGACTGAATGGCCATAATGTGTTCTTGAGCGGCTGGGACGGGTATTTCCGGAAGGGGATCTGGAAGGAAGGCAGGGTGAAAACCAAAATTGGCCCAAAAAGGCGTTTGATTGGTGGTAGCATGGACAGAGTTATTGTATGCGAACTCAGCAGAAGGTAGAAGAGATGACCAATCATCCTGAGAGGAGGAACAAAAACATCTGAGATACTGCTCCAGAGTCTGGTTCGTCCTTTCCGTTTGGCCGTTACTTTGGGGATGGTAGGCCGAGGACAGGCAGGTCTTCACTTCCAAAGACTTGCAGAGCTCTCTCCAAAATTTGGAGGTGAATTGGACCCCTCTATCTGAAACGATGGTCTTGGGGACCCCGTGAAGTCTGATGATTTCTTTGAAGAAGATTTTGGATGTTTCGACTGCGGATGGGGTTCCTACCATAGGTAGGAAATGGGCCATTTTTGATAAACGATCTACGACAACCAATATAGTAGTAAAACCTCCTGATGGAGGTAGATCCACAATAAAATCTAACGAGATATCAGCCCAAGGGCGTTCTGGTATCGGTAGCGGCTTAAGTAGTCCCCAGGTCTTGGTCTTAGGACCCTTATTGCGTTGGCATCTGGTACATGATGAAACGTAAATTTTACAGTCCTGCCTCCATTTTGGCCACCAAAAGTGCCGGGAAATCAATTCAGAAGTCTTCCGTACCCCGAAATGGCCTGCAAGCTTTCGGTCATGGAAGGTACTCAAGACCAGTTGTCTGGTTTCAATTGGAACATACATTTTATCTTGGAGCCAGAATAAACCGTCACGCTCCTCTAGTGACGATAATTCTGGGCAGGAAAGATGTCTGGACGCTGTTTTGATGGAATCTAACAAATCAGGTTGAGAGATCAAAAGAAAATTCCGGGGAGGCAGGATGGTGCTTGGTTCGGCTGTGCAGGGGGTTTCGGGAAACATCCTGGAGAGTGCATCCGCTTTACCATTCTTTGAACCGGGCCTATAAGTGATGTGAAAATTAAATCGTGAAAAAAAAAGAGCCCACCGAGCTTGCCTAGGTCTTAACCGTTTTGCAGAACGCAAATACTCAAGGTTTTTGTGGTCGGTAAAGATTATTATGGGGTGGATCGCTCCCTCCAGTAAATACCTCCACTCCTCGAGGGCAAATTTAATAGCGAGGAGTTCCCGGTCCCCCACGTCATAGTTCTTTTCGGGAATTGTCAGCTTCCGGGAGGCGAAGGCCACAGGGTATAGTAGAGCCTTCACGCCTTGTCTTTGTGACAAGATAGCCCCTAAAGCTGTTTCAGAGGCGTCGACTTCCAGGGTGAAGGGCAACTTTGGGTCTGGATGATGTAAGACAGGTGCGGAGGAAAAGACCTTTTTTAATTTTTCAAAAGCTTCCTGGGCCTCATGTGACCAATGGAAGTGAACGCCTTGACGGGTGAGCTGGGTGATCGGGGCTACGATAGCAGAAAATCCGATAATAAACCTCCGATAAAAGTTGGCGAATCCAACAAATCTTTGCACCGCCTTCTTGTCCACTGGGGACGGCCAGTCCTGGATGGCCTTGACCTTTTGAGGGTCCATGGCGACCCCACCGGTAGAAACAATAAACCCCAAAAACTGTATCGTTGTCTTTTCAAAGTCACATTTTTCGGCTTTTAGGTACAGCTTATGTTTTCTGAGGATGGTAAGTACTTTCCTGACGTGATGCCTATGGAGCTCAAGCGAAGTTGAAAAAATAAGGATGTCGTCCAGGTATACGACCAGAAAATTGTCTAAATGTTCACGAAAAATGGCGTTAACCAAGTGTTGGAAAGTGGCCGGGGCGTTACAAAGTCCGAATGGCATGACGAGATATTCGAAGTGCCCGAAACGTGATCTGAAGGCAGTTTTCCATTCATCCCCGTCTCTAATCCTTACAAGGTTATAGGCGCCTCTTAAATCTAACTTAGAAAACACCTGGGCAGATCGGAACCTCTGGAAGAGCTCAGGTATGAGAGGCAAGGGGTACCTGTTCTTGATGGTAACTTTGTTAAGTTCTCTGTAGTCGATACAGGGCCTCAGGGATCCATCCTTCTTCTGAACAAAAAAAATACCTGCCCCTGCTGGAGAAGAAGAAGGACGGATGAAGTTTTTCTGTAGATTTTCGTCAATATACGCCTTGAGGGCTACGAGTTCAGTTTCGGACAACGGAAATATTCGGCCAAAAGGGATCTCAGAACCTGGCAAAAGATCGATCGGGCAATCATATGGCCGATGGGGAGGAAGACAGTCGGCCTGCTGTTTATCGAAGACATCTTTAAATTCCCGATAAACAGAGGGGACGTGAGGCGGAAGTTCAGGTGAGGATGTCAGGGTTGAGCAGGTCGTAATGGCGTTTATGAAGCAGTGTTGGATACAATGAGAAGAAGAGAACTTAACCTCTTTCCTGGACCAATCTATGCTGGGTTGATGTGTCTGCAACCAAGGAAGACCCAGGATGATGGGGAATAGAGGAGAGGGGATGAGGTCAAGTTGCAAAAATTCTTGGTGACCTGAGTCCGTGGTGACCTGAAGGGGAACGGTTTCCTGTGTGACTAATCCTGATTTGGGAAGGGAGCCATCGGCCAAATGAATTCGAAGATGTTGTTTCTTATTGCGGAGAGGGATGTGCAGATCTTGGGCCAGGGTAGAGTCCAGAAAGCAACTGCATGCACCCGAGTCAACGATTGCCGGCAGGCGAACAGTCTTTTCCGGCAACTGTAATGAAAGAAAAAGAACAAGATGAGCCATAGGCGCGTTTGAAACATGGAAATTATAAGTAGGTTGAATCATGGGCTTACTCGGCCTTATAGGACATGTGCGTAAGAAGTGGCCAGAGGCTCCGCAGTACAGGCATAGATTGCTTTGGCGTCTGCGTAGTCTTTCTTCGCTGGTAAGAGGTGAGCAGACCAACCCGAGTTGCATAGGTTCTGGATCAGGAAGGCCAACATGTTGAGAAGCTACAGGAGGAGGCGGAGCTGAGACAAGCCTAGGAGGAATCCAGGCAGGACGTGAAGTCTGAAAGCGCTCAGAGCGACGTTCCCGTAGGCGTCGGTCTAGTTGAGTGGCAGACTGGATCAGGTCTTCTAGGGAAGCGGGGGCTTCGGTTCTTGCCAACTCATCCTTAAGAGTCTCTGAGAGTCCTAGTCGAAATTGATACTTTAATGCCGCGTCGTTCCAGCCGGTGTCAGCTGACCATTTACGGAACTCGGCGGTGTAATCCTCCACCGGTCTTTTTCCTTGCGCCAAGTTATGGAGGACGGTCTCGGCAGAGGCCATACGCTGAGGATCGTCATAAAGTTTCGCCATATGTTCGAAAAAGGAATCCAGGGAGTCCAGGATCGGGCTTTGCTTTTCCAGAAGGCTGTGAGCCCATGCTTGGGGTTCTTCGGTCAGGAGAGATATCACAAACCCAACTTTGACAGATTCTGTAAAGAAAGTCCTGGGCTGGAGAGCCAAGTATAAGGTGCAAGCATTTTTGAATGCCCGATATTTTCGGCGTTCGCCGGAGAACCGTTCGGGAGTGGGGACCCAGGGTTCTGGATGAGTCAATGCTGCAACCGGATTGGCGGCAGCCTGTGGAGAAGAGGCCCCAGTAGGGGGTATAGCCGGAGAAGAAAAGGGTCCAGGGGAACCGGTTAATTGTTGAAGGCGGCCATCCACTTGTATGTAACCTTCCTGGAGTTTTTGTACCGCCTCGGTAAGCGCGGACACCTGCTGGCAAAGTGTCTCGAAAGGTGAACGCACCCTGTCGGTCTCGGACATTTTTCTGGCTGGTTTATACTATCAGAAACCGGGTACTTACCGAGACCGATATGCAGAGGGTGGCTCACCTTTACGACCAAGCGCGCCCGCCCCCTGAGGTTGAGACAGGAGGCAGAAGCACAAGGCGGTACCGGTGCCAGCGAAGAAGCGGTGCTTGCAGGTAGTAGCAGCAGATGTAGTAGCTTCTGTGGGGCTGCAGCCGGAGACAGGAGATAACTGAAGACACGTCAGGGATGCAGGTACGGATCAGGTCAAGATGAAGACTAAGGAAGTTCCAAAACACAAGCCGGGGTTCAAGAGGCAGAGAAGGTAGCAGATCCGAGTCACAAGCCAGAGTCCAAGGGCAGGAGAAAGTACAAGTCTGGGTCACAAGCCAAGGGGGTCAGGTCAGGAGAGTTCAAGCAAGGTTGATGAGACAAGCCAAGTTCAAAAGTTCCAGGAGAGAGCTGAGTCGGGAAGCAATCCACAAGGTAAGGTTCCCAGGAAACAGGATACGGGTCAGAAGCTGACGATAAACCAGCAACCTGTCTACTGACAGGAGCTGGTTTAAATAGGGCGGTCACGCTGGTGATTGGCCCCGAGAGGTCACATGCGTATGCGCACACGCCTAAAGTGCCCAGTTAGCCGCCGGGAAGCCAATCTACTACGCTGGTGTGTTAAAGGAGGAAGTACAGCGCTTTGGCCCTGACAATGAGAGTGGTTTTACATCCACTTTAAGTGGTTAAAATGGAATATTCACATTCCTTTACAAGCTCAGTTGTAACTGGTTCTCTTTACTCTCTTTGTTTCAGTATTAATGTCTGTTTCTTTGTACATTCCCCCCGGCTCCTCATTACTCTGTCCTCTCTCGTCCAGCTTGGGACTAGTGGCAGGCAATTCTTTTCTCCGGCAATTTTAGGTTTCAGTTTTCTGCTGAGTAAGCTTCTTGTTTTATTGCTGTTCTCCTTTTAGTAATTTATGGCTTTCTGGATACAGATTTTAGTAGATTGTCTAGTATAAGAAAAGGACAGTTTGTGGCAGTTGTTCTAGCTTTCTGCTTGTAATTCATGTATTGAATAATATTTCCTAATTATATCTTTCAGAATAAGATCACTGTGAGCCTTCCCAGATACTTACAGTAGAGGACTAGAAGGACCACAGGAGCTTCCAGACTGCAGCATTGAAGACTTTTGCTTATTTTATACTTGTCTTATTCTCATTTCATTACACTGGTAACTCCTAATCATTCTTGTATACAGATAGGTTTGTAAAATGTTATAATCCCTTGGCTGCTCTATATAAACCAATGTGCAGTTTTATTCCCCTCATGAGTTTCATTCTCGTTTTAAGTAAAACTTTTAATCTTTAAAATACTCGCTGAGCTTACTCTCTTTTAATAGTATTTGTTTTATTTTATTTTTTTGTAAAAAAGGTCTTTGAGCCATTTTAAAACTAATGGCGCGTACACACGATCATTTTTCAGCATGAAAAAAATGTCGTTTTTAAAAAACGTCATTTAAAATGATCGTGTGTGGGCTTCACGTAGTTTTTCAGGTTCTGAAAAACGACAATTTTTTTTCCCGAACATGCTGCATTTTTTTAACGCCGTTTTAAACAATGTCGTTTTTCTGGTTGTTAAAAATGATCGTGTGTGGGCTAAAACGACGTAAAAAACCTGCGCATTATCAGAGGCAAGTTATGAGACGGGAGCGCTCGTTCTGGTAAAACTACCGTTCGTAATGGAGTAAGCACATTCATCACGCTGTAACAGACAGAAAAGCGCGAATCGTCTTTTACTAACACGGAATCAGCTAAAGTAGCAGAAAAAATTGAACTTCCCCTTTATAGTGAAACAGAGAAAGTGGGTATCTAAAGCGCTAGCCAACAGTGAAAAATAATAATTGACCAGTGAAAAAATAAAAATGCTGCTCAAATCTATAATGTGCTAACAACAAATAAAAGGTATAAAGTGGGAGTGATGAGCGCAAACTGAAAATCTAAAAGTGAATATAAGGACAGTCAGCAGACTGATAACATCTATAGATAAACTAAAAAAATGACAAAACTGTGAACCATAAATTAAAGTCCAAAACATAAAGCTAATGCAATTAGCGGTCAGGGTATCGCGTCACTTCCGGTCACGTCTACCGGAAGTGACGCGATACCCTGACCGTCCACCGTAAGTGCCACTGTTTGGCTTTTTTATTTGTTTCTTTGATGTAAGCACATTTTATCTTCATTAAGGCCCCTTTCACATTGAGGAGTTTTTCAGGCGGTAAAGCGCTAAAAATAGCGCTGCTATCCCGCCTGAAAAACTCCTGCCCAGCTACCTCAATGTGAAAGCCGAAGGGCTTTCACATTGAGGCGATGCGCTGGCGGGAGACAAAAAAATCTCCTGTCAGCAGCATCTTTGGAGCGGTGAGAGGAGCGGGGGTTAATACCGCACCGCTAGCGGCTGATATTCCGGCGGTATAGCGCCGCTATTTTTAGCGGCGTTATACCGCCACCGCAGCTCCCGCCCCAGTCTGAAAGGGGCCTGAATTTCATAAAGTGCTTACATACTTCACGATGAGAGTTTTTTTATCTCCATTCTTGCTCCTGCTAACACTTGTGGCCACCTTGGCCATACATGGGTTGAATTTTCTTTCGAAAATCGTATCTAAGAATTTTCGTTCGTATTTCACACCATTAGTAGGCTGCAGCAACAAACGATTTTTGTGCGGCGAACCAAATTTGAGTAATCGGAATTTTTTTTAAAAACAAACTATTTTCTAATCAAAATCAGCCTGCATTTTTATTTTTGTGATTTTTTTTTATTTACACACATTATATAAATATATATAATGTGTGTAAATAAAAAAAAAAATCACAAAAATAAAAATGCATGCTAACAAAAGCACCATGCATTTTGATGCAGCGGTATTAAAAGATACAATTAAAAAAAGACCCATGCACTTTGGTGCTATTGAGGGGTGGCAGGCAGATCATTCTCAAATTAATAGGCTGTTCTGCAGCAAGGCACATACTCTGTGCGTGTAAATAAAATAAAAATAAAAATCACAAAAATGCATACTAACAAAAGCACCATGCATTTTTTTGAGAATTGTGAGAGAATCGTCATCTTCATTCTAAGCAAAATAATTGTGATTCTCATTTTTCCCAGAATCGTGCAGCTCTACTGCCTTTAGGAATTAATATGAGAAACACCAGCAAATCTATTGACGTAGCTTTAGGTGCACACAGTACAGAGGACACAGACAGTACACCACGTGAAAATACTGCAGCTAGCACAATCACCTGCCTGCCTGTCAGCAAATTAGGAAGAGCGGATCTAGCTAAACTCAATACAGTGTATAAATATAAATACAACACCTGGGATGCATATATATCCTCTACACACTGTGGCCCGGATTCAGATAGGAGATACGATGGCATATCTCCTGATACGCCGTCGTATCTCTGAGTGCGGGCCGTCGTATCTATGCGCCTGATTCAGAGAATCAGTTACGCATAGATTTCCCTAAGATCCGACCGGCGTAAGTATCTTAGGCTGCATATTTACGCTGGCCGCTAGGTGGCGCTTCCGTATAGTTACGCGAGGAATATGCTAATTAGGTATTTACGCCGATTCAGAAACGTACGTCCCGCCGGCGCATTTTTTTTACGTCGTTCACGTTAGGCTTTTTTCGGCGTATAGTTACCCCTGCTATATGAGGCGTAGCTAATGTTAAGTATGGACGTTGTTCCCGCGTCGAGTTTTGAACATTTTACGTTGTTTGCGTAAGTTGTTTGCGAATAGGGCTGGACGTCATTTACGTTCACGTCGAATCCAATACGTCCTTGCGGCGTACTTTGGAGCAATGCACACTGGGATATTTCACGGACGGCGCATGCGCCTTTCACCAAAAACTTAAAATTTAGATAAAACACGCCCACAACATCCCCATTTGAATTAGGCGGGCTTACGCCGCCACACATACGTTATGCCGCCGTAACTAAGGGCGCAAGTTCTTTCTGCATACGGAACTTGCGCCCAGATAGATAGATAGATAGATAGATAGATAGATAGCGCACCTGGGATCCCCCACTCTGCACAGCCAGGCACACCGATTGCCAGGCACACCAATTTTTCACAGTCACTTCAGAGTCAGGAAACAGTCCAGTATTTTATTTTTTTTGTTTTATTGAGAGCATATAACTTTGGATAGAAATTGTGGAGAATTGGATGCCCACTTGACCTCAAACAACTTCAGAGATAACTTTTCCTATACACAGTCTACACTCCTCACTTCCTCTAGCACACTTGCTTGCAGAAAAACTCAGCTGGGACACTTTTAGTGGATCTGACAAGACACTTAGCCAGATCAAAGCAAAAGCCCTTTACAGGCAGGAACCCTGGGGCCCTTGGTTATGTAGCAAAGTCTAGTGTCCAATTTGCATTGCTCCTGTGGCTACTGATGCCAGCACCACTCTTCTGGCACTGTCAGCCACCCTGGCTAGGGGTCAGAGGTCACCCCCAGACTAGGGGACAACCTTAAGGGCCACGATAGCTTCCTCAGCACTCCTTCTGCATTTTCCCCCTGACTGCCTCCTGCTGGCCTGACCCATGAGTATTTATGAGGTGGCCTGCCCCCTGCCAGCCCATTTTGCTGGGGATTGGTTGGGGCCTTCATTAATACTCCAAGCAGCTCTATCTCTAGACTCCACCTTCTACTTCTGGAAGCTCCTCCAAGGTTCCAGAAAGCAGGGGGAGTCACCAGAGATGCTACTTGCTGAGTCATCCAGTCTCCCTGAGTCACTCAGCCCTGACCCAGGTTGAAGCCAGGTACATCCTAATCTAGCAAAATAGAGGGTGCTGCAGATTAGAAAGATAGATGGATAGATAGATAGATAGATAGATAGATAGATAGATAGATAGATAGATAGATAGATAGATAGATAGATACTAGAAGATTGTATCTATTGTTCTAAGATGCCAGCTTTTTTGCTTAGTTTGCCAGCTCCTTGCCGACTCTGTTCAATAAGGCAGTTTCTTACTGATTGACAGAAGTGACTGCAGCGTCAGGCAGAGCAGAGACTGAAGAAGGTACTGAAGGAAACATTCTGCACTCTCCTCTATTCCAGTGGCAGTCTACTGTGTGCCCCGGTGAGAACAAACCTTCTTCTAAATACAGGTATTCATGAAAAGGTGAGTGTAACATATCAAGAAGAATCTGACTTCATTCCTGGGAGGAGGTGGCACTGAAAACAAGGTCTGAACTTACAAAGGGGTGGAGGATGCAATTCGGCACCAGAGTATCCAATGCCTCCTAAGAGCCCCTTCAGAGCCCTTCAGCCCCGGCCCTTCCCTTCTCTAGAGTCACAAAAGGTCCCTTAGTTCAATGCAGTTCACAGGGCCCCACCAAACTCCCAGTTCTCCTCCATCCCACTGATCTGGATACTAAGGCAGTCCCCCTAAAGGCCCGTACACACGGTTGGACTTTTTGCCAACAAACTTCAAAATCAGCACGTTTTCAAAATAGTCCGACCGTGTGTACGCTCCATCGGACAAACTTTTTCGGGTTTCATCGGACAAAAAGTTTGGTCTGCAAACGGACAAACTTTACGTCAACAAGAGTCCGATTGTGCCTAGTCCAACCGTGTGTACAGCAAGCAATCTGACTTTTGTACAAAGTACAAACGCGCATGCTCAGAAGCAAAGACCAGCTGGAAGCATTCTGTCTGGTAAAACTAGCGTTCGTATTTGAAAGAGCTAATTCGTGACGCGGCAAGTTCTGAAATCAAGAAAAGCAGCGCACATTCTCTTCTTCTTTATAATGTGATAATACTAAAAGCTGCGTTGCTGGTGATACTGACGGAGTCAAAACAAATGTCTTTACTTTGGATTAGTGTATTTTGGTTATATGAATCAAACATATTTCTAAATTTTTTTGTGGGTCAAGTTAGCACAACCCCATTGCGCAACATGTCTGCTTGACGAACGGACGTTCAGAAACAAACAAAATTGCAGGAAACTCGCGAATGCACACAGACGAAACCTCTACTAACTCTCGATAAGCAGAAGGAGCCCAAAGGGTGACGCCGGAGAATTGAACTTCCTCTCTTAAAATCTTGTCACTACGTTGAAACGTCACTACGTTCGTGTTTGTTGCCGAAAAAGTCAGAGCGTGTGTATGCTATGGATGTGACCGGACAACTCCCTTCGGACAAAAATCCAAGGGAAAGTTTGATGTCCGATCGTGTGTACGAGGCTTAAGACTGACGCCACCAATGCAGCTGCATTTTTTCCTCCTAGTGATAATGACACAAAGGGCATATTTTCCTTCCAGTGACACCATGGACATTTTCTGCTCACACTAACAAGATATTTTATCCTTCACCACTGTTAGCCCCATATTATATTGCAAGATAGTATGTGCAATCTTTTATTGGTTAAACTAGATGGACTTGTCTTTTTGGAACCAGACTATGTAACTATTTGCCGAGGTGTGCCACAACCATTAGCACTATTTTGGGAAAGGGCTGCAACCATTCAGGGCTGCCATCAGGGGGAACATCCCACACTCATGTAAGGGGCCTGGGGATCGGCCCCCGAAGGTATTTCCACCTGCTGCCTGAAGGCTGGATGATTGACAGCCACTTTCGGCCACTCCACCACACTTCCTGGTTGCGGGGGGCAACGCCAAGCTCACTCCTCATAGTCGCCACCGATTAGACGCCTCGGGATGCACTTCTGCTGGGATTGGTGGAGGGGGAGTTGGGTATTGAGGTTTCCAGGAAGTGTGGCGGAGTGGCCGAAAGTATAAAGGGTCTCACAGTCATGGTGGGACAGCTCCTTGTGACCGGGAACAGGACTGAAACTGGGGGGGAGGCTCCTGCTGGTCTCATCTGATGTTCACCTCCTGCCGCTCCCCCCAGTGCCGGATCTCCACATCACAAGTGGTAGAGCTGCAGACATTTAGGAGATTGGGCAACAGGAGGAGAAAACAGAGATTCCTTACATTCCACGGAGCTCATGGGACATGAGATGGAGGAGGAAATATGGGATGGAGGAGGACATGGGATGACATGGGATGAAGGAGATTAGATCGTAAGGAGGACATTATAAGGGGAGATAAGACTAAAGGGGGAGGAGGAGGAAGAAGGGGACATGGGAAGGAGGAGGAGTGGGACTTGGTATGGGATGCCAGTGAGCAGATTCGGCGGTACAACCAGTGGGTAGGCCCTAGGGAATGTTGGTGATCAGGCATGAAAGGGTCCAGGCCTAAAGCTTTGTAAGGGGCCAAAAATATTCTGATGGCTGCCCTGCAACCATTACATTTGCGCATGTAGCGCTACCCCCTCAGGAGCCGCTGATTGATTTGGGATCTACTCTCTTCACTTAGCTCACCCCTATTTAACTGGCTCGAACCCTCCCTTGACACATCAGAAGTCTGGTGGGTGTATTGTGACCTCTGCTTGGCTGGGGTCACAATAGCAGGCATGCAATATACAATGACAATGTAACAACAGTATTACCTGCTTTTAGGGGTGGTCCCTCCAGACGAGAAAAATACACTTCACATTGTCAATATGTTTAAACCAAAGAGAATGAGTTTACTTTATGTAGACTAGAGAAGACAAACATGGGTTTAAATCACAAGTAGACAACTGTTGTGCAATGACACAATATGATCCTGCAAGGGCCCTTGCGGGAATCAGTAAATAATTATAATAAAAAGAGATAGGCTAATGAATGGTACCATTCAGTTAAACTAATGTAGGCAGCAGTGGCGTAGCGAGGGGGGTGCAAGGGGGGCCACTGCCCCGGGCGCAAAATTTAAAGGGGCGCTGTCACAAGTGTGGAGAGGAGAGAGCGCCAATAACAGATGAGACATAGTAACATATGCATGATGTCACCCAACCAGGCTTTACCAGTCATTATCAAGCACACTCTTCTCTTCCCTAAAGCTACCGCTGTATCACACAGTGGATCATATGACCAAACTGGAGCTAGCTGAAAATAGGTAAGTCCATGGGTCAGGGGTCGCAAATTACTTGCCTCGCCCCAGGCACTGACAACCCACGCTACGCCACTGGTAGGCAGTCTATGCTCGCGAGCTCCCTCTAGCGGGCAGTTCTGCAGGACAGCTAAAGAACGTCTCGAGACTAAAGTCCACGTTGCGGCCGGTTGGTGCACGTTAGGTTTATAATCTGCAAGTGGTAAACAATAAGAGGAAGTTAATCAGACAAAGTATCCTGAACAACAATGTTGGTGAACTGATCGCTCGTTAGCGTCAGTCACTTCTGTATAACAACTATCAAGTTAGAGGGCCTCTAAGTTTCAGCTAGAGGCCAAACACGTGTCTCCGGCTTGTAGGGTGGCACTAGGTTAACTGTCTAAAAGGGAGGATCGGAGGTTGAGCATGTGCTCTCTCACCCGACAGGCCCAATCCGCCTGAGTTCTTCTCAAAAGGGTGCATTGGTAGATCACTACTCCACAGCAAGAGGTCTCCAGCATCAGGCTCTCCACTGTTTCAGTCGTCAGCTGGGTGGCCTCTCCGGTCTCCTGGAACACGAGCTGGGCACGGTGATCTTGTTTCCTTCTGAATGGCTGGTCTCTCAGTGGATTTAGGCCCAGGCTTCAGGCCTAGCTGTACGGCTGTGCTGTCCTCCACAGCTCCGCAGAGGAGAAGATGCAGGTCCCGAGAGAGCGAGATCAGCCCCTCCCTTTCCTTAAGTAACCTCCCCCATAAGTCTGTGCGGGGGTGTCACATGTTTCGATAATGCAGGGCATTGTGGGAAGCGTAGTCTGTTTCTCCTAAGAGTCAATGGAGTCCATATCTCCCGCTACTTGCAGTCCCACAATGCATAACTTCTTAAAGGTATCATACATATTTACAAGCGTGAATAATGTTCCAGCGGGAATTCAGGCCTGTCATTAGACTCTGACAGGATGGCCCCGCTACACGCAAAACCCGCTATGTTCACCATTATTAGCCCTACCCCCCTGTATTGCCCCCTCATTTACAAAAAGTTCCCAGGTATGTAGATGTTAGATAGGTGGGTGAATGGATGGATGCATTTTCTTTCAGCTGTATATTTGGCTGTTTGGTTGGAGTTTTGTTCAAAGGAAATTTTCTATAAATACAGATTCTGAGTGATTGTGAAACTTTTATGTACCTCACATTATTACTTGCTTGCCGTGTCACATTTGATTGTATCTCATAGAGCGATATTTTTTTTTGCTCCCTGCCGTGGTTGTCACACCATGTACATAGCATCCGTTCCGAAAACTGATCAGATACTACTAGTTACAAGATATGCCACCTAGAGAGACTCCTTAACCAGTTAAGCCCCGGACCAATATGCAGCCTAAAGACCCAAGGTGTTTTTACAGTTCGGGACTGCGTCGCTTTAACAGACAATTGCGCGGTCGTGCGACGTGGCTCCCAAACAAAATTGGCGTCCTTTTTTCCCCACAAATAGAGCTTTCTTTTGGTGGTATTTGATCACATCTGCGGTTTTTAGTTTTTGCGCTATAAACAAAAATAGAGCGACAATTTTGAAAAAAATGCAATATTTTTTACTTTTTGCTGTAATAAATATCCCCCAAAAACATATATAAAAACATTTTTTTTCCTCAGTTTAGGCCGATACGTATTCTTCTACCTATTTTTAGTAAAAAAAATCGCAATAAGCGTTTATCGATTGGTTTGCGCAAAATTTATAGCGTTTACAAAATAGGGGATAGTTTTATTGCATTTTTATTAATTTTTTTTTTTTTACTACTAATGGCGGCGATCAGCAATTTTTTTCGTGACTGCGACATTATGGCGGACACTTCGGACAATTTTGACACATTTTTGGGACCATTGTCATTTTCACAGCAAAAAATGCATTTAAATTGCATTCTTTATTGTGAAAATGACAGTTGCAGTTTGGGAGTTAACCACAGGTGGCGCTGTAGGAGTTAGGGTGCACCTAGTATGTGTTTACAACTGTGGGGGGGGTGTGGCTGTAGGAATGACGTCATCGATCGTGTCTTCCCTATAAAGGGAATGACGCGATCGATGCGTCGACACAGTGAAGCACGGGGAAGCCGTGTTTACACACGGCTCTCCCCGTTCTTCAGCTCCGGGGAGCGATCGCGACGGAGCGGCTATAAACAAATAGCCGCGCCGTGGTCCCGGATCGCTCCCCGAGCGGACCCGACCTCCGCATGTAGCGGGGGGGGTCCCGATCGGACCCCCCACCCGCTAATAGGCGAGGACGTACATGTACGCCCATGTGCCTGTACGTGCCATATTGTGGACGTATATGTACATGCGGGGGTCGGGAACTGGTTAATGAATCCTTCTGGGTCTGAGCCACACATAGATAAGAGAAGATGTATAGCACAATCTCTTCTATACTCGGAATTTCCATCACTGGAGCCGGTAGACATTTAGAGCCCCTTTAAAACGGGGGTTCACCCCCAAAAAAAAATTTTAACATGACATTCAGCCGCGTTGTCAGAATGACAATCGGCTGCTTTTTTTTTTTTTCAGTGCAGCACATATCGTATTTTCACCGCCGCTTCCGGGTATTTATCGGGGTATAGCACGCTCCCGCGTATAGCGCGCACCCCTAAAGTTGCCCCGAATTCCTGTGGAAAAAAGATTTTTTGTACTTACAGTTTTGGTGTCTTGCGCGGCGTCCATTGGCGGCCTCGTCGGGTCCGACCTTCCGTCTGTGGCTTCGGGTGTCCTCTTCGTCGAGTCCGGCGTCCTTCTGCGGCGTCCTCGCGTCCTCCCCGCTTGTTTCCCGCGCCGAGTTTGAATACTGCGCCGACATATACCGAGCGCAGTACACTCGTGTATCGTCGGGCAGGCTCGGCTACTCTCGCGCTGACGTCCTGTACGTCCAGGATGTCAGCGCGAGAGGAGCCGAGACTGCCCGACGATACACGAGTGTACTGCGCTCGGTATATGTCGGCGCAGTATTCAAACTCGGCGTGGGAAAGCGGGTATCGGCGTATACCGCGCACCCACGATTTTGCCCTGATTTTCAGGGCAAAAAAGTGCGCAGTATACGCCGATAAATACGGTAATCTGCGGGACTGGGCGTTCCTAAGTGATTGACATCCTTCCGACCGGCGCATACAGCGCGTCACTAGTTGCCGAAAGAAGCCGAACGTCAGTGCGCAGGCGCCGTATAGAGCAGACTCGCAGTCCGGCTTCTTTCGGCAACTAGTGACGCGCTGTATGCGCCGGTCGGAAGGATGTCAATCACATAGGAACGCCCAATCCCGCAGATTACATACCCGGAAGCGGCGGTGAAAATACGGTATGTGCTGCACTGAAAAAAAAAAAAACAGCCGATTGTCATTTTGACAACTCGGCTGAATGTCATGTTAAATTTTTTTTTTTGAGTGAACCCCCGCTTTAAAAATGTGTGCACAATTTTAAAGTGTTACTTGTTAGGTATCTATTTACTTAGCGTAACATTATCTTTCACATTATACAAAAAGTAGGGCTAACTTGAATTTTTTCTATATTCATATTTTTTCCCCAAAAAAGTGTGAATGACCACCATTTTATTCCCTGGGGTGCCTGCTAAAAAGGGGTTAATTACCATAACTAATTCGTGATTGCTTTAAAAATGACACTGGCGACCACACTGCGCAAATTAAAGGGGATGTACCTGTACGCCCATTTGCCCAGCCGTGCCATTCTGTCGATGTAAAAAGTCGTGCAGCGGTCCTTAACCACTTAAGACCTGGACCAAAATGCAGCTAAAGGACCTTGCCCCTTTTTGCAATTCGGCACTGCGTCGCTTTAACTGACAATTGCGCAGTCGTGCGACGTGGCTCCCAAACAAAATTGGCGTCCTTTTTTTCTCACAAATAGAGCTTTCTTTTGGTGGTATTTTATCACCTCTGCGGTTTTTAGAGCGACAATTTTGAAAAAAATGAATATTTTTTACTTTTTGCTATAATAAATATCCCCCAAAAATATATAAAAACTTTTTTTTTTCCTCAGTTTAGGCCGATACGTATTCTTCTACCTATTTTTGGTAAAAAAAATCGCAATAAGCATTTATCGGGTGGTTTGCGCAAAATTTATAGCGTTTACAAAATAGGGGATAGTTTTATTGCATTTTTATAACTTTTTGTTTTTTACTACTAATGGCGGCGATCAGCAATTTGTTTCGTGACTGCGACATTATGGCTGACACTTTGTATAATTTTGACACATTTTTGGGACCATTGTCATTTTCACAGCAAAAAATGCATTTAAAATGCATTGTTTATTGTGAAAATGACAATTGCAGTTTGCGAGTTAACCACAGGGGGCGCTGAAGGGGTTATGTGTGACCTGAAGTGTGTTTACAACTGTAGGGGGGTGTGGTTGTAGGTGTGACGTCATCAATTGTGTCCCCCTATAAAAGGGATCACATGATCGATGCTGCCGCCACAGTGAAGAACGGGGAAGCCGTGTTTTACACACGGCTCTCCCCGTTCTTCAGCTCCGGGGACCGATCGCGGGACTCCATTGGCGATCGAGTCCCGCGGTCCCGGTCACGGAGCTTCGGACCGGGTCGCCGGAGCGCGCCGCGGGCATGCGCCCGCGACCCACGGCTGGGAACTAGTACAGGACGTACCTGTACGTACATGTGCCCAGCCGTGCCATTCTGCCGACGTATATGTGCAGGAGGCGGTCCTTAAGTGGTTAAGCGGTTAAGGTAATTTACTATATCTTTAAAGTCTGTACTCAAACAGGTGGCTTAACTGACAAATTACTGAAGTTTGAAGTTATAACTTCCAACCAGTAATTTCACAGTAAATAGATAAATAATACATTATTATCTTATAACATATAGCCTAATAATATATGATTTAGCTTGTACCTTATCAGCAGAAGATTCTCATTCTCCCTCTTAACTGTGTGTGAGAAACACATGGGATTGTGGGTAAATCTTGTACACATAAATCCTTGGCCCAGATTCAGGTACATTTGCGCTTTATTTGCGGAAGCACAGGGCAACGATTTTGCCCTGCGCCCACGCAAATATTTTGCGCTGCCTTCGATTCACGGAGCAGTAGCTCCGTAAATTGCGAGGGCGCGCCGGCAAAATTGCCCGGCGTAAGCGCGCGCAATGTAAATGATCCCGCCTGGGGCGGGAATCATTTAAATTAGGCGCGCTCCCGCGCCGAGCGTAGAGCGCATGCTCCGTCAGGAAACTTTCCCGACGTGCATTGCGGCAAATTACGTCGCAAGGACGTCATTTGCTTCAGAGTGAACGTGAATGGCGTCCAGCGCCATTCACGAATCACTTACGCAAATGACGTAGATTTTAGATCTCGCGACGCGGGAACGTGGGTATCCTATAGCATTGGCTGCGCCTGCTATTAGGATGTGTAACGTTACGCGAAACCTGACGTACGCAAACTACGTAATTTGCATACGCAGGGCTCGCGCAACATTGTGAATCGGTGTTAGTATGCAATCTGCATACTATACACTGAGCACAATGGGAGCGCCCCCTAGCGGTCATCGCTAGAATGCAGCCTAAAATCTGTGTGGCATAAGAGCCTTATGCCACGCAGATTTTAGGCTGCAGTCGGCATATCGATGTTCCTGAATCAGGAGCATTCGCTACGCCGGAGAAAGTAAGCAATTGCGCCGTGTAATCTATGGTGACACAGGCGCAATTGCTTCTTGAATCTGGGCCCATGTTTGTTCCTTCTAGTTAAGAGGGCTGGGCTGGAAGGAAGCATTTGTCTTTTAGACTAAGGTGACCAAATTTTTTTATGAAATCCGGCCCATCGCCGCCACCGCCCGCCTGACAGCCTGGCGGAATCTCGAATCCTCAACGATTTTGCGCCGTAAGTTACGGCGGCGTAGTGTATTTCTGGCAGCGGAATTCAAATCGGCGATTAGGGGGCGGGTTTCATTTAAATGAAGCGCGTCCCTGCGCCGAATGAACTGCGCATTCGTTGTCCCGAAATTTCCCGCCGTGCATTGCGCTAAATGACATCGCTAGGACGTCATTTTTTTAACTTAGACGTGAGTTACGTCCATCCCTATTCACGGACGCCGAAGTATTGCATCTGCGATCCGAAGGCATACGAAGCCGTACGCCTGTCGGATCGAACCCAGATGCCGTCGTATCTTGGTTTGAGGATTGAAACTAAAGATACGACGCGGGAAATTTGAAAGTACGCCGGCGTATCAGTAGATACGCCGGCGTACTCTCTCTCTGGTCTGGCCCGATGCTTTTATTTCAAAATTGTCGCTCTTTTTTTGTTTATTAAACCGCAGAGGTGATGAAATACCACCAAAAGAAAGATCTATTTGTGGAAAAAAAAGGACGTCAATTGTGTTTGGGTACAACGTCGTACGACCGTGCAATTGTCAGTTAAAGCGACGCAGTGCCGAATCGCAAAAAGTGCTCTGGTCAGGAAGGGGGTAAATTCTTCCGGGGCTGAAGTGGTTAAGGGGGCCGGGCGCATGCATGGGGGGGGGGGGGGGGCGACACCCATGTGCCCCATATGGACGGGCCACCACTGGTGTAGCATGAAATATGGTCCCATTCCCCAACCCCCCCACCCTCAAATGCTCTAGGTGTAATATACCCTTGAACACATTCGTGGTCATTTCCAACCATAAAAAAGATAAGCTGCCATATTAAATTTGGACATTTTCAAATATTAATTGTCATTTTATGTAAATTTGGAAGAAGTGGAAGCAGAGATGTGAATTCCATCTAGATTGCAAAGAACCATTTTCATCATTCCTTGCCACATATATTCTTCCAGTGAATGGAGCTCCTTTTTCTTGCCAGCTTTGTGATGGATGAACAGGCAATATAATGTACAGTTTATGAGAAGATGTTCCGAAGGACAATTTTCTGAGTCAAGCTTATAAATTGAGGTGCTGAACTCAATTGGGAAGAATCCTGTGACATTTCCACAATAGATACGGTAGTACAAACTACGTTTAAAGAGCAAGTAAAAGCCACTTTAAGGGAGACGTCTGCTGGGCGCTAGAGGGAGAAGATAAAGGCAAGAAAGCCACTGGGATAACCACCATGCTCTCATTTTTTAACCACTTTTTGCGATACAGCAGCGCGTCGCTTTTACGGACAATTGCGCGGTCGTGCAACATTGCACCCAAACAAAATTGACGCCCTTTTTATCCCACAAATAGAGCTTTCTTTTGGTGGTATTCGATCACCTCTGCGTTAATTTTTTTTTGTGCTATAAACAAAAAAAAGAGCGTAAATTTTGAAAAAAATGCAAATTTTTTACTTTTTGTTGTAATAAATATCCCCCAAAATATCTAAAAAAACAGATTTTCCCCCAGTTTAGGCCGATACATATTCTTCTACATATTTTTGTTTAAAAAAAAAATTGCAATAAGCGAATATTGATTGTTTTGCGCAAAAGTTATAGGGCTAGATTCTGCAATGATTTACCCCGGCGTATCTATAGATACGCCGCGTAAATTCAAAGCTGCGCCGGCGTATCTTTTTTTTGTATTCAGAAAGCAAGATACGCCGACATTAGCCTAAGATCCGACTGGCGTAAGTCTCTTACACCGTTGTATCTTAGGGTGCATATTTACGCTGGCCGCTAGGTGGCGCTTCCGTCGTTTTCGGCGTAGAATATGCAAATGAGCTAGATACGCCGATTCACAAATTTACGTACGCCCGGCGCAATTTTTTACGTTGTTTACGTTAGGCTTTTTCGGCGTAAGGTTGCTCCTGCTATTAGGAGGCGTACGCAATGTTAAGTATGGACGTCGTTGCCGCGTCAAATTTTTAATTTTTTACGTCGTTTGCGTAAGTCGTTCGCGAATAGGGCTGGACGTAATTTACGTTCACGTCGAAACCAATGACTCCTTACAGCGTACTTTGGAGCAATGCACACTGGGAAGTTCCACGGACGGCGCATGCGCCGTTCGGGAAAAACGTCAATCACGTCGGGTCACCAAGAATTAACATAAAACACGCCCCCTCATCCTCATTTGAATTACGCACGCTTACGCCGGCCCCATTTACGCTACGCCGCCGTAACTTAGAAGGCAAGTGCTTTGTGAATACAGCACTTGCCTCTCTAACTTACGGCGGCGCAGCGTAAATACGATACGCTGCCCCGCCGTAACAATGCGCGCCCCTACCTGAATCTAGCCCATAGCGTCTACAAAATAGGA
Source organism: Rana temporaria (assembly GCF_905171775.1). Taxonomy (NCBI): domain Eukaryota; kingdom Metazoa; phylum Chordata; class Amphibia; order Anura; family Ranidae; genus Rana; species Rana temporaria. Next base: position 655,285,824 of record NC_053489.1, on the reverse strand, counting down.
GATAGATTTATGGCATTATTATTATACTTTTTTTACTAGTAATGTCGGCGATCTGCGATTTTTATCATGACTGCGACATTACGGCGGACACATCGGACACTTTTGACACTATCTTGGGACCATTGTCATTTATACAGCGAACAGTGCTATAAAAATGCACTGATTACTGTGTAAATGACACCAGCAGGGAAGGGGTTAAACACTAGGGGGCCATCAAGGGGGTAAGTGTGTCCTAGGGAGTGATTCTTACTTTCTAACTGTGGGGGGATGACGATCACTGCTCCGGATGACATGGAGCAGTAGATCCCTGTCATGTTGCTAGGCAGAACAGGGAAATGCCTTGTTTACATTATGCCGCTCCATGTCACGATCGCGGGCACGGTCACGGAGTACACGGCACGCACGTGCCCTGCCAGCTGGGTACTAGCCCGCCAGCAGCCAAATTAAAGGGGACATACAGGTATGCCCATTTGCACACCGCTGCCATTGTGCCGAGGTATATCGGCGTGCAGCGGGTGGCAAGTGGTTAAAGTGGAACTTCACTCTCCCAATCAACATTGATTATTTTTAATCCTTATGCTGCTAGAATAAGTAAATAGATAGGAAAATACGGTATATCATATTTACTTGTATTAAACTTTTTTTTTTCATTTCTTCAGTTACCGTATTTATCGGCGTATACCGCGCACTTTTTTCCCCTTATAATAAGGGGGAAATCGTGGGTGCGCGATATACGCCGATACCCGCTTCCCGCGCTCAGTTTGAATGCCTGCACCGACATATACCGAGTGCAGTACACTCGGCTACATTCAGACAGGCTCGGCTTCGCTCGTGCTCACACATAAACGTCACAGAGCGTGAGCACGAGCCAAGCCGAGCCTGTCCGAATGTAGTCGTGGGTACTGCACTCGGTATACGTCGGCGGAGGCGTTCAAACTGAGTGCGGGAAGCGGCGATTCGACGGGGAGACGGAGCGGGAGAAGCCGGGAGGACACCACCGAAGCCGCAGACGGACGCCGGACCCGACGAGGAGGACACCACCGAAGCCGCAGACGGACCCGACGAGGAGGACACCACCGAAGCCACAGACGGACGCCGGACCCGACGAGGAGGACACCACCGAAGCCGCAGACGGACACCGGACCCGACGAGGAGGACACCACCGAAGCCGCAGACGGACCCGACGAGGAGGACACCACCGAAGCCACAGACGGACGCCGGACCCCGACGAGGCCGTAGATGGACGCCGCGCAAGACACCAAAACTGTAAGTACTAAAATGTTTTTTTTACAGGAATGCGGGTCTACATTAGCGGTGCACGCTTATTTTTTCGCATAGGTATTGGGGGGTGTTGCCTTGAATACACTTATGTATTAGGCAGAGTGCCTTGAAAGTGATTCTGTCTTTTACTGGCAACCAATGAAGGGATCTCAGTGAAGGTGAGATTGATTCCCATGTTTTTTGCCAGCCACTAATCAAGCGGCCGTATTTTGAACGACTTGCAGACGAGTGATTTGGTATTTGGGGAGTCTTAGATAGAGGGCATTTGCGTAGTCGAGTCTGGAATTAATGATTGTTCCCACCAGGACTGCAATGTCCTCTTTCGGGATAAAGGGGGTGAGCCTGCGTGGTAGGCGCAGCAGATGGTGGGATCCGCTGACTACTGACCCTATTTGTGCATCCATTGTCATGTAGGCGTCAAAAATGACTCTGAGACTTTTGACTTTGGTGCTAGGGGTGATAGTTTTACCCAGAATGGGTGGGGGAGTCCAGGTTGACGCGGGGTGATTTTTTCGGTTTGCGTGAAACAGGAGAAGTTCTGTTTTTGAACCGTTGCCAGGGCAGCTGATCGGCGCATGCGCAGTACATCCCGGGCACTTCTCAACAGAACACCGGTGCTACCACCAGGCAAACTAGGCAGCAGCCTAGGGCGCAATTCTGCCTAGGGCGCCCAGCCACTGGTGTTCCTACTCTCTTCTCTCTGCAGCAAGTAACTAAGGCCCGCTGGACATGTTCGGTCGTGTGTACGGCCGACCGGACAATTTTCCGGCAGATCGGACAGGTTTCCAGCGGACAAATGTTTCTTAGCATGCTAAGAAACATGTCTGCTGGAAGCCTGTCCGTCGGACATGTTCGGTCATCTGTACAGACTCACCGCAAATGTCCGCTCGGCCGAAAGCCCTCGCATGCGTCGAAGTGATTCGACGCATGCGTGGAAGCATTGACCTTCCAGGGTCGCGCACATCGCCGCGTCATCGGCGGGGCGACGGCGCGGCCACGTCAGCACGTATCCTGTCCGTGGGGATTTTGGTTTGATGGTGTGTACAACCATCAGACCAAAATCCGGCAGCGGACATGTCCGATGAAAACGGACCGTTTTCATCGGACAGTCCGTCCGTGTGTACGGGGCCTAAGGCTGAGCATCAGCAGGCACCTAGCGCTCCATGCGCACATAGTGTCAGAGGCGCAGCAGTGGCGGAGGACTGTGTCTGTGTCCCGACTCCCGAATTAATGGAAGAAAGCAAACTTTCATTGATGGGTACTGGTAGGCTGCACTGATGAGTGCTGCTGAGTCTGCATTTGATGGGCCCTGGGGAGTCTGCATTTGATGGACGCTTCCTTGAAAAGGAGGGGTATACAGGGGCAGGGCAAAGGGGGTGGAGTCAGGGGTGGAACCAAAATTGTTGCACCAGCCCTGGCTACATGAATGTTTTGCCCTTTCTCAAGATGGGCATGACCAGAAACACTAGGGGGTTGTTTTTCAACAAAATGATTTTTCAACAAAATCAAGCATTGAGACATGGATAGATGGGGAAGTTTGCTTTGAATATTACAAATTAATTAAATTGTGTTTTTGGCTTGTGGTGTTCAAATGCAGTGTAAATCTGCTTTAACCTCCTCCGGTCCACCGTATAGATAAATGACGGTGGCGGGGTGGTTCTCTTGTTTCGGGACGACGTAATATGACGTCATCCCAATCTCGGCGTGATTGCAGAGGTGCGCAGTGTGGAAATCGGAGTGGTGCTGTGTCTCAGGGACACAGCGCATACCCGAGCTTGGTAAAGAGCCAATGACGTGCCTCTTTACCCACGTGATTAGCTGTGTCCAATCACAGGTAATCACATGTAAATAAGGAAATCCTGGTTATCGGCTTTCCTCTCCTCACACTGACAGGAGAGACAATCAGTGGCATTTACTCTCAGGGGAGACCTGCACAGATAACAGTGCCCTTATTATCAGTGCAGCCCCAACAGTGCCCATCAGTGATGTCAATCAGTGCTGCTCGTCAGTGTTGCTTATCTGTGCAACCTATCAATGCCCATAAGTGCCACCTATCAGTGATCATCAGTGCTGCATATTATGCCCTGAAGACACGATCGGACATTTGTCTGACCAAATTCACATCGGAATTCCGACGGAAATCAGAATTTCCGATGAAATTACTCCGATGGGGCATACACGCAATTGGAATTTCCGATGGGAAAAGTCAGTCTGACCTTTTCCATCATAAAATCTGATCGTGTGTACGAGGCATTGAGTGAGGGAGTGAATAACTTGTATAGCGCTAAAAATGCGAACTGAATCGCCTCAAGGCGCTTGGTATCCATTTCCTTCTTTTTAGCCTTCAGAATAGGTGGGTCTTGAGGTTTTTCTGAAGGCCTGGTGATTCACTTCTGTTCGGATGTTAGTTGGTAACGCTTTGAGGTCCTTGGACTGCAAATCTTCGTTCTCCTTTGGTCTTGTAGCGGGCCTTGTGGTTTTGTAGTAGATTTTGGTTAGTTGATCGAAGGACGCGATTGGGTTTGTGGTATTTTATTTTCTCGCATAAATATTGGGGGGCGATTCCTTGTACACATTTGTGCTCAGGGAGGGAGTGATTGATTCCCAGGGTTTTTTCCCTGTTACCATTAGTGCCGCTGTGTTCTGGACGACTTGTAGACGAGCAATCTGGTATTTTAGTGCCTCCTCATCAGTAAAAACATTCAGGAGCAACCACAATTGAAAGCGCAGTTTAGGACAGTCTTAAAAGGACAAACAGTCAACAGGAAAATCACTTATTTACAAAATTTTCGAACAGAAACTGAGAAAAAATAAAAATATTATTTCGGGCCCTTTTAGTAGTGATTAACCACTTTAGACCCGGACCAAAATGCAGCTAAAAGACCTTGCCCCTTTTTGCGATTCGGCACTGCGTCGCTTTAACTGACAATTGCGCGGTCGTGCGACGTGGCTCCCAAACAAAATTGGCGTCCTTTTTTCCCCATAAATAGAGCTTTCTTTTGGTGGTATTTGATCCCCTCTGCGGTTTTTATTTTTTGTGCTATAAACAAAAATAGAACGACAATTTTGAAAAAAATTCAATATTTTTTACTTTTTGCTATAATAAATATCCCCCAAAAATATATATTAAAAAAAAATGTTCCTCAGTTTAGGCCGATACGTATTCTTCTACCTATTTTTGGTAAGAAAAATCGCAATAAGCGTTTATCGGTTGGTTTGCGCAAAATTTCTAGCGTTTACAAAATAGGGGATAGTTTTATTGCATTTTTATTAATTTTTATTTTTTTTACAACTAATGGCGGCGATCAGCGATTTTTTTCGTGACTTCGACATTATGGCGAACACTTCGGACAATTTTGACACATTTTTGGGACCATTGTCATTTTCACAGCAAAAAATGCATTTAAAATGCATTGTTTATTGTGAAAATGACAGTTGCAGTTTGGGAGTTAACCACTAGGGGGTGCTGTTGGGGTTATGTGTTCCCTGAAGTGTGTTTACAACTGTAGGAGGGTGTGGCTGTAGGAGTGACGTCATCGATTGTGTCTCCCTATAACAGGGATGACACGATCAATGCAGCCACCACAGTGAAGAACGAGGGGAAGCCGTGTTTACACTCGGCTCTCCCCTTTCTTCAGCTCCGGGGACTGATCGCCGCACTTCAGCGGCGATCGGGTCCGCGCGACCCGGTCACGGAGCTTCGGACCGGGTCGCGGGAGCGCGCCCGCGACCCATGGCTGGGTACTAGTACAGAACGTACCTGTATGTACATGTGCCCAGCCGTGCCATTCTGCCGACGTATATGTGCAGGAGGCGGTCCTTAAGTGGTTAAATACCACCAAAAGAATATGATAAAAATTTCATTTAGGTACAGCATTGCAATACCACGCAGTTGTCATTCAAAGTGTGACAGCGCTGAATAGACATGTGCATTCGTTTTCGTCCGAATACATTTTCGTCCGAATTTCAGCTATTTTCGTTATTGTTTTAACAACAAACGAAAAAGAAAGCGCATAATACGAAAACCGAAAGATCAGACATAAACAAATGCTTTATTTTCGTTTTTGTCGGCCGAATGTGCCTAACCTTAACTCTATTAGTCCAAGATTATTCTACATAGAGAGGAAAGATTTGACATTATAGAGAGAAAAGGTCGCTGCTGGAATTGGGTGGGGAAAGTAAAATAAAAATAATGATGATGATGAATGTTATTGGCTGATTGTAACCAAAGAGGTGGAGCAGTAAAATAGTTAGAACTAACTTGACAATTCAACATGAACGACGAAGATTCGACAAAGCATCGAAAAACATATAAACGTCAAATCTGTCATTGAAGGCTTATGGTGTCTGTCGAATGTTCTAAGAAGATTCGACGGAGCAGCTAAACTGTACTACGACGCGATCGTACATTTCCGGTCAAATGCTCGGCCCATAGGCTATAGAAGAATTCTACTAGTAATAATAATAAATATAATTATTACTAGTCATACAACATTAGAATTCTTTCCTTTTTTTTAGAGAGAGAAGATATGTACTGAAGATATGTAAGAATATATACTGTATTCTGTAAGTATATGTAGATGGTCTTCATATATATATATATATATATATATATATATATATATATATCTGTTTTGTATAGGGTAAATCCCTATAATACCTATATAAACTAATAAAAATAATATTAATCAGAATTCTTCTATAGCTTGTAGGCGGAACATTCGACCTGAAATGTACAAATCGACAGACACCATAAGCCTTCAATGACAGATTCAACCTTAAAGGGGTTGTAAAGGTAAATGTTTTTTCACCTTAATGCATCCTATGCATTAAGTTCACAGAAGCCGGAAGCCGGAACTACAGAGGAGGCATTGGGTATTAATACGTATTTGTCACAGAAACCTGTTGCACTTCGCTTGAGTGCTTCTGTCATTACACCCAGGGCCCATTGAAGGAATTTGGGGAGCCCAAGCAAAATGGGGGGGCCCCAAGCAAAATGGGGGGCCCCCAAGCGCACGGTACAGGAGATTCCGTTTCCTGTGTTCCTGGCCGGACTGAAAGGAAGTGAGCACTCAGTGTGCACTTACTGTCAGACCAGCCGGGAACAGGAAACTGAATCTCCTGTACCACGCGTGGTACCCGGCTGGACTGACAGGACTCCAGGAGGAAGGAAGAGGAGCTACAGCCTGGAAAGGGGAAGTTGGGGGCCCCAGGCCAGCTCGGGGCCCCAAGCAATTGTTTGTTTTGCCTGTCCTGTAGCGACGGGCCTGATTACACCGCTTCCTTCAATCTGGATCCTCAGATATCTGATATTAGAGCCCAGGGCCGGTACTAGGCAGGGGCGGGGCGGGCAGCTGCCCTGAGCGCAATGATTTAGTGCAGGAGGAGGGCGCAGTTTGCCTGGTACAATCATGTCCACCACAGAACAGGCTGCAGAATGTAACACAGCAGACAGAGAGCGGCTTTGTCCCTACATGTAAGCTCGATCGTAGCGCCCGCCCCCTGTCTGCACTGTGCACTATACCAGTACATGTGAGTGATAGAGTGGAGCATCGGCTATCAGTGCTTTCCCTCTCCTAAACAGCGTCTTCTCTCCCCCCTCTCCACTCATCTCTATCACTCCTACTTTCACTTTCACAATGTCCCGGTGTCTGAGGGACATCACCAGCTCTGCCCCCCTTATCTCATAAATGTTATCTCTCTCTTGGAGCCCATTCCTCCTCTTTGTAGTGCCCCCTCCTCCTGTGTCCTTTTCCTTGGACCCCCTCCTGTCTAGCTGATCAGCCAAGCTGACTGATGTCTCTGTGCTGCTGGGCTGCCACTCACTATTCAGCAAACAGGTAACTAACATACTTTCATGCTTCATATCACTGTTAAAGGGGCTGTAAACCTTCATGTTTTTTTCACCTTAATGCATCCTATGCATTAAGGTGAAAAAACTTTTGTCAATGACCAGCCCCCAGCCCCGTGTTTTACTGACCTGAGCCCGTTTGTTCCCGTCCCGGAGACACGCAAACGCTCTCTAGCCGGGGGTCTCGGCTCTTCATTGGATAGATTGATAGCAGCGCAACCATTGGCTCCTGCTGCTGTCAATCAAATCCAATGATGCGGACGCCGGGTGTGGGGCCGAGTCTGGCACTCTGTTTATGCACGCAAATGCTGGACTCAGGAGCGCGCACACTTGGTAAACCCCCAGGGAGAGTGCTTCTCCTAGGGGATTTTCCGATGCGAGAAGGAGCCGCGAGCGGCGTTGACGGCGATCAGGGTCACTCTGTGCAAAACTAACTGCATAGGTGTTGTGTGTATCCCCATGCCAGTACCCCATTCTTATCTACTGGGACATGAGGCTGCATGGACACAGCCACCGTATCCTAACATGACATACAGGTGCAGGTCCCAATAGAAGTGAATGATACGCTGGCACAGGGATGCATACAGGTGCGGGTCCCAATAGAAGTGAATGATACGCTGGCACAGGGATGCACACAATGTCTGTACATCCCCTTGCTGATAAAAGAGAGCTCTGCACAGGACACACATGTCTGCACCACCTTAGTTGTGTGGATGGGGGGGATCTGCTCAGTTTTCTGTGATCGGACATAGACTGATTAAAAATATATATATACGGATTCATTTATGGGCAGCCTCCAGCTTACAATACACTATACAATCTTATTGTACAATATCTTTTGGATCTACCACCAACTATGTAGTACAAAGGCCTGACTGATTGGATACTAGTTAAATTAATTGTTTAGGTTTGTCCATATATTACAATATTTTGGTAAATCTAACAGAGATTGCGTAGAGATTGTACAATCAGATTGTATAGTGTATGCTCACCTACAGAATAGTGTTCTTGTGCATGAGTAATAACAATGACAAATGTTTTCATGTTTTCCCTGTTATCTTTATTCTCATCTTTGCAGATTTGTTTTTTCCTAGGAGCTTTGTCTTTGAGTCCATTAAACACCCGGACACATTGTCTAAAGATGGGTACACACTGGGGCTGCGCCAATACCTGTTTTGCACTGGCAATTACGAGTACCAATACTTGTGCTCAAGTACTCACTGATACCAGTAACTGATACCTTTTGTGGCGAGATATGAGCCTATACAAAATTAATGGGTTCATATCATACTGCAAAGAATCGCATGTGATTTGAACAGGAATGCAGTGCGATTTCCTGCACCACTCCTGTGTGAACCCAGGCTGAAGTCACTATGACAAGGCATGGGATTCGGACAGGAATCGCACCGTATTCCTGTTCATATCACATGCAATTCTTTGCAGTATGATATGAACCCATTCATTATGTATGAGCTCAAATCACACTGCAAAATATTGTTTTTAGGTATCGAAGCATTTACATGAGTACAAGTACTAGTACACGCTATTTTTTTCCAGCAGGCTGAACAGATTCCTGCCTTCACTCAAACAAGATGGATGGAGGAATCCCCCTTCTTTGCTTTAGTACTCTGACAGCAGGACTCCTCCACTGTCAGAATACAATGATCAGAGCTGCCCATACATCGAAAGAGGTTTTTGAGCAAGACCAAGATCAGGTTTAGTTCGTTCTAGCGCATCATTTATAATCTTCAGAAATCACCCTCGGGCAGCCAAGTTACTCATTATTGGCTGCGAACCCCATCAAAGCAAAGCGGTGTACTTTGTGATCATTGTGATGACCAATCACAAATTTAAATAGAAATAATGGTGCACTCCGCAACCATTACATATGTTTTTTTATGCTGCTTCTAGCTCCACCCCCTGCTCTGCGGGGGGGGGGGGCGCATTTTGGCATCCCCGCCCTGGGCACTGAAATACCTTGTCCCACCACTGTTAGAGCCCATACATTGTAACCAAGAACCAGGCGAGACTAGCTCAGTTACACATTGGAACATGGAATGTTTATTGGAACAAACTTACTCAAGTACTGTATGTAAACCTGGAGGACACCCCCCCCCCTTTCTGGTCTTATTACCCTAGCAATACAAACTGTAACCAGAAACAGAATTAAGATAGCTAATTGACTAGTCACTTAAAGCAGCCAAGGTGACTCCAAGATTTGATCTTTCAGGTCAGCCTTGCAGTCTTCTAGCTCAGAAGACACAATCCACATTATCATAAGTATAAACACAGGACACCTTATTAAACGAACAATAGCAGGAGTCCCCAATAGCAGACAGTCCGGCTCCAGAGGCCAAGGTGACCAGCTCTTTAAATTCAAACATGTATAGAATCAAATAAACCAGCCACAGTCTTTGTATATTTCCTGGGAGATGTTGTGGATGAATACTACAGTTCCATTTTAGGTAATCCAAGCCACATTCTAAACGTCCATTATTTTCTTAGTAACCCTATGCCCCTAATAGACACAGGGTGACTTAGACATAGGAGGTGCATGGGGAGCTGAAGCAAGGGTTTTCCAACCTCTCCAAGGGATTCTGAGTTCCACCAGCCCCCCCCGCCCAAAGTGACTTCCGTCACAGTATTGACTGTCAGCATGCATTAAGAACAACACTGGAAACAACATTGGATGATATACATCCGCCACAATTTTGATTTGTGGCAGAACCCCTGGGGACCACCAACATTTTCTCATGGGCCATCTGTGGTCCACTGACCACAGGTTGGCAACCACTGCTTTAAAAGATGAGCCCCAATATTAGTGGCATTGCTGATGCAGAGTAGTTTTTAACCTCCTTTACACCCTTTTTACAGTGATAATTATAAAGTGAAATTAATAAAAATAAAGGGCAGAAAAGAAACATAAAGGGCCAGATTCACGTAGCGCAGCGGATCTATAGATCCGCTCGATCTACGTGAATTAAGATCCGCTCCCGCAAGTTTAGGAGGCAAGTGGCTAATTCACAAACCACTTACCTCCAAACTTGCGATGGCGGATCCTAAATCCCCCGGCGGAATTCAAATTCCGCGGCTAGGGGAGTGTACTATTTAAATCAGGCGCTTTCCCGCGCCGATTTAAATGCGCATGCGCAGTCCGCGAAATTTCCCGGCGTGCATTGCTCCCACTGACGTCGCTAGGACGTCAGTGGTTTCGACGCTTACCTAAACGACGTCCGTCCGTATTCGAGAACGACTTACGCAAACGACGTTAAAAAAATTCAAATTCGACGCGGGAACGCCGGCTATACTTAACATTGGCTGCGCCTGATAAAAGAAGGGGTAAGTATACGACGGGTACGCCACTACGGAAATGTCGTAAGAAGACTGCGTCGGGTCCGCGTACGTTCGTGAATTTGCGTATCTCGCTGATTTACATATTATTTATCGTAAATCAGCGGGAACGCCCCCGGCGCCATTTTTTAATTGAAAAAAAGATCCGACAGTGTAACACAGTGTAACACTGTCAGATCTTAGCCCTATCTATGCGTATCTGATTCTATGAATCAGGCGCATAGATAGGACCAGTGTAAGTCAGAGATACGATGGTGTATCTGTAGATACACCGTCGTATCTCTTTGTGACTCTGGCCCATAGAGTTTCAGCTCTACCATTTATACATACTGGCAATATAAAAACTGCGCTTAGACTGCATGTGACAGCTGACACTAGACATATAGTGCACACAACTTACATACAAAAATTGGTGCAGCTCTCAAATAAATATATGTGAAAATATGAAAAAAAGGACCTGTATAATGGCCACCCAAAGGTGGCAAAAAATCTTAAAGGAACTTGTGATGATCAAAATATTGAATGTATGGACCAATGAAATGGTATCATAAACGAAAATAGAAACGCATAATATGTAAGGTGAAAGAAATTTGTGCCTAACAAGGAAATTATGTCACTCAAAATTCACGAATGAAACAACATTCAGTGTATAATAGTCCACTATAGGAAATGAGTCCCATGAGTTGAGAGAAAGTCCCCCGTGAAAGGACACCAAAACGTTTTACCTCGTTGTGTGGTCAGCCACCATACAGTAAGATTGGCACGATCTACGCTTGTGTGGTCTAATTTTACCACCCGCTTGACACCCACCCAGAGGACTCCGGATCGGGACCCCTAGGGCTTCGAGAGCAACTGACCTTATCCTGTGTAAAGTTGGGTTATCTTCACCTGCGATCATGGAGGGCATCGTGTCTTACCCCGTGGGGTGACTGCAACCTCACCAGATGGAGACTGCCTTTTGAAAGTGTATCCTTCCATCCAGCCTTGGCCGGGGTGATTCCCATACCATCTTTCTGACAGTGCGGGATATTGTTGAGGTGGTCCCTCATAACTGCTTGATTGACTCAATACACACAAGCATATGAGTTCACACCTTCTGGTAATCGTATCAATCTTACTGTATGGTGGCGGACCACATGACGAGGGGAAACATTTTCACTGGTGACCTTCTCTCAACTCATGGGACTCATTTCCTATAGTGGACTATTATACAATGATTCCTCCTCTGCTCTGATTGGTCCACTTAAACCCGGAGGCGGAAGTCAATTTGCAGGCTGGGGATGCTGGTAGAGACTACAAGATCCAGCCATCTATGATCCAATTGAAGTGGTTTTGTGGCGCTGTGGACATATGCTTGTAATCAGTTGTCCGTTTTCTTTGGTAAGAGGCTCGGTGTTGATGTTCGGTGGAGGATAATTTTATGCTCACCTGATTGTGTCTCTCTTTACACTGTGGGTGCTTCCAGCTTCCTTTCCTGAACAGGACTTTACCTTAAACACTATAGACTCTTACCTTTTAATTTTATGCTACTATACACCTATTTGTTATGCTTTTTTATTGTCACCATACAATTTATGCCAGCTGCTTCATTGGCCCAGATTCAGAGAGCAATTGCGTCTGCGTAACCATAGTTACGCAGCGCAATTGCTTACTTGCCCCGGCGTAACGACTTCTCCTGATTCAGAGAGCTCGTTACGCCGACTGCAGCCTAAGATATGCGTGGCATAAGGCTCTTATGCCCTCATATCTTAGGCTGCATTCTTACGTTGGCCGCTAGGGGGCATTCCCGTTGTGGTCAGCGTATAGTATGCAAATTGCATACTAACGCCGATTCACAACCCTACGCGAGCCCTGCGTACGCAGTTTACGTCGTTTGCGTACGTCGGGTTTCGCGTAAGGCTGCACATGCTAAAAGCAGGGGCAGCCAATGCTAAGGATACCCGTCGTTCCCGCGTTGCGAGGTTTGAAATTTACGTAGTTTGCGTAAGTGAATCGTGAATGGCACTGGACGCCATTCACGTTCACTTTGAAGCAAATGACGTCCTTGCGACGTCATTTACCGCAATGCACGTCGGGAAAGTTTCCCGACGGAGCATGCGCTCTATGCTCGGCGCGGGAACGCGCCTAATTTAAATGATTACCGCCCCCTACAGGATCATTTACATTAGGCGCCCTTACGCAGGGCATTTTTGAAGAGCGCCCACGCAAATTACGTGGCTACTGCTTCATGAATGAAGCGTAGCGCAAATAATTTGCGTAGGCGCAGGGTAAAAAGGGTACACTGCGCCTCCGTAAGGAGCGCGCAGCTGTACCTGAATCTACCCCACTAATACTAGCGCAGTGATTAATCTTGAATTTATACACTGAATGTTGTTTCATTTATGGAATTTTAAGAGACATAATTTTATTTTTAGGCACAAATTTCTTTCACCTTACATATTATGTGTATTTATTTTTGTTTATGATACCATTTCATTGGTTCATGCATTCAATATTTTGATCATCACACGTTCCTTTGGGATTTTTTGCTACTTTGGTAGGCCATTATATTTGTGGGATCTAGGTCCTTTTTTTCATCTTTTCACATATATTTATTTGAGAGCTGCATTCATTTTTGTACATTCATACATACTGAAACTCAGTGGTGGTGCGTCCATTAGGGAGCATGGGCGCCGCCCCCTCTCCCTCTGCCACCCCCTCTATGACCAATTGCATGAATCTATCCATGGCTGCCACCCCCTATTCAGGCGTCCGGCCCCTTTTACGGCACCTGGATTACAGTGGCGGGAGTGTTTTTGAAGCACCTGATTGGAGCCACAGGCTCTAATAGGCGTCAAAAATGATGACCTGCGAGCGCCATGCAAATATTTTCTGTTCTAATACTAAACCGCCTCTCCGCCAATCAGGTGCTTGGGTCTGTTACCCATCACCTGATTGGCTGACGTTTCAGCCAATCAGGTGATGGGTCTGTTACCCATCACCTGATTGGCTGAAACTTCAGGCGCTGTGATTGGATGCCTATCAGGCGTCAAACCATAGGAGAGGACAGGAGGAGAGGAGGACAGAATAAGACTCATGGAGGGGAGAAGATACATGGAAAACACCACTTTTGATGGCACAGTGGCACTGTTTGATGGCACAGTGACTGTTTGATGGCACAGTGACTATTTGATGGGCACAGTAGCTGCATTTGATGGGAACAGTGGCTGCGTTTGATGGGCACAGTGGCACCATTTAATGGGTACAGTGGCTGCAATTGATGGGCACAGTGGCAACATTTGATGGGCACAGTGGCTGCGTTTGATGGCACAGTGTTTGATGGGCACAATGGCAACGTTTGATGGGCACAGTGGATGTGTTACCGGTCCCAAAATATAGATTAAGGGAACCGATGATTGTAGACGTACTGATGTGATGTGATCATCTCGGCGGGTACTACAAAAATACACGAACAAGAGAATATATGACCATGCTTCTTTATGACTAAAATGAGTTTCACTTTTACATAACAATACATACAGTTTTTTATAGTTACATGTTCATAATTGCCAACATAACAACAGTACAGATTGGACTGAAATACTTTAAAACATAGCTGCAACAATGAACATCATTTATATTTTAATAAACATACATTTTCCTTTTATTCCGTGTTATAGACACTTATCTTATCTCTATGGCACACTTTAGCTGTGTCATAATGAGAATTACTCTGCATTGCTCTATAAATATAAATCCTGAAGCAATTCTCTCTTTTGACCACTAGATGGCGCACCTTGCATAAATGAACAAGCAGTGTATAACCTTTCCATGTGGCTAACAATATAATTTTAACATGTGCTTCTAATATATATAACTTTGCATAAATCAGGTTGAAATATACCCATATATAACAGTCTAGTGCTTGCAATAAACAGTTACTCCGAACAGTACAATAGTCCTAGGGTTTTTTGCTATTTTCACTGCTCTCAACACATGCTGCTTTGAAAGTCTAATTACAGCCAAACTATTGCACAAAATCTACTTAAACTTTCTCCTGCAACTGCTCTAGATGTTTAGGAATATTTCTAGTACAGTTTAGTAAGAATGAGAATGGTTTAAAGTACATACCTACAAAAATACACGAACAGGAAGACATATGACCATGCTTCTTTATGACTAAAATGAGTTTCACTAAGTCACATGGTGCCTGTGGCCTTATATAGACTCTGTTCGGGTACCCTCTCTGCCATCTACTGGTTGTTTTATAGAATAGCAGGATATCAAAAAAATAACAATAAAAATAAATGAATGTAGGCTATGGGGTGCCTGTTTTGTCTTTCAAGTGATACCCCAGCCCGTCACAGATGCAATTGATGGGCACAGTGGCAACATTTGATGGGCACAGTGGCTGCGTTTTGCCCCCCTTAAAAATTTTAGAGCACCAGCCGCCACTGCTGAAACCCCAATGATGCCCCTGCATTTGGAGATTCTGCTGTTGCTCTATACTGATTGACTGGTTCAGTAAATAGTGTTGCTCACGAATATTCACATTTCGAATATTCGTTACGAATATGGCATATTCGAATATTTGCGAATAACTCGAATTTCGCGGCCAAAATTCACTATTCCGAATATTCATATTTTTTAAAATTTATTTTTAAAACAGATCACATCCTATCGACGTCTAAAAGCATTGCTGGTATGATTAGAGACCCTGGGCCGAGTAGCTAAGCTGAGGCGATCCTTTTATGTTGCCGAATATTCGCAATCGCGAATATTCGATTTCCGAATATTCGCATATACTTTCTCCGCCCTTCTTTTGCATCAGAGCCAATCAGAGTTCTCCTACCACAGTTGTCAAAATCTCGCAATCAATTTCGCATTCGCATTAGCGAAATTTCGATAAAATATCACCAATATTCGATTTCCGAATATTCGCGAATACTTTCTCCGCCCTTCTTTTGCATCAGAGCCAATCAGAGTTCTCCTACCACAGTTGTCAAAATCTCGCAATCAATTTCGCATTGGCATTAGCGAAATTTCGATAAAATATCACCAATATTCGATTTCCGAATATTCGCGAATACTTTCTCCGCCCTTCTTTTGCATCAGAGCCAATCAGAGTTCTCCTACCACAGTTGTCAAAATCTCGCAATCAATTTCGCATTCGCATTAGCGAAATTTCGATAAAATATCACCAATATTCGATTTCCGAATATTCGCGAATACTTTCTCCGCCCTTCTTTTGCATCAGAGCCAATCAGAGTTCTCCTACCACAGTTGTCAAAATCTCGCAATCAATTTCGCATTCGCATTAGCGAAATTTCGATAAAATATCACCAATATTCGATTTCCGAATATTCGCGAATACTTTCTCCGCCCTTCTTTTGCATCAGAGCCAATCAGAGTTCTCCTACCACAGTTGTCAAAATCTCGCAATCAATTTCGCATTCGCATTAGCGAAATTTCGATAAAATATCACCAATATTCGATTTCCGAATATTCACGAATACTTTCTCCGCCCTTCTTTTGCATCAGAGCCAATCAGAGTTGTCAAAATCTCGCAATCAATTTTGCATTCGCATTAGCGAAATTTCGATAAAATATCACCAATATTCGATTTCCGAATATTCGCGAATACTTTCTCCGCCCTTCTTTTGCATCAGAGCCAATCAGAGTTCTCCTACCACAGTTGTCAAAATTTCGCAATCAATTTCGCATTCGCATTAGCGAAATTTCGCAAAATTTTTATTTTTTTATAAAATATCACGAATATTCGATTTTAGCGAATATTTCACGAATATTCATCTATATATTCGTGATATATCGCGAAATCGAATATGGCGTATTCCGCTCAACACTATCAGTAAGTCTCAATAAAACCAAAAGAACAAGAGCAAAAGTAAAATAAATAAATAGTAGCGTTCAGTAGAGTGAGCCAATGTCCCGTCACGCATGTTATGGATCTAAAGTCTGGAAAAAGTGATAAGAAAACTAGGGAGATGAAAGGCGATGGTACAATCTATAACGGAACTCCAGCATATGCAGATGATACAGAACTTGTTAGCAGAACGCAGGAATTCTTAGAAATTTTTCCTTGAATTAGAAGAGCAATCAAAACAGATGGGACTGGAAATCACAGAAGAGAAAATTAAACACACATCGGGTGTGAAGGACAGCGACATAGAAAGAGCATCAAAAAAAGGCAATTGTGATTTTCAGAAGTCTAATGGATTGAACTATTTCAGATCTGTTATTACAGAGAAAAGAAAAGTAAACAGTAAATCTAAAACTAGATTAAAACCAGGAAACAGATGTTACTTAGCCGAGCACTCGGTATGAAAATGTAGTATTCAGGATGTTGACAATAAACATCATAAAGCTATAATTACATTTGCTGGAACCTACAGACCTGAGATACGGCGTTTAACACATGCAGGTGAGAGGTTACATAAAATACTTTATATACGGGAACAGAAGACATTCAGGAAAATTATTAGGTGTGAACCGATACCATTTTTTCTTTTTTTTTTACAAGTACTATTTTTTAGTACTCGCAGTCGCCGATACCAATTACCGATACCTACCGCAACTGTTTTGCTTACACTTCAGCTGTCAGCAACGGTACAAAGGATTCAAAAGTTATCTACAAATTAAATACTTTTTTTTGCGCTTTTTTCAATGTGAAACTTGTAAATATATATTAAAGGTGTCAAAAATAATAACAAACAAAGCAAACAAAAATAAAAGTTATAATTATAATTTTTTTATAAAATAGAAGTGAAAGAAAAATCAGTAGGAAAATAATTAAATGGAGAAGGAGAATAAGGAGTTAATTAAGGCTGGTTGGGGTAAATTAAGGGTTAATAAGGGGTTTAAACAGAGGAAAAGTTCATCAAAAACAAACAAAAAAAGGTTTCTTTAAACTGACTTTATCTGCAGATCGAAGCTCACCCCTTTGATCTGTGGATGAAGAAAAAGAAAGATACAAAAAAAAAACAGTGTTTATTTTTACATTTCTGTTGTATTCTCTGAGCAATGTTGTTGATAAACATTGCCAGGCTGCTTTTGTTTGACAGCTTCAGTTTTCAGGACTTTGTTTACACTTCAGCTGTCAACAGGGGAATCCCACTAACAGCTGAATGAGTCATTGGTTATTAAGAAAGTGGCGATCCCGCTCCCTAACAATCGATAATTTCCCCCTTTGTTTTACATTTCAGCTGTCAGTGGGGGAATCTTGCTGACATTTGATAGAGCCGAGCCTGAAAGTATCGGTTTCAGGTATCGGAGAATTTGCATGAGTACCGATACGCATGCAAATGCTTAGTATCAGCACCGATCACAATACCAGTATAGGTATCTCTACCATCTGTCCGTTTTCATCCAATCCGATCCACCAGAAGGATGAAAAAAAAAGGACCAACCCCCATCTGGATTTGGTGGGCAGGATCGGATAGTGGCGGATGTCAGTGGACATGTCAAGATCCACCTAGATGCCTGACCAGCAACTGGCTCAGTCTGAGCCAGCCGCTCCTGCCCTCCCCTCAGCCCGGCACTCCAGTGAGTGCTGGAGGGGTAGAGCACAGAACTGTGACTGACATTCACCGCCCTCTGTGACAGCTGCAGCATCGTATTGATGCTCCGTCTACATAGGTGTGTGTATACATGTTTCTTTTTTTTAATTCCTGCACTTCTATTTTAACCACTTAACCCCCGGACCATATTGCTGGTCAAAGACCAAAGACCAGAGCACTTTTTGCATTTCGGCACTGCGTCGATTTAACTCACAATTGCACGGTCGTGCGACGTGGCTCCCAAACAAAATTGGCGTCCTTTTTATAATATAATAGAGCTTTCTTTTGGTGGTATTTGATCACCTCTGTGGTTTTTAGTTTTTGCGCTATAAACAAAAATAGAGCGACAATTTGTACGTTGTATGAACAGAAGATCAGCATTTCTCCCCCTGACAGGACCGGGAGCTGTGTGTTTACACACCCCTAGTGGCCTGCGCAAGAGCCGACGTATAGCTACGTGCTCTCGCGCAGGGGAGCCGACTTGCCGCTGGTCGACAAGTTGTTAAGGGAAAGACAAAATTTGTTACTTTTGGGGTACAGTGTGGAATTCATCTTCCTCCCTTGGTGATTGGCTGCTCAAGCACCCAGCGCTGCTACATGGGGTGGAGTGAAGGTCCTCAGCCCTGTGCATGCTCCAAGTCAAGACATAGAGCCCATAGATGATAAGCAGGGCCTTCCTAATGCATGGGTACCCAAGGGCATTGCCCAGGGACTCCGGGTGCATGGGGGCCCCAAGATAATCTTCCATTACATCATATTTGCCAACTGTCCCGAATTTGCCGGGATAGTCACGGTTTTCACTATACTGTCCCGGTATGGCCGTGTCCCACGCAGCTAAAGAGGAAAGAGGAGAGTGCCCCTGGGGATTTTGTGGGCAAGGAATACCAGATATAAAGTCGAAAAAAGTATACGGTAGTAAAGTACAAATGTATTGAGTACAAAATTATATATACACAAAAAAATTACATAAATGTCACATAGAATAGCTTAAAAACACAAAAAGATATTCATAAAGAAAAAGTTATAATAAACACAGCTGAATTCTAGACCATATGATGATCTCACAGTTTGGAGGTCAAAACAGTGTCGATGGACACCAAAGATCCCAACATGTTTCAGAATATATATACTTGGATATTTAAATCCTTCTTCAGGGAATGGTTTAGAACGGGCTGTATTCTCTATTAAAACAATAACAAAGTATCAAAACTAATATACAATGAATATAGATAGTATATAGTCAGTGGGTACAGACATGGCAATGAAAACAGAGCAGGTATGGAAATCTGTGAATACTCACATAATAATGAATATCTTGAGTAAACAATGCTACACAAACGGGTTCACAGATCCGGCATCTCCAAGGCAGCTTACCAGAACCTGTACTGTGCCGACCTGATCCCAGTATTGTGCCCTCCTGATCCCCCCCCCCCCCCCCCACCCTGTACTATGCACTTTTGCATCTCCCTCTGTACTGTGCCTTTTGTGTTGATTAGTCTTTAACCACTTCAGCCCCGGAAGAATTTACCCCCTTCCTGACCAGAGCACTTTTTGCGATTCGGCACTGCGTCGCTTAAACTGACAATTTTGCGGCCGTGCGACGTTACACCCAAACAAAATTGACATCCTTCTTTTCCCACAAAAATAACTTTCTTCTGGTGGTATTTGATTGCCTCTGCGGTTTTTATTTTTCGAGCTATAAACAAAATAAAAGCGACAATTTTGGGAAAAAAAAGCAAATTTTTTACTTTTTGCTATAATAAATATCTCCAAAAATAAAATACATTTTTTTTTTCTCAGTTTGGGCCGATACGTATTCTTCTACATATTTTTGGTAAAACAAATCGCAATGACCATTTATTGATTGGTTTGCACAAAAGTTATAGCGTCTACAAAATAGGGGATAGTTTTATGGCTTTTTTTTATTAATATTTTTTCTTTGCCCAGAGGATCATGATGCTAATAAGACAGTGATGATGAGCTCATTCTTATGCCGTTTACACACGACCGTTTTTCGCGATGTAAAAATTTTAATTTGTGTTTTTTAACCCAATCGTTAAACTGGCCTTGCCTATACACGATTGTGAAAAAAATGCTCTAGCAAAGCGCGGTGACGTACAACACGTACGACGATACTATAAAGTGGAAGTTCCATTCGGATGGCACCACCCTTTGGGCTGCTTTTGCTGATTACGTGTTAGTAAAAGACGATTCGCGCTTTTCTGTCTGTTACAGCGTGATGAATGTGCTTACTCCATTATGAAAGGTAGTTTTACCAGAACGAGCGCTCCCGTCTCATAACTTGCTTCTGAGCATGTGCGTTTTTTTCACGTCGTTAAAGCCCACACACGACCATTTTTTACGACGTTAAAAACAACGTGAAAATTTAGAGCATGTTCTAAATTTTTAATGGCCATTTTTTACGTCGTGAAAAATGCTCTGGAGCCCACACACGATAGTTTTTAATGACATTAAAAAAAAAAAAAACGTAATTTTTTACAACCAGAAAAACGGTCGCGTGTACGCGGCATCAGAAACCAAATGGAGTCTCCGGAGAGTAAAAATAAGTTAATTATGTGCTTCTGGTGCAGCCAGAATTAAAGAGAACCTGTTGCTTTGTCCTGCAGGAGACAAGTACAGGTTCACTTGAAGCATGGATGCTTTTTAACAAGTCAGCTTCACTGCCGCCAAGAAGAATTCATTAATCAGCGCCAAACCTCAGTCTGTCTTTATGAGATCCGTTACACGGCGCTGTCAGTCCAATCTGTCACATTTACAAACTGGAAACCTCAGTGGTAAGACTCTGCTAAACAAATAGGTCCATCTAGGGATTTATCACGTTACAATGTAGAATCACTTCATCTATATGCTAATTGACATCCTTTATTATCTGTCAATAGAACATTTATTTTCCATATAAAACACTCATTGCTTCCTGCAGGATTGTAATGATGGGC
Source organism: Rana temporaria (assembly GCF_905171775.1). Taxonomy (NCBI): domain Eukaryota; kingdom Metazoa; phylum Chordata; class Amphibia; order Anura; family Ranidae; genus Rana; species Rana temporaria. Next base: position 655,264,828 of record NC_053489.1, on the reverse strand, counting down.
TGATTTATAGAAAACTTAACATATTCAAGCAAGGAAGATAATGTTGATGTTTCTAATCCCAGAGAGAAGGGTGAAGATAATGCAGTGCTGGGACAAGGCCATTTGGTGCCCAGGGCGAAGGTGGCAAAGTGCGCCTCCCCCCCCCCCGTTTTTAAGAAAGAATCTGGCGGCAATTGATGGGGCAAACTGGCAACAATTGATGGGCACAGTGGCTGCGTTTGATAGGCACAGTGGCGACAATTGATGGCACAGTGGCTGCGTTTTATGGGCACAGTGGTGACAATTGATGGCACAGTGGCTGCGTTTTATGGGCACAGTGGCTGCGTTTTTTGGGCACAGTGGTGACAATTGATGGCACAGTGGCTGTGTTTGATGGCACAGTGGCTGCGTGTGATGGGCACAGTGGCTGCGTGTGATGGGCACAGTGGCTGCGTGTGATGGGCACAGTGGCGACAATTGATGGCACAGTGGCGACAATTGATGGGCACAGTGGCGACAATTGATGGCGCAGTGGCTGCGTTTGATGGGCACAGTGGCTGCATGTGATGGCACAGTGGCTGCGTTTGATGGGCACAGTGGCTGCGTTTGATGGGCACAGTGGCTGCGTTTGATGGGCACAGTGGCTGCGTGTGATGGGCACAGTGGCTGCATTTGATGGGCACAGTGGCGACAATTGATGGCAGTGGCTGCGTGTGTTGGCACAGCCGCTGCCCGTTCTGACTAGTCTATGATGACACACAGACACAAGTGTACTGCGGCTGCCTGTGTGTCAGAACTGCGCCCCCCTCCTATACAAAATGGTAGCGCCCAGGGCACTCGCCCTCTCCGCCCCTGCCTTGTACCGGCCCTGAGATGATGAAAAATAAAGGTTTATTACTGGGGATGCACCACTGGGAATAATGGAGACTGGGACCACTTCCCGGCCTCACACCTGTTGGGATCCGGCATTGGGCAATTGCTTGTGTCTTGGCCGGCCAGTAAATGTGCGTCTGAATACTTCCGATCATTTTCTCATCGAAAAATAAGGAAGGATCGGCATCCATTATCTATAGATTGGATAACCTCCAACACTTCATCTCAGCTCAGCAGCACATCTTTTTCATGGCAGAAGGCCAGATCAAAACAAAAAACAGATTAGTATAGTTAAAAAATAAAATATTAAAACTAGCTTTCGCTGCAATAATTTTATTTTTCAAATTCTGTTTATTGAATTTTACAGTATTTGTACAAGGAAAAAAATGTAGCAAGGTCTCTGGCCTCCTCCAGTTTAATGCCTCGTACACACAACCGGGTTTCCCGACGAGAACACTGCCATTTTTTAGATTGGTCGGGAAAACGGGTCATGCGTATGCTCCATAGCAGTTTTTCCCACAAGAAAACTGACCGCAAAAAAATTTGAACCTGCTCTATTTTTTCCTGTCGTGTTTCCCGTCAGTCTTTATCTCGTCGCGAAAAACGCTTGTGTGTATGCTTTTCTCCATACGGAAATTCACTGACACGGCAAGCCGAACAAGCAGAGGAGACCTGGAGGAGACGCCACGAGATACCGTGCTCTTATACATTGCGCACTAATACTACTCATCTGTAAGTGCAATACTACTCTTTTATTAAAACTTACGTCACAGTATACATTATGGAGTCTTTTTTGTTTTTATCCCTTTGAGATACCAGTGAGTGCCTTACCATCTGTTCATATTGGTACCAGCTGTGAGTCTATAGGGAGACTTTAAAACCCTGCGCCCTGATTGACCGCCGTGATAGTGGTCACTCTTTATGGTAAGGAGACTACATCACCAGCACTTGGGTGCCTTTTTTGGTGGAAGGAAGTTTTTTTATCTTCTTCACAAAGATTGATTCACCTGATGAATGAGCTTCTAGGATTCATCCATTAGCACGCATTCATTTGCGATTTTGGGACTTATCTATTGCACTTTATTCATTTATTTTTCACATTAATGTATTTTATACACACATGTTTCTTCACGGTGCTGTTGTTGTTTATGTTTAATTGCTTTGATTCACGTATTTTATTAACCCTTTAACCCTTCATTGGGGTTTTTTTTATCATTTATTGTAGCGCTGTACCTAGCACATAACACATTTTCTAAAATTTTGTATCCACAATTTTTTGGTACTGGCAGCTTTCTCTTATCGTTTATGGTTTAGCGCAGTGTTTTCCAATTCTTGGTGTCAAGTTTGTTGTCCGGGGGACCTACGGCCGGGGAGCACCGATTTTTCAAAGCTGGGCACCCCTTCCATAGACTCCCATGTTAAACGGTAATTTCTTCTCTGACTTTGGGGACCCGGTACCGGCTGGTCGTAGGTCCCCTGGACCCGGAACTTGGCACACATGTAGCCCCATTTCTCCTCTACAAGGCATGGACACAGTGAGGCATGGACACAGTAAGGCATGGGCACAGTGAGGCATGGACACAGTAAGGCATGGGCACAGTGAGGCATGGACACAGTAAGGCATGGGCACAGTGAGGCATGGACACAGTGAGGCAAAGTGAGGCACAGTGAGGCATGCATATGGACACCCTAGGCTTATACTCGAGTCAATATGTTTTCCCATTTTTTTGTGGTAAAATTAGGTGCCTCGGTTTATATTCGGTTCAGCTTGTATATATGGTACATATCGGCCTAAACTGATGAAGAAATTTGTTTTTTTACATTTATTTTTTTGGGGATATTTATTATTGCAAAAAGTAAAACATATAGGGCTAGATTCAGAGAGAGTTACTCCGGCGTATCAGTCGATACGCCGTCGTAACTCTGAATCTACGCCGTCGTAAATTTAAGCGTAGTCTGGAAACCAGATACGCTTAAATTAGGCTAAGATACGAGCGGCGTAAGTCTCTTACGCCGTCGTATCTTAGGGTGCATATTTACGCTGGCTGCTAGATGGCGCTCCCATCGTTTTTAGCGTTGAATATGCAAATGACTGGATACGCCGATTCAGAAACGTACGTGCGCCCGGCGGATTTTTTTACGTCGTTTGCGTAAGGCTTTTTCCGGCGTAACGTTGCTCCTGCTATATGAGGCATAGCCAATGTTAAGTATGGACGGCGTTCCCGCGTCGAATTTTGAAAATTTTACGTCGTTTGCATAAGTCGTTCGCGAATAGGGCTGTACGTTAATTACGTTCACATCTGAAGCATTGACGATTTGCGGCGAAATTTCGAGCATGCGCACTGGGATTCTTTTAGGAATGGCGCAAATACGTGGGGTCACAATTAATTTACATAAAACACGCCCACATCATCCACATTAGAATTAGGCGGGCATATGCCGGCCCATTTACGCTACGCCGCCACAACTTATGGAGCAAGTGCTTTGTGAGTACTGCACTTGCCCGTCTAAGTTGCGGAGGTGTAGCGTAAATGGGATACGCTACGCCCGCACTAAAATACGCCAGGATACGTGAATCTAGCCCATTGTTTTTTTTTGTTTGTTTTTTGTTTGTTTTTTAAATGTTTAGAGAATATACTGTAACCTGCGTACAAAGAACAACTCTTAGTTTTGTTCCGTCTTTATACAAGCAGATAAACACAGAATACTCTGCAGCCTTCGGGAATGAATTTGGTGCAGAGTATCACTCCAGCTCGATGGTGGTTGGATGATTGTATAAGAACTGTTTACTGCATTGTGGTCATAGTTGGTGCAAGTTATTATTTTTTTTTTTTCTTCTTCTTCTTTTCACATGGAAATTTCTCTAACTCCGATCTCAAGGCTATTTAATATGAATGTAGCGAGAGCCACGATTCACTGCGCTGCTTCTCTCCAAGGGCACCGCTTTTTAACACATGAATTCCTTGCTGTCCTCCTCGTGCAGCTGTGTGGGATGCAGGCAGGCGAATGTGACCTTATTTCATTTTCTCTGATGGCAGGAAGACAACCAACCGGAAGCGCCGAGCCTTAAAAGGGACCATAAGGAGCATCAATGGGTGAACAAAAACGACGTGAACTGTTTTTGGTCAATGCATTTCACTGATATATGTGATCTAGTGCCATTAACCACTTATGGTCTGCCCTATAGCAGCTTTACTGCAACACATGTGCGCCAGATCACATATATATATATATGTGTATGTATGTATGTATACAGGATCTAACACCTTCAGGTAGGGGTGCACATGATTACTAAGGATGAGCCGAGCACCCCCCTGTTCGGTTCGCATCAGAACACACCAAATGCCCGTGTGAACTTTAGAACCCCGTTAAAATCTATGGGACTCGAACATTTGAAATCTAAAGTGTTAATTTTAAAGGCTAATATGCAAGTTATTGTCCTAAAAGGTGTTTGGGGACCTGGGTCCTGTCCCAGGAAACATGTATCAATGCAAAAAAAAGTTTTAAAAACGGCCGTTTTTTCAGGAGCAGTGAATTTAATAATGCTAAAAGTGAAACAATAAAAGTGTAATATTACTTTAAATTTCATACCTAGAGGGGGTGTAAAGTCAGCATGTGAAAAAGCGCATGTTTCCTGTACATAGAACTGTCCCTGATTTTTTTCTACGGTGTCTGTGTGTTTTTTTTTAACTATTTACACTTCCTTCGTGAAATGGTAGGGGTAAAATGTACCCCATTACCAATTCACATGGGGGGGGGCAGGATCCAGATTCTGATAAGCCCCCCGCCCGCAGACCCCCACAACCACCGGGCAAGGGTTGTGGGGATGAGGCCCTTGTCCCCATCAACATGGGGACATCCTCCCCATGTTGAGGGAATGTGGCCTGGTACCGTTCAGGAGAGGGGGGGCCGCACTCTGTCCCCCCCTCTTTTCTGCGGCTGGCCAGGTTAACGTGCTCGGATAAGGGTCTGGTGTGGATTTTTGGGGGAACTCCACGCCATTTTTTTTTTAAATTTGGGGTGGAGTTCCCCTTAAAATCCACACCAGACCTGAAGGGTCTGGTATGGATATTTGGGGGGAACCCCACGTCATTTTTTTTTTAAATTGATGGCGGGGTTCCCCTTAATATCCATATCAGACCTGAAGGGCCTGTTAATGGAATTTGGGGGGACCCCCAGCTTTTTTATTTTTATTTTTTATGAATGAATCATCTCTGAATTGCCAGAGCCGACAATTCATTAGAGCCACAAAGCCGGTTTTAAATGCCTTTTTTTCTTTCAGAAATGACACTTTGTGCAGGGACAGTTCTATGTACGGGAAGCATGCGCTTTTTCACATGCTGACTTTACACCCCCCCTAGGTACAAAATTTAAAGTAATATTACACTTTTATTGTTTCACTTTTAGCATTATTAAATTCACTGCTTCTGAAAAAACGGCCGTTTTTAAAACTTTTTTTTGCATTGATACATGTCCCCTGGGACAGGACCCAGGTCCCCAAACACTTTTTAGGACAATAACTTGCATATTAGCCTTTAAAATTAGCACTTTAGATTTCTCCCATAGACAGGGTGTTCCGCGGCTTTTCGAATTTGCCGCGAACACCCCTAATTGTTCGTTGTTCGGCGAACAGGCAATGTTCGAGTCGAACATGAGTTCGACTCGAACTCAAAGCTCATCCCTAATGATTACACACAGCAGAAGCCGATCGCCTGGTGCACTGTGCCCGATGTCTACCGGCACCCACCGATCGTTAGGCAGAGACTCAGAACTGCGATCTGTCTATGTAGACAAGGCGGATCACCATTCTGACTAGACATGTGCAGAACAAAAATAAATACCGTATATACTCGAGTATAAGCCGAGTTTTTCAGCAGGTAGGGGTGCCCATCAGTAGCATCTATTAGTGTCCATCAGTGCCAGCTGTCAGTGCCCATCAGTTCTGCCTGTCAGTGCTGCCTAACAGTGCACATGAGTGCTGCCTATAAGTGCCAAGCAGTGCCACATATCAGTGCTGCATATCAGTGCCCATCAATTCTACGAATTAATGCCTACTCATTAGTGCCCATCAGTGCCACCTTATCAGTGACGCCTCATCAGTACCCATCAGTGCCGCCTCATCAATGCCCGTTAGTGAAGGAGAAAATAACATTTTATAACAGAAATTAAGAAAAAAGGGCCAGATTCACAGCGGAGATACGACGGAGTATCTCAGATACTCCGTCGTATCTCTCGGAGTATCTATGCGATTGATTCATAGAATCAGTTACGCATAGATATCCCTAAGATCCGACAGGTGTAATTGTTTTACACTGTCGGATCTTAGGATGCAGTACCGCGGCCGCCGCTGGGGGGAGTTCGCGTCGTAAACCAGCGTCGGGTATGCAAATTAGGAGTTACGGCGATCCACGACGGTTTTTCGCGTTCACTACGTCGCCGCTAGTCTAGTTTCCCGTCGCAAAGTTAGTCGTCGTTTTGGGTGCCTTAACTTTACACAGCAATCGTATTGCTGTATAAAGTATGGCCGTCGTTCCCGCGTCGAAATTTAAAAATTCACGTCGTTTGCGTAAGCCGTCCGGGAATACGGAATTACGCTACGCGCGTCGCCATTTCGAAAAAATGACGTCACTGCGCGCAAAGCACGGCGGGAATTTCAAAACGGAGCATGCGCAGTAGGTCCGGCGCGGGAGCGCGCCTAATTTAAATTGCACACGCCCATTTAAATTACGCGGGCTTACGCCGGAGGCCGCCGGCGTAATTTTTCACGCAAGTGCTTGCTGAATCGGGCACTTGCGATGAAAAATTGCGGCGGTGTAACGTATCTACGATACTTTACGCCGCCGCGATTCTACCTGAATCTGGCCCAAAGTTTTTTTTTTTAATTTTAAATAATCGCCCTTTTTTAGTTTGTTAGCAAACCACGGGGATCAATACAACCTGTTTTTATAGAGATCAAATGGTTATTTTTCCCCAACCTCTAAAGTCCTTGTCATTTGATGTCTCTCTCTCTTTGTGTTGCATCAGACGGTTTGGAGTTTATTAGTAGGGAGACGCACCTGAAAGATGACCCAAGCTCTCCCGGAGCCTCACAACTCGGAACCTCCAAGAACCAATTAAGAGATCACCTCTGCCCAGTTTGCAGCGCATTCCATGACAAGGCTCTTATTAATTTGGCCCCTATCGCTGCCACCAATTTCAGGAAGAAGTGGGAAGTCGAGTGAAATATATAAATAGCTGTCAAAGTCGCACTTGTTACGCATTGAATGTAGATGTAGAACGTAGGCTACAACTAGAGGACAGCTGAAGGTGGTGAGATAGAGGAAAGACGTACAGGAAAAATGGAAATATGCATAGTGGGGTAGATTCAGGTAGGGGCGCACAATGATACGGCGGCGCAGCGTATCGTATTTACGCTACGCCGCCGTAACTTACAGGAGCAAGTGCTGTATTCACAAAGCACTTGCTCCGTAAGTCGCGGCGGCGTAGCGTAAAAGGGGCCGGCGTAAGCGCGCGTAATTCAAATGTGGAAGGGGGGCGTGTTTTATTTAAATTTATGATGACCTGACGTGATTGACGTTTTGCGCCGTCCGTGTACATATCCCAGTGTGCATTGCTTCCAAGTACGGCGCAATTGGTTTCGACGTGAACGTAAATTACGTCCAGCCCTATTCGCAAACGACTTACGCAAACAACGTAAATAATTCAAATTTCGAAGCGGGAACGACGTCCATACTTAACATTGGCCTCCTAATAGCAGGAACAACGTTACGGCGAAAAAGCCTTAACGCAAACGACGTAAAAAAACGAACGCCGGGGGCGCGTACGTTTGTGAATCGGCGTAAGTAGGTAATTTGCATACTCTACGCTGAAAACTACGGGAGCACCACCTAGCGGCCAGCGTGAGAATGCGCCCTAAGATACGACGGCGTAAGAGACTTATGCCAGTCGTATCTTAGGCTAATGTCGGCGTATCAAGCTTTCTGAATACAGAAAGTAGATACGCCGGCGCAGCTTAGCAATTACGCGGCGTATCTATGGATACACCGGCGTAATTGTTCTCTGAATCTACCCCAGTATCCGCTGACAATCTCTTCACTCGCTTCTGATCATCTAACCCAGCCTTTCTCAACAAAGAGGAACCCTTGAAATAACATTCCAGTCTTAAGCCTCGTACACACGTATGGTTTTCTCGGCAAGAACCAGCAAGAAAACTGCTGGCAGAGTATACCGAGCGTGTGTACGAGGCTTTGAGGTTTCTCGTCAAGAAAACTGCCCAGAATCTAGACGAGAAAAATAGAGAACATGTTCTCTAGTTTCTCGTCGTGAGATTCTCGGCAGGAATCGAGAAATCGAGAAAATCGAGCGTGTGTATACTAACCTCTCCATGGAAACCCGCGCATGTTTAAAATGACTTTGACGCATGCGCGGTAGCTTCCAAGGCATAGGTAGTGTAGCGCCTCCTTTACTTTCAGTAAGGGCACTACGCTACAGTTAGTGGGAGAGTGAGAGAGGTAAGTTGCTCTCATTCTAAATTTCTGTTAAATTTGGCTGTCGCCAAATCCTGGATTGTCCTGTGGGTCAGTCTGTGCGTCCAGAGATATGGTCTCATCTCTGGATGGCAGATGGCGCCAGAGGGATCCAGGCGGAGCCACTTCCTCCCAGCAGTCAATGAGAGGAGTTGCCTCGCTGTACATGCTGGGAGGGGGTATTTCTGGCGGAGGCCGTTGTTCTGGGTTCTTCACGGGTTCCCGGTTCCAGGTGCAGCACCCACCTTTAGGGTGTGCGCACATTGCAAGCCCCACCACTATGGCCTACCTGGCATGGGGTCGCGCGCAACGCGGAGTTCCGGACTCTGAGCCCTTCTGGCCTGGAGCAACTGATGCCACAAAGGGGCCCCAGTGACTTACCGGGTCCCCCAAATTCTACTGAGGAGATCCCAGGCTGTATGCCGTTCGGTGTGGTTCGGCTTGAGGAAAACCCGGAGGCAGGTTATCCAAAAGGGCTTGAACGAACTATCGGGGATCTGGTGACCGGGACATTGACAGGTACACTTGCACTGTCAACCGGTGACCCTGACGTGATCCATTGGGAGGATTCGCTCTGCTGTTCACATTGTCAGCATTGAGCCTGTGGCAGAGGTTTCATCTGGCATCCTAATCTAATCAGAGCCAAGTCTGTGGCAGAGACTTGTTCCTCCCAGCAATCTAAAGTGACATCCCGGCTGCCAGGCCTGTGGCAGGGGTCTGTCCGGGGGCACTTCACCCATTCTGGCTGGAGTGGCGACGAACTGTACTGTACTAGTATCAGGCTTATCTTCTATCCAAGCCTGATACCGCAAAGTTCTTTACTTCATCAACCTTTCCTGTCTACCTCAAGTTGATGTTGGTCGTGTTGGGCCAAGAAATAAAGCATTCAGAAAACCGTATCTACGAATTGGACATTCGCTTATTGCTCTACTCACTACCTTCACCCCTAGCCAACACATAGAGGTAACTCAATACGCTGATCCCAAAACAATCAGCGGCTCCTGAGGGGGTAGCGCTACAGTAGAGTGAAGCAAGATGGCGGTGACGGCATCGAATGTGACGAGCGCATGACGTCTCCGCGTTCGTGCCATTCAAAAGAACAGCGGTTCTTTTGAATGGCCCGTGTGTACACTCGGCCGGCAAGAGAATCTTGCCAAGAATCTCGTCAGGAAAAACTATGTTTTTTTCCTGACGAGATTCTGGGCCGTGCGTACAGGGCTTCAGGGAACCTCTGCTAAAAATGACCATATTTAAAACTCATACATTCGTGTGATCAGTGGGAAGAATACGCCTTATGCCTTGTACCCACGATCGGAATTTCCGATGGAAAAAGTCAGGCGGACTTTTTCCATCAGATATTCCGATCGTGTGTAGCCCCATCTGAGTTTTTTCATCAAATATTCCGATGAATTCCATCGGTGTTCAGATATAGAACATGTTCTATTTTTCTCCGTTGGAATTCCGATGTGATTTGGCTGGGCAAAAGCCAGATCGTGTGGACGCGGCATTACACACCTCCTTACAAATAGCTAAAAAAATAAGTAGGAACTTATCTGAGAGGTAGAAATTACTTATTGCTAAAGGAACCCCTAGCAACCTCTGGAGGAACTCTAGGGTTCCATGAAACCCTGGTTGAGAAACCCTGATCTAACCAATAAAATTGAAAATAATAACCATGACATACTAAGGCATCCACTCTGCATTCAGGTACATCACCAACATCATCTCAAAATATCACCCAAACTGTCTTCTCTACTCTTCCCGAGACCTCCTAGCTACCTTGTCACCTCCTCCCATGATTGCCTATGGGTAGGGTTGCCACCTTATCCCTTTAAACCCGAACACATATGAATTACACATGTTCTGAGGCTAATTTAATGCAGATAAGGCACCAAGTGAGTTTAACCACTTAAGACCCGGACCTTTAGGCAGCTAAAGGACCCGGCCAGGTTTTGCGATTCGGCACTGCGTCGCTTTAACAGACAATTGCGCGGTCGTGCGACGTGGTTTCCAAACAAAATTGGCGTCCTTTTTTCCCCACAAATAGAGCTTTCTTTTGGTGGTATTTGATCACCTCTGCGGTTTTTATTTTTTGCGCTATAAACAAAAATAGAGCGTCAATTTTGAAAAAAAATTAATATTTTTAACTTTTAGCTATAATAAATATCCCCCAAAAATATATAGAAAAAAAAATGTTCCTCAGTTTAGGCCGATACGTATTTTTCTACCTATTTTTGGTAAAAAAAATCACAATAAGCAGTTATCGGTTAGTTTGCGCAAAATAGCGTTTACAAAATAGGGGATAGTTTTATTGCATTTTTATAAAAATATTTTTTTTTACTACTAATGACGGTGATCAGTGATTTTTTTCGTGACTGCGACATTATGGCGGACACTTCGGACAATTTTGACACATTTTTGGGACCATTGTCATTTTCACAGCAAAAAATGCATTTAAATTGCATTCTTTATTGTGAAAAGGACAATTGCAGTTTGGGAGTTAACCACAGGGGGCGCTGTAGGAGTTAGGGTTCACCTAGTGTGTGTTTACAACTGTAGGGGGGTGTGGCTGTAGGACTGACGTCATCGATCGAGTCCCCCTTATAAAAAGGATCACTCGATCGATACGCCGCCACAGTGAAGCACGGGGAAGCCGTGTTTACATACGGCTCTCCCCGTTCTTCAGCTCCGGGGAGCGATCGCGACGGAGCGGCTATAAACGAATAGCCGCGCTGTCGTCCCGGATCGCTCCCCGCGGGAATCCGACCGCCGCATGTAGCGGGGGGGGTCCCGATCGGACCCCCCACCCGCTAGAAGGCAAGGACGTACATGTACGCCCATTTGCCTGTACGTGCCATTCTGTGGACGTACATATACATGCGGCGGTCGGAAAGTGGTTAAGGTAAGTGAATAATATAAATACAACCACCTCCAATATAAGACTGTATATGCAATATACCAACCAACAGACAAAGTCACAAATAACAACAATTAGACAGGTATGTACAATAAATGGGAAATACCAGAATAGATCAGCAGATGGGACAGGGAACAAACAAGACATGGAGAGGATGGATGGATCAGACTGCAGGGCAGGGATGCAAGGTAACAGGTGGGACCGGATGGGGATCGGGACAGGGAGACAGGATCAGGTACACAGGTAACAGGATCATGATACAGAGTACGGGGTTCAGGAACAGGTTCGGGTACAGGTTCAGAATAACAGGCTAGCAGGTCAGGGCGCAAGGACTATACCAAGGCAACTAGAGAGTGTGATTTGCCGGGTATCTATACATATCTCCTGCAAGGTGACGCCTGACCGCAGGAGATAATGTCGGCTCAACACTGCCGGAAAACACCCACTGGTGGACACCGGTACTACGGCCCATGGATCTGACAGTGCCACCAGCAGGGGAAACCCTTTATTACAAATCCTGGCTGTAGGAAGACACCCGCTGGTGGACACCGGTACTGCGATCCACAGGACCGACAGCACCACCAACGGGTGAACCCTCTCCTGGCAAGGTGGCAACCCTACCTCTAGCTGTTCTAGAGCATCTTCTATCCTCTAGAACTCCCTTCTCCAATCTTTGCAGAGTGATTTACACCAATCGCACTGCAAAGTATCGGTACTCGGTATCGGCGATAAAAAAAACCAGAATTGGTGCAACCCTACAGAAAACTTATCTCTTTAGGGAAGTCTATCCCACTTCCACCTAACAAATTAACTTTTATTTTTTTCCATCAACTTATTGTCACTTAGTTACAGTGGAACCTCGGATTACGAGCATAATCCGTTCCAGGAGAATGCTCCTAATCCAAAGTACTCACATATCAAAGCGAGTTTCCCCTATTGAAGTCAATGGAAACTAAAATAATTTGTTCCGCATTGACTTCAATGGCATGCAATACCGCATGCGGCCAGAGGTGGGGGGGGGGAATCGCCAGAGAGCCTCGGAAACGGCGGGAAAGGCCCGAGGACACATCGGTTGACCTCGGCAAACCTTTGGAAAGTCTCGTAAACTGAGTATTTCCGTGTCTTCCCGAGTATTTCCAAACCATTCCGCTCCGTGCCCCCCCCCCCCCACCTAATGCCAAACGCAGTCCTGCACACCGCTTTGGCCTGAATCATGCTCGTTTTGTGAGACAACACTCGCAAACCGAGTTACGATTTTTAAAAATACAGTGCTCGTATTGCGAAACGCTCATTAACCGCATCACTCGCAATCCGAGGTTCCACTGTATTACCTTTGTATTACTCGTCCTTCTCTTTACATTGTAAGTTCTCACAAACTGGGCTCTTCTAACCTTCTTCTCTTGATCTATATGTGTGCTGTATAGAAAATAATTCAATCTGGATGGCCGCACTCCAACAACGATTTCTTTATAGGTTAAAAACCATACACCATACAGCTTCCATGGGGGTAGATTCAGAAAGATTCAGAAAGAATTTACGAGATACGCCGTGTAAATTCAAATCTGCGCCGGCGTACCTTTTTTCTGTATTCAGAAAGCAAGATACGCCGACATTAGCCTAAGATTATACTGGCGTAATTCTCTTACGCCGTCGTATCTTAGGGTGCATTCTCACGTTGGCCGCTAGGTGGCATAGAGTATGCAAATTACCTAGATACACCGATTCACAAACGTACGTGCGCCCGGCGGTAGTTTTTTATGTCGTTTGCGTAAGGCTTTTTCCGGCGTAACGTTGCTCCTGCTTCCTGTCGGGAAAACTGCGAGGAAGTATACACACGGCCGGTTTTCCCGGCCAAAAGCTCTCCCCACAGTTTTCCTGGAAGAAAAAACGGCTGTGTGTACAAAGCTTTAGCCCCAGCCTGCTTCTTCACCAGATCCCCTGATGGTGAGGATGGGGTTGCAGCAAGCTGGAACCAGGTCACGGCCCCCCAGGTGTGTTCAGCTGATGATACAGAGACCACTCGCACATAGCGCTACCCCCGTGAGGGCCGCTTAAAGATACGGTACCCCATTGGTTGCCCTGATCTTGCAAGTCTGCTGACACCCTAGGTTCAGACATTTCAGTCAAGAAATGTAGATGCAGACATAGATTAGTTCAAAGTAAACCAGACTTGTAATAAAAGGTCCCCTTTGTTGACAGTATGGCAGGGACGTGCGGTGGGGTCAGTGGCTGCTGAGGCAGTTGCTAGTATCAGAGCCAGATACACACAGGTTACATATGCTGCAATCATAGGCGTGCGCAGGGGGTGTGCCTGGGCACACCCTAATGACCCGGTTCAGCGCATGATTCCCCCTGCTGATATTTCACCAAAGCTTCTAAAAAAATATAAATAAAATTGTAAAAAATAATACAAAAATTGAATAATAAAAATAAAAAACTACTGACACTGTCAACTACCCTACTACATTTTATAATTATTCCATTTATTGTAATAGTGTGAGTGTGTGTGTATATATATATATATATATACGCATGTGTGTTTGCGTTTTGGGGTGCATACCCTAATGCAATAAGCTGCGCACACCTATGGCTGCAATCGTTAGAGCGAGAGCAATAATTCTAGCACTAGACCTCCTCTGTAAGGCCCCATTCACACTGGGGTGGGAGGCGCGGTGGCAGTATAGCGGCGCTAAAAATAGCGGCGCTATACCGTCGGATTTGCCGCGGGATTCGGCCGCCAACGGTGCAGTATTAACCGATAAGGGTATTAACCAAAAAGGATTAATACCGCCCGCAATGCGCCTCTACAGAGGCGCTTTGCAGGCGGTATTGCCGCGGTTTCCCATTGTTTTAAATGGGAAGGAGCGGTATACACGCCGCTCCTCTCATCGCTCCAAAGATGCTGCTGGCAGGAGATTTTTTTCTCTCCCGCCAGCGCATCGCCTCATTGTGAAAGCCCTCAGGCTTTCATGTTGAGTCTGCAGTGCAGGAGTTTTTCAGGCGATATAGCAGCGATATTTTTATCGCTGTACCGCCTGAAAAACTCCTCAATGTGAAAATGGTCTTACTCTAAACATGTAACCTGTAAAAAAAAATTAACGCATCGCCCATGGAGTACTGAAATTTGGTGCCATTCCACGAGTGTGCGTAATTTTAAAGCGTGACATGTTAGGTATCTATTTACTCGGTGTAACATAATTTTTCACATTATATTAAAAAATCGGGTTATCTTTAGTGTTTTTTTTTATATTCATGAAACAGTTTTTTTCCCCAAACAAAACGCGTTTGAAAATTGCTGCGCAAATACTGTGTAACATAAAAAGTTGCAACGACCACCATTTTTGCCCTGTGTTAAAGACAGCCCTGCCCGAGCCCCTCCCTACTCAGCATCACATGTGGGAGTAAACCAGGGTAGTCGGCATGCAATTGCATCCTGGTAGGAGGGTTCGCTCCTCCAGACTACATTCCAGCCAGCAAGGATTTTTTTATATTTGCATAACTCCTCCCAAAGGTCGGCCCATTTCTTGCATTAGGGCTTAGGGTGGATTAGCCAGATTCATAGAGAGTTACGCTGGCGTATCAGTAGATACGCCGACGTAACTCGGAATCTGCGCTGTCGTAAGTTTAAAGGGGTTGTAAAGACAAAAATATTTTCCTCTTAAATTAAAGTCTGACAGTAGCTGATAAAGTAAAAAGTAATGTTTTGCATTATAACTAGTTTGATACCTGTTGAAATCGAGCCGTTTTATTCACCTCCGTCACTCCTGAATCATTATTCTCACTGACTTCCTGGTTTGCGGTGCGCATTCATTCTTGCTACATCACGGCCTAATGGGAACTACAGTTCCCATTAGGCTTAGCCTCCATGCCTGTGAGGGATAAGAGAGCATCTTCACGCAGGGCTGTAGTCATAGGGAGGGGGTGAGCACATTCTGCTTTCCACCATGCAAAACGGCTCAGATGCTGGTGGAAAGCAAGAAGAGGAGAGACAGGAAATGGCATTTTCAAACCTGGATTACTGTATTTTGGAGGTCAAAAGGAAAAACGAGGTAAGTGATATTTAAATGCTCTAGCTTACAGCAATAAATTGATCTAATAAAAAATGAACCTTTAGTGTTCCTTTAAGTGTATTCTCAAACTGAGATACACTTAAACCTAGCTAAGATACGACAGCCTGCGCCGTTGTATCTTAGGGTGCAATTTTTCAGCTGGCCGCTAGATGGCGCTTTCGTTGAGTTTGGCGTAGAATATGTAAATGCCTAGATACGCCGATTCACGAACGTACGTACGCCTGTCGCAAGAAAAAATACGCCGCGTAAAGATAAAGCTGCCCCCTAGGTGGCGTAGCCAATGTTAAGTATGGCCGTCGTTCCAGCGTCGAAATTTGAAAATTTTACGTCGTTTGAGTAAGTCGTCCATGAATGGGGCTGGACGTAATTTACGCTCACGTCGAAACCAATACGTCCTTGCGGCGTACTTTGGAGCAATGCACACTGGGATATGTACACGGACGGCGCATGCGCCGTTCGTAAAAAAACGTCAATCACGTTGGTTTACCAAACATTAACATAAAACACGCCCCCCATCCTCATTTGAATTAAGCGCGCTTACGTCGGCCCCATTTACGCTACGCCGCCGTAAGTTAGGAGGCAAGTGCTTTGTGAATACAGTACTTGCCTCTCGGACTTAAAGCGGATGTGCCATGGTAAAAAAATATTAAAAGCCAGTAGGTACAAATACTGCAGCTGCTGACTTTTAATATCAGCACACTTACCTGTCCTGGAGTCCAGCGCCGTCCGCAGCAGAGGACGAGCGATCGCTCGTCTCTCTGCTGCTCCCCCCGCCATCCACGCTGAGGGAACCAGGAAGTGAAGCGCTGCGGCTTCACTGCCCAGTTCCCTACGGCGCATGCGCGAGTCGCGCTGCGCCCGCCGATTGGCTCACACGCTGTGTGCTGGGAGCCGAGTGTTCCCAGCACACAACGGGCGACAGACGGGAAGTCAGAAAAACCCGTCTTTTGCCCGTAGCGTGTGGCCGGAAGTGGGTGCAAATACCTGTCTTTAGACAGGTATCTGCACCCCCCTCCCCCCTGAAAGGTGTCAAATGTGACACCGGAGGGGGGGAGGGATCAGATCAGCGGGACTCCACTTTAGGGTGGAGAACCGCTTTAAGGCGGCGTACCGTAAATACGATACGCTACGCCGCCTTAAAGATACGCGCCCCTACCTGAATCTGGCTAGATGAGAGTAGTACTTAGGCAGGGCGCTGTGATATTTTCAGGAAGCCATGTTGTGCAACCTCTTGGGCCCTCCCACCAGCCGAGATCTGCCTGCAATGGATAGAGAAGCACAGAGTCCCAATGATGACATCAATGGCTTTAAAAGAAGGTATGTACTGAAGACTCTATAAGGTTTTATTTAAAAATGTAATTTGCATGTTGATTTTTTTTTGGGGGGGGGGGGGGGGGGCAGAAAGAACAAAATATAAGCAGATTAAAAGCTTTAAAAATAGGAAACATTGAATTTTTTTTGTCAATTTGAATGATAAAATAGAAACATGCACATCAGCTGGTTTTAGATAAACGGCCTGGATGGTGTTACCCAGCCATGCTGTATTAATCCTGTTATCAGAAAGAACCATACGTAATATTTGCAAAAATAAAGTTTCATGCTTGAGAGGTACGTTCAGTTTAGGAGATTCAGGTGTTCTAATCCTAATGGGAAATGTTTCTCTAGGCTGCCAATCACGGCACCGAGCTGCTTCACCAGATGAGGGTTTCTAATTCTACGAACTTCATATTTTTTGAATTAGAACATCACTGAGTTCATTCTTCTCACCTATTGCTCTGTCAGTCCATTAATCACTGCAGCTCCGGAGGGTTTTACCCCCCCTTCCTGACCAGGCCATTTTTTGCGATATGGCACTGTGTTGCTTTAACTGACAATTGCGCGGTCGTGCAACGCTGTACCCAAATACAATTTGACTTTTTTCCCCACAAATAGAGCTTTCTTTTGGTAGTATTTGAACAACTTTTTTTTTTTTTAAACAACACCCGAAACTCGCTCCTCCATGTCTTTATGGACATGAAACTGGTATATAATATATATATATATATATATATATGTAAACCAAAAACCTGCAACACAGCACAACAACCTCATGCAATGCACATGGTTGTGGGGCAGTTGCTATGTGGCCCCATTCAGGTGAATGGGTCGTGTTTGCCTGCCGAGTGCAACAGCCATGTGTTTTTATCAGCCCCCCCCCCCCAAAACTAGAAGTGTAAACAAGGTCTTAGAGCAGAAAGACACTGATAGATTATCATCTCTGCTCAATCTGCAAGGATCTGCCTTCACAGGGAGTGGGCATGGATCCACCTTCATAGAACAGGCATGGATCCGCCTTCATAGAGCGTGCATGGATCCGCCTTCACAGAGCAGGCATGGATCCACCTTCATAGAACAGGCATGGATCCGCCTTCATAGAGCGTGCATGGATCCGCCTTCACAGAGCAGGCATGGATTTACCTTCAAAGAGCAGACATGGGTTCATCTTCATAGGGCAGGCATGGGTCCGTCTTCCTGCATAGCCAGCAAGGATCTGCCTTCATAAAGTGGGCATGGATCTGCCTTCATAGCGTGGGCATGGATCTGCCTTCATAGAGTGGGCAAAGATTCGTCTTCATAGAGTGGGCTTAGAGCCACTTTCATAGAGCAGGCATGGATCTACCTTCATAGAGCAGGCATGGATCCGCCTTCATAGAGCGGGCATGGGTCCACCTTCAAAGAGCAAGCATGAATCCGCCGTTAATAGAGCGGGCATGGATCCATCTACATAGAGCGGGCATGGATTTGTCTTCAAAGAGTAGGCATGGATCTGCCTTGATAGAGCAGGAATGAATCTGTCTTGATAAAGCAGTCATGGATTTGTCTCCATAGAGCTGGCATGGATTGGGCATTGATCCATCTTCATAGAGCAGGCATGAATTCATCTTCATAGAGCAGGTATGGATCTGCTTTGAGAGAGTGGGCATGGATTTGTCTTCATTGAGTGGGCTTAGATCCACTTTCATAGAGCAGGCATGGATCTACCTTCATAGAGCAGGCATGGATCCGTCTTCATAGAGTGGGCATGGATCCGCCTTCAAAGAGAAAGCATGGATCCGCCTTAATAGAGCGGGCATGGATCCATCTACATAGATACATAGAGCGGGCATGGATTTGTCTTCATAGAGCGGGCATGGATCCGCCTTGATAGAGCAGGGATGGATCCGCCTTAATAGAGCGAGCACGGATCCATCTACATAGATACATAGAGCGGGCATGGATTTGTCTTTATAGAGCAGGCAAGGATCTGCCTTCATAGAGCAGGCATTCGTTTTCGTCTGAATGAATTTTCGTCCGAATTTCAGGTATTTTCGTTATCGTTTTAACTAGGGTTGTCCTTAAACCGATACTAGTATCGGTATCGGGACCGATTCCGAGAATTTGCGGGAGTACTCGTACTCCTGCAAATACCCCCGATACCGAAATAGAATACTCTCCCCCCCCCGCCGCCGCCAACGCATCCCGCCGCTACGCCGCATCCCGCTGCATCCCCGCTGCCGCCGCCACTTGGTTAATACGGGCGGGGAACATTACATCATTCATTTGAATAGCTGTAATGATTCGCGCCACGCCGCGTATAGACACTCCCCCTTGCTCGGGTGAACTGTCCAATGCCGAGCAAGGGGGAGTGTCTATATGCAGCGCGGCGCGAATCATTACAGATATTCAAATGAAAGCTGTGATGTTCCCCACCCGTATTAAGCAGTCGGCGGCAGCGGGGATGCGGCGGGATGCAGGTAAGGGGGACATGGCTGCATATGGGAGACATGGCTGGCTATGGGGGGGGAGACATGGCTGCAAATAGGGGACATGGCTGGATATGGGGGGAGACATGACTGCATATGGGGGGACATGGCTGCATGGGGGGGACATGGCTGGATATGGGGGGAGACATGGCTGCAAATGGGGGACATGGCTGGATATGGGGGGAGACATGGCTGCATATGGGGGGACATGGCTGCATGGGGGGGGGACATGGCTGGATATGGGGGGAGACATGGCTGGATATGGGGGTAAACATGGCTGCATATGGGGGACATGGCTGGATATGGGGGGGGACATGGCTGGATATGGGGGGAGACATGGCTGGATATGGGGGGGAGACATGGCTGCATTTGAGGGGACATGGCTGGATATGGGGGGGGGGACATGGCTGCATATGGGGGGACATGGCTGGATATGGGGGGGACATGGCTGGATATGGGGGGGGCATGGCTGGATATGGGGGGACATGGCTGGATATGGGGGGGACATGGCTGGATATGGGGGGGGACATGGCTGGATATGGGGGGTACATGGCTGGGTATGGGGGGGACATGGCTGGATATGGGGGGGGCATGGCTGCATTTGTGGGGGGACATGGCTGCATTTGAGGACACATTTAAAAAAAAGTATCGGTATTCGGTATCGGCGAGTACTTGGAAAAAAAGTATCGGTACTCGTACTCGGTCCTAAAAAAGTGGTATCGGGACAACCCTAGTTTTAACAAACGATAACGAAAGCACAGAAAACGAAAACCGAAAGATCCGACATAAACAAATGCTTTATTTTCGTTTTCGTTGTGGTCGAATGTGCCTAACCTTAACTCTATTAGTCCAATATTATTCTACATAAAGAGAAAAGATTTGACATAGAGAGAAAAGATTCGACATAGAGAGAAAATATTCGACATAAAGAGAGATAAAGATTCCAAAATAGTTTGTTTTTTTAAAGATTCTGTGGAATCTTCTTTCTTTCTTTTTTTTTCTTCTTAGAACATTCGACAGACACCATAAGCCTTCAATGACAGATTCAACCTTAATTGTGCCTAACCTTAACTCTATTAGTCCAATATTATTCTACATAAAGAGAAAAGATTCGACATTATAGAGACATGAAGAAGAGTCGACATAGAGAGAAATGAAGATTCGACACAGAGAGACATGAAGATTGGGCATAGAGGGCCAGATTCACGTAGAACAGCGCATATTTAGTTTGTCGTAACGCATGTCATTTACGTTACGGCGGCTCAATTTTGTGACGTAAGTGCCGTATCCACAGAGTATTTGCGCCCAAATTTGCGCCAGCGTAACGTAAATTCCGAGGCGTAAGGCGGGTAATTGAAAGTGGGAAGAAAGTGGGCGTGCTCCATTGAAATGAGCCGTGACCCCATGCAAATGAAGGGCCGGCCATACTGCGCATGTGCGCATTAATATGCACCTCACTGGGCATGCTCAGAACTCGGCCCGGTGCAATCAGTGAGATAGGAAATAGGCCAAGCATACTTACTGAGATACGCCCTGTGCTTAAATAGCCCCAGACAAACGCCCTTCCATTGCAAAAGTACATCCATGTGTTTCCCTTCCTGAAGTAAGGTGCTTTTGTTCTGTTGTCTGTGGCTGTTTGTCTGTTAGTGTAGTAGTGTTAGAGTAAAGATTTATTGAAGTAGGAGATTGTAGTAGCTGTTTGTTTTTTCTGAGTGTTTTTTGTGTCCGTTTTTTCCGTGTGTTTTTTTTAATTTGTATTAGCTGTCTGTTTGTGCTGTTTGATTTTGGTGTCTGGTTTTTGCTGTCTAATTTTTGTGTTTGTTTGTTCTGTGTCTTTTTGTGTCTGTTTGTTCTGTGTCTTTTTGTGTCTGTTTGTTCTGTGTCTTTTTGTGTCTGTTTGTTCTGTCTGATTTTTGTGTCTGTTTGGTGCTGAGTGTTGTGTGGTGATATGGCACCAAAGAGAAGAAAGCTCAACTTCTCGGTTCGGGAGAAGGAAATACTTGCTCGGGCCATCACCCGATATGGGCGATATTTGCATGGCCCTGAGAGCCGGGACATCACCCCGGCCAGGAAGAGGGCGATCATCCAGGAGATTACTGATGAGATCAATGCGGGGGGGGGGTGAAAGTGCAAGTTATCAATCGAATTTCCGGATCATCATTGCCGGTCGTTAGGCTGCTGCGCCACCTCGTGTTGCGCTGTTTATGATGGAACATTTTTCTGTACGCTGTGCACATTCCGGGTGTGGACAACAGACTCGCTGACGCCTTGTCTCGGTTTCAGTGGGACAAGTTCAGGGAGCTGGCTCCACAGTCGGACAGATAAGGGGTCCCTTGCCCAGGGTGAATGTGGGGACTTGCGTTGGAATCGCTGCAGGCTGGATCAAGAGGTCGGTGAGTGGGCCGACGTGGGCAGTTTACGCGAAAGTGTGGGAGGAATGGTCGGTATTCAAACGTCTGGCAGATGCCGAGCTGAGGGAGGTGGAGTTGGGGTGGTTGGTGGTGTACTTTGTGGCTAGGCATATGGAGGGAGGGGGGTCGGTATCGGCCTTGGATAAGAAGCTGGCGGGCTTAGCCTTTTTGTTTAATTTGGAGGGTCGCGCCGACCTTACAAAAAGTTTTTGGGTTTTTGCGTGTTCTCGGAGGGACACGCAGAGACCGGTGTCTTTTTCGGTGTTGCAGAAGATTTGCGGGGTTCTGTGGGAGATTTGCTCCTCTGGCTACGAGGTAAGTTTATTCCGGGCAGTCTTTGTGGTGGCATTTTTTGGGGCGTTTTGGGTGGGGGGGTTTGATGATCTCCACTTTGCCTCGCACTCCTTCCGTATCGGGGCGGCTACTGAGGCGGCCCGGTGCGGGTTGGATGAGGCGGCGGTCAATAGGATTGGGCGATGGGAATCTAGGAGATTCCGGTCTTATGTGCGCCCACGCATGGTGTTGGAATGAGGGGTGGTTGTGGGGTGTATGTGTACTGTGGGGGGGTCACGGATTCCAGGATGATGGGGTTTTGGGGATGTTTCTGATTGTCATTGCTGACGTTTTGTCTTTCAGATGGAGGTCATGCACGCCTCGTGTGGATCATGGGGCATTCCTTTGTTTGCTGGGGGGCCAGGAGAGCAGATGCTAGGCCGGATGGTAGGCAGTTGGGGATTTCAAGGCGGGAGGCAAATATCAGGTGGCTGGGGATCCCGGGGATGGGGTGGGGCAGGGTGCTGCCGGAGGTGCAGCGCTATGCCCGGCTCGAACGACCTCCTGACGTGTTGGTCTTACACGTGGGGGGTAATGACTTGGGGATACGACCCATAGGGGATCTGATCTCGGCCGTTAAGGCGGATGTCTTGACGTTTCGTGCGTCTTTCCCGGGGATGTTGCTCGTGTGGTCTGACATTGTTGCACGGACCACATGGCGTATGGCAAGGTTGGTGGCTAGGATCAACAAGGGGAAGATCAAGGTGAACAAGGTAGTGGGGAGGTTTGTGGTTCAGCACAGGGGGTTAGTAGTTCAGCACACAGTTGAAGGTGAATGTGGGTCTGTACCTGCTCTGAGATGGTGTTCACCTAACCGACGTGGGTATGGATTTGTGGGCACTGGGTATGCAGGAGGGGATTCAGAGGGCCCTGCGGGTGTGGAGGGGCCCGTAAGGAAAAGGGGGGGTTTCCCTTTCGGGCTGTGGCGGTGTCCTTTGGTCTTTGATGGTGACAGTTAACAGATGGAATATTGATGGTAGGGGGCTCATCGGCGGGATGGGCCACTTCTGGGGTGGTGGGACGGTGTCCGCTGGAATACGGTCATGGTGCACTGCGGGGTAAAAGGGGTGTCTCCGAGCTAGAGTAGGCTGGAGGCCGGGTATGGTAATGGTACCGCAGTGTGGTGGTGAAAAGAAAGGTTAATGTGGGGTTGCTGTCAAAGACCAATTATACTGATGTTAATAAAGTTGTTTGGTTAAAATGTTAATGAATAAAGTTTTGGAATTATTTAAATGTATTTAAATATTTAATTGGTGAGTTTTAAATAAAAAAGGCTGTGGCCATTTTACTCCAACTTCTGTGTCTCTCTCGTTAATGGGAAAAGGAGGGTTTTTTTTTTAAATGAGGGGGGGAAGAGGGATTGAAGAAGATTGGGCTATCTCATAGTCATGAATTTGTCTTCATAGAGCAAGCATGGATCCACCTTGATAGAGCGGGAATGAATCCATCTTCATAGTGTAGGCATGGATCTGCCTTGATAGAGCAGGGATGGATTTGTCTTCATAGAGTAGGCATGGATCTGCCTTGATAGAGCAGGGATGGATTCGTCTTCATAGAGTAGGCATGGATCTGCCTTGATAGAGCAGGGATGGATCTGCCTTTATAGAGCAGGCATGGATACGCCTTCAAAGAGCAAGTATGAATCTGCCTTAATAGAGCTGGTGTCCTGCCGAAAAAGGTCCCCCGGCAGATAATGACCCCCCTATACTGCACAGGCACAGCGCTTGTTCAGTACGAACATTAACGTAGCCGCCGAAAATAGCCGAAGATGAACAGCTGTGAGTCAGCTGTACATGGCGCCTGCGCAATGACCACGACATTGTGCCAGACGCTGCGGCACGCTCCCCGATGCTTGTGCTACTCTGCAAGGGGCTGGTGTATTACTGTCATATCGTGTAAGGGGTGGATGGCTACAGAACAGGCAGAATTTTAAATTGATGGGCAGAGCTGATACGCTGGGGGTAGTTTTAGCAATAAACTACACGTCTTTGCGGGGCGTGTTTAAACTAATGGAGGGCGAGTTTTGCATTGTTGATGGGCGGATTTGCACAACCTATTTAACTCACACAATGAGGTAGATGTGTTATTGAGAAGCCGCAAAGATAGAGCAGGTATGGATTCATCTTCATAGAGCAAACATGGATCTACCTTTAAAGAGCAAGCATGGATTCATCTTCATAGAGTAGGCATGGATCTGCCTTGATAGAGCAGGCATGGATACGCCTTCATAGAGTAGGCATGGATCCATCTTCATAGAGCAGGCAAGGATCCCCCTCCATAGAGCAGTCATGGATCTGCCTTCGTAGAGTTTGCATGGATTTGCCTTGATAGAGCAGGCATGGATACGCCTTTATAGAGCAGGCAAGGATCCCCCTTCATAGAGCAGTCATGGATCTGCCTTCATAGAGTTTGCATGGATCTGTCTTTATATAGGGAACATGGACCCATCTTCGCAGCAGAATATATGACACGGAGGCAAAGACTTTAAAGCGGATCTCCCATGCCAAAACGTTTTTTTTGAGGGGGGTAGTTAAACAGTTATTCTTACTGCTTACATTAACTCACGTTTTGCGTGTTCGTGGTCCGTCTATATGTGCTGCTGTCTCTAATAATAACAACTTATATTACGTCTTTTCAGCCGTTGCCATCTTCACTGTGGGCATTATGAATCCCACTAGCAGAGACTTCCTGGATGCGGTGATGCTATAATACCAGCATCCACCGCTCGATCTGTCCTGTAATGGAGAGATTTCAAATGCCCGCCCTCCTTCCATTGTTTACATCGCGCGTCACTTCCTGCTGGACGAAGTCGCGTGATGTTTCCTCTAACACGGGCCAAATATGATAACAAGGGAGCTATGATACAAGCTCCCAGAAGACACTGCGCGGGACAGGAAAGAACGGAAAACCCGTCGGAAACCCGATGTCTGCAGACCGGAAGCCTATCTTGTTTATAAGGTACAGTAAACATTTTTTTAGATGCAAATATCAGATTAAGCATTGTTCAGGAGCATTATTAAGATTGAGATTATGTTTTATTTAGGGTGGAGCTCCGCTTTAAGACTCTGTTCAAACTCCAAAGTTGTGTAGCGGGGTCATACTATCAGGGACTATTTTGAAAGTTATGCATACTCATTTCCCCTGGGAGTTCCAGTCACGCTGTGCATATGTGTTTACTTTTTCCTAAAGCGATGCATTGTGGGATTTGAAGGATTAGGAGAAACAGACTCCATTGACATTAGTAGAAATAGACTACGATACCCACAATGCATTGGCTTCCCAGAGAACATTGCACCCCCGCATAGCTTTATGGGGGAGGTTACTTAAAGGCGGGGAGGAGCTGAACCCGCTCTCTTGGGATCGGCGCTCTTCCCTCTGCGGAACATGGGAGAGGACTACAGCTAAGCAGTTAGGCCTGAACTCTGAGCAGGGATCCATCTGGAGACCAGCCATCAGGAGAAAGACAAGATCAAGTGTTTCCAGCTTGTGCTTCCAAGAGACAGGAGAAACTCACAAGCTGACGATTGTAGCAGTGGAGAGCCGGATACCGGAGACTGTGTGTTGCGGAGCGGTGACTGATCGGCGCGTCTACCGTGAGGGATTCAGGCGGACTGGGCCTGTTCGGGTGAGAGGGCACTTGTCCAAGTTTCAAAATTGCCTCAGCCTTATGACTTATAGCACTCCACATACCCAAGCCATGTGTTACTCACTAATCTAGCTCAGAGGCCTAACATCCGAAAGTCACGCTAGCAAAATTGACTGATGCTGACTGGAGGATCGGTCCACAAACACCTGTGTTTATCATACCCCTTTGACTGGTGACAGGTATGCTCAAGCTGTCAGTGGGTGACACTATCTGAACTGACTGGGAGGATTCGTTCAATAAGTTAAGTGCACCAACGTTTTCATCAAAGACTTCATCACTGAGGGACATTCTGAAGCTATTTGGGCCAGGCCTGGTCAAGGTTGACTGCAACTGTGTTTTACAGAACTGCCCACTAGGGGAAGCTCGCGAGCATAGACTATCCATAGCTACTGGTAGACTTAGTAATATTAACATTTCGGTTTTGTTTTATTGACTCTTGCAGGGACGCCTGCAGAGTCAGCTATATATACTTGTGTGTGTAGCGCCCCCTTACTTTTAGTACGGGCGCTACACTAAAGTTGGTGAGGAATGGGAGGATTAGTTTACTCCCATTCACAGTTTATGGAAATTTGGGCTGTTGCCAATTTCAGAAATTGTCCTGTAGGTCAGTCTGCGCTCCGGGGGGTGCGTTATCACCCCCGGGCGGCAGCTGGCGCTAGAGGGGTTCTGACAGACTCTCCTTCTCCCATCAGAGGAGTTCTTCCCTCGTTGGGCATGCTGGGAGGGGAGAGATCTGGGCAACTGCCTTTGGGCCGTGCAGTTCTGTGCGGGGCCCAAGTTCCAGGTGCGGTACCCATCTTCAGGGTGCGCGCATCCATGGGCCCCGCCACCGTGGCCTGCGTTACTGAGGTCACGCACCATGCGGAGCCTCATCCCAACCTAGAGAGGGGCCCCAGCGACTGGCTGGGTCCCAACCTTCTGCTGAGAGGATCCTAAGCCAGGAGCTGTGCGATGGGGGATTGGCTCGGGAGAACCTAGAATCAGAGGTTGTCCAGGAGGCCTAGACGAACCATCGGGGATCCGGTCACCACACTGTATGACAGGTATGCTCAAGCTGTCAGTGGGTGACACTATCTGAACTGACTGGGAGGATTCGTTCAATCACATTTTACAAATCTCAAATTGTCAAGCCTGTGGCAGAAGCCTCTTTCCTCCCAGTGATCCTTAAGTGGCGCTCCAGCTGCCAGGCCTGTGATAGACGCCTGCCCGGGGGCACTTTACCCACCCTGATTGTGGTGGCGACTAATTGGGTTACATTATTGCTGAGAGCAGGCTTGCTCTCTTTCACATCCAAAGCCTGATACTAAAGTTCCTCTACGCTCATCAACCTTTCTCCGTCGTGTGCCATGTTTATGTTGGCCATGTTGGGCCTTGGAATAAAGCATTGAAAACTCAATTGACGTCTGGACACTCGCTCTTTATTCACACTCACAGAAGTCACCCCTAGACCAAGTCAAGAAGGTAACTTAAAAGGTCGATCCCAAACTAAACAGCGGCTCCTTCGGGGTTGAGCGCTACATGTGTTTAAACTGCTTTTCATTTCTTTATCTTTTTTATGCCAAGTAAAGTTACCCCTTGGTTTACTATATTATGTGTGTGAGGTGTGTTTGCTCCTGAGGACTGCATTCAGAAGAAGGTAACCATATTATTGCATGTTACTGTATACCAGGGATATGCAATTAGCGGACCTCCAGCTGTTGCAAAACTACAAGTCCCATCATGCCTCTGTCTCTGGTTGTCATGCTTGTGGCTGTCAAAGTCTTGCTATGTCTCATGGGACTTGTAGTTTTGCAACAGCTGGAGGTCCGCTAATTGCATATCCCTGCTGTATACTTTACATATGTGTTATTGTGATTCCAGCCAAGAAGGGAACTTGCAATACATTTTCATTTATCTGGTGTGCCAGGGAGGGTTCGAGCATATTAGAGGGGTGGATAGGTCAGAGAATCAAACCTTCGTGGGTGAGCGCTACAGCTGCATGATTTACAGTGCGACTTTGTAGCTTGACTTTGATGGGACTTTGAGTGCCACTTTACACTCCCTGGATCAAAGTCGCAAAAAAAAAATTGGTTGCGACTTGCCATGTGACAATGATGTCCTAAATCGCAAGTCACACAAATGTAAATGAAGCCTAAACCACACCATCATTAAATACATTCTGCAGACATCTTTAATATGTAAAGCAATGAAATAAAGTTTAGCTCTTCAATAGCTTTTTTGTCCGGCTAACAAACATTTCCATCAAGTTACTTTTTATGTGATTTTCTTATATTAGGAGCACTTAGCTCTCCTCCTATAATTACACCAGTAAAAGGCAGGAGTGGTTGGCATGCTGTAGATGAGCTTCATCCCAGAAATGTTTTGACAAGTCGGTGAAAGCCTCGCTAAAAATATTCTCAATACTTTGAGACATAAAGAAGAATCGCATGTTTTAAATTCTCATGGAGTTTGTATCAGAGCCTTGAGATGTTCCCATCTGACTCGGAAACGTTATTTCCTCGCTGTAATGAAGGTCATCTGGGACGGCGCACAGGGTCACTCCGCATCTAGAAAAATAAAAAAATATGTCAAAAGAAAATATGATGTGCAAGATTATTTGTCCAAAAGGACGCCGCCAATTTCCAGAGCTGGAATTCAAAAAGGAGGATTACAGCAAAATGGAACATTCAATATTAAAACAGGAAGCAAAGGGAAACGCGACCCACTTGTGTCAGATTTCCATTGTAAATTCACAGATCATTTTGGGATGATTTACTTAAAGTATAACCACTTCAGCCCCAAACCATTTCGCTGGCCACTTTTTGCAATTCGGCACTGCGTCGCTTTAACTGACAATTGCGCGGTTGTGCGATGTGGCTTCCAAACAAAATGTATGTTCTTTTTTTCCTAGAAATGTATCTTTCTTTTGGTGGTATTTGATCACCTCTGCGGTTTTTATTTTTTGCGCTATAAACAAAAATAGAGTGACAATTTTGAAAAAAATTCTATATTTTTTACTTTTTGTTATAATAAATATCATCAAAAAAATATATTAAAAAAAAAAACATTTTTTTTCCTTAGTTTAGGCCGATGCGTATTCTTCTATATATTTTTGGTAAAAAAAATTTGCAATAGGCGTTTATTGATTGGTTTGCGCAAAAGTTATAGCATCTACAAAATAGGGAATAGTTTTATGGCATTTTTATTAATCATTTTTTTTTTTTTTACTAGTAATGGCGGCGATCAACGATTTTTATTATGGCGGACACATCGGACACTTTTGACACCATTGTCATTTTTACAGCGATCAATGTTATAAAAATGCACTGATTACTGTAAAAATTACACTGGCAGTGAGGGGGTTAACCACTAGGTGGTGCTGTAGGAGATAAGTGTGACCTGGTGAATGATTCTTACTGTAGGTGGGATGGGCTGTGTGTGACATGACACTGATCACCGCTTCCGGTTACACAGGGCGGAGATCAGTGTCATTGTCACTTGTTTACATTGGCATCTCCCCGCTCGATCTCTCCGTGAGACGATCGCGGGTATCCCTGCGGCGATCGAGTCTGCGGGACACATGGTCAGGCACACAGGGCTCGCGGCAGGGCCGCGAGCGTGCCGCCGCCGGCGTGCGTGCGACCACATGGCGGCATCTTAAAGGGGACGTACCTGTACGCCCATATGCCTGGCCATGCCATTCTGCCGTTGTAAATAGGAATGCGGCGATCCTTAAGCGGATAACTAAAGGCAAAAAACTTTTTTATTTTTAGTTTTGGATAGAATGGAGAGGGATTAGGGACACTTGTCAGGTTTTTATTGTCCCTGTTAGGGAGATTCAACCTCTCTATTGTCCTGTT
Organism: Rana temporaria; assembly: GCF_905171775.1. Classification (NCBI taxonomy): domain Eukaryota; kingdom Metazoa; phylum Chordata; class Amphibia; order Anura; family Ranidae; genus Rana; species Rana temporaria. Next base: position 655,235,452 of record NC_053489.1, on the reverse strand, counting down.
TACCGTTATCACCACCTCACTGGCTGTAAATGACAGTAGCAGGAGCCAATGGCTTGCGCTGCTGTCTCTGAGCCAATGAGAAGAGGAGAGTGAGCCGCTGCTTTAATGCGCATTGCTGAATCAAGATCAGTTGAGGGAGCAGTCTACTGTAGCTGACTGCTGGAGGGTCTATTGATGCTGTCTGTGGGGGGATCTTTAGTTGCTGACAGGGGTCTATTGTAGCTGGGAGGGAGATATTTTGTTGAGGGTGGTCCATTGTTTCTGTGGGGGTCTATTGTTGCTGGTGGGGCATCTATTGTTGCCGTGGGGATCTATTGTTGCTGGTACAGCATCTATTGTTGTTGGCTGCATGGGATATATTTTACTGCTTTTCTTGTTATCATTAACAAATTCCATACAAATTACTTACCACCACAGATGTTACTTGGTTCTGTATTCTCTAAAACGGGCAGTCCTGGGAGGTGGGTTGGGGGTGGAACCAAGAAACGGTGCTCGGAGGTGGGTAGGAGGCGGAGACAATGGGTCACTCTGAAAGGGGAGTTCTGGCACCTATTCTGAGAGGAAAAAATCCCTGGAAGTATTGGGGGGTTTAGATGATGTATAGAATGCATTAACCACATCCCACCCGGCCTATAGCAGAATGACGGCTGAGCGGGGGATCAGTTATCCTGAGTGGGCATCATATGACGTCCAGCAAAATATGCCGTTCGTGCGCACAGAGTGGCGATTGGTGGTGGGTTGTGTTGATCTGACACACCCCATCTCCAATCTCGGTAAAGAACCTATAACGTAGGCTCTTTAACACGTGATCAGCTGTGACCAATCAAGTACTAATTACAGTGGTAACCAGGAAGTGCCGATAATCAGATTTCCTCAGTTTGCGCTGAAAAGGCGCAGGTAAAGGAGAGCGAATCAGCAGCTCTCCTGACAGGGGGGTGTCTGCACTGATAATCAGTGCATTGATTATCAGCGCAGCCCCATCAGAGGTGCACGCCACAGATGGCAATCAGTGCCCATCACAAATGCCAATAAGTGTACATCAGATGTTAATCAGAGCCCATCAGTAACGCCTGTCAGTGTCCATCACAGATGCCAATCAGTGCCCATCAGTAATGCCTGTCAGTGCCTCCTCATCAGCGCTGCCTATCAGTGCCCATCAGTGTTGCCTATCAGTGCTGCATATCAGTGCCGCCTATCAGTGCTGCATATTAGTGCCTCCTCATCAGTGCCCATCATTGCCGCCTCATTTTTTTCAATTGTTTTCAAAAATTTAGGTTTAGCAAAAATGATTAAGCAAAAAAAAATCCAGTGGTAATCAAATACCACCGAAAGAGAGTTCTATTTGTGGGGAAAAAATTATAAATATTTAATTTGGGTAGAGTGTTGCATGACCGCGAAATTGTCATTCATAGTGCCACAGCGCTAAAAGCTGAAAATTGCTCTGGTCAGGAAGGGGTTAAAAGTGCCCAGCGGTATTGAAGTGGTTAAAATAAAAAACCTTCTAGTTTTACAACCAATTTAATTGTAATGTAACTGTACTGTCCGCCTTTATGATGTAAAGCGCTATGCAAACTGTTGGCGCTATACAAATCCTGTATAATAATAATAATAATAATATGCTGGTCACTGGTGAGACAGCATTGAGATTAGGGGTGAAAGGGTTAACTTTACTTGTATATGTTGCTGCTGGGATCTGTGCAGAATGACTCATTCGTTCCCGTTTCCTTCGGTAAAAGAGGAAGGGGCGGGCTCACACATGTAAACACTACACTGTTTATACCACGTGATCACTGTGATCTCTCTATGACCAATCACAGTAATCCTAAAGTACCGAGCTGCTTCAATTAGGATGCCCAGCTAGTACATCTGTCCAGCAGCGGTTGATGCTTAAAATTTTGGGGGGTGCGGGACTGTGGCACAAACTAACATCCCCCTGAAGAGACAAATGGCAGTGATCACCCTGCCACCCTGCTTTTGGGAGGCAAACGGCAACGGTGACTTGCCATGCTATTGTCACACAAGTGGGTGTGCTCAGGGCGCAGTAATCTGTGCCCTGAGTCCACCTTTTTTTTAAGCCTATTAGAGCCTCTGGCTCTAATCACGTGCTAAAAAAAAAAAAAACTTTCCATTGGAATCGATGTGTCCGGTGCCCTACATGTAGATTAGGGGGCTGGACGCATGGATAGGGGGCCCGGCACCCCTGTGCCCCTTATGGTGCAGCTGCCACTGTATTTCTTCCCCAATGGCACCTTTCTTGGTCTGTCTTCATGTCAGATTTACCTTACTCAGAGAAAAAGGAAAATTTATTACCAAATACTTACCGTAATTTTCCTTTCCTGATAGGCTCCATGGCAGCATACGTGTGGGTTAGCCCCGCCTCCATAACTACCCAATAGGACCCCTCCCCTATAAATCTTAGCTGTGGGCTCTCAGCCTTGTTCCGTAACTATCCTACTCCATGCATTTTGGGAGGGACTCCTGCTGCCATGGAGCCTATCAGGAAAGGAAAATTACGGTAAGTATTTGGTAATAAATTTTCCTTTTTCCTGACTGGCTCCATGGCAGCATACGTGTGGGAAATAACTCACAAAAAGAAACCCGGGTGGGCAAAAATGCTGAGAACATAAATTTATTTAACACTGTCTACCGACAGCACTTGTAAACCAAAATTTAAGGAAGACAAAGCAGCCGGTTCAATACAGTAGTGAGAGACAAAGGTATTAATTGAAGACCACGAAGCCGCTCTGCATATAACTTCAGGTGCGACATGTCGTGAGGCTGCCCAAGAAGTTGAGATGCTCCTAGTTGAATGTGCAGTTACTGCCTCTGGAGGAGCCAGGCCCTTCTCCTTATATGCCCTCTGGATGGTCTGAACTATCCAAGTTGAGATGGATCTGATTGATGCCCGCTTCCCTCTATTCTTCCCATGGAGAAGGACAAAAAGAAAGTCTGTTTGCCTGAAAGAACTTGTCATTTCTAGATATAGATTTAATGTGCGTCCTACATCAAGGGGATGAACACTTTGATCTTCAGACAACCCAAAGGTGGGCAGGACAATTTCCTGATTTTCATGAAAAATGGATGTCACTTTAGGATTTGAGCCCAGCATAGGAATTAATACTGCTCTGTCAGGAAAGAAGGTCAGGAATGGTTCTTTTGAACCCAGATTTCTTATGTCGGAGATCCTCTTAGCTGAAGTGACTGCAACTAAAAAGATGGTTTTGAGAGTAAGGTCTCTAGCTGAAAGAGGTTTATCCGGATTAGAGCTGATCGAGGTAAGATAGTCCAGAACAAGAGGTAGATCCCATTTGGGGAACCTCGGTTTTCTTTGGGGCCTGAGCCGAATGGCACCTTTGAAAAACTGGCGAACCAGGGAATGGTTAGCCCAAGAGATCCCTGTAAACGCAGAGATGGCTGAGACTTGCACTCGGAGAGAACTGACTGCTAAAGGTAAGACCAAGCCCGTTTGTAGGAAGCTAAGGATATCTTGAACCTCTGGAGAGCTAGGAGGATTGGACCTCGACGACATGTGGTCTGAAAATTTTGACCAAATACGTTCATACACTCTGTTAGTACTGTTTCTTCTGGCGTTAAGCAGGGTTGACATGACTTCTTCTGGACAACCTAGTGCTTTAAGCCTTCCCCTCTCAAGAACCACGCCCTGAGGTGCAGACGAGCTGGACATGGGTGCCATATTGAGCCTTGGGAGAGAAGATCTGGTTTGGGGGGGAGAGGAATTGGGTCCCGATAGCTGAGGAGCGATAGGAGAGAGAACCAGGGCCTGTTTGGCCAAAAGGGGATCACTGCGAGGATTTCCGCATTCTCTGATTTGAGCCGGTGAAGGAACCGAAAGATCACAGGGACTGGTGGAAAGGCGTAAGCTTTTTGAAATCTCCATTGATCCGTGAGAGCGTCTATCCCATAGGCTTGGGGATCCCTGCCCCTCGCATAATACTTCATCAACTTGTGGTTGCGCGGGGACGCAAATAGATCCACTTCTGGGGATATTCCCAAGGTTAGAAGCCAATTGAACACATCTGTGTGTAGGGACCATTCGTTGTTGTCCAACTGGACTCGAGATAAGAAGTCCGCTTGAACATTCTGAATCCCCGGAATGTATACTGCCGAGATGTTGGCCAGATTCTTCTGGGCCCAGTTCATAATTGGTTCTACTTCTCGAAGTAGTGTCCAACTGCGTGTTCCACCCTGTTTCCTTATGTAGGCCACTGCAGTCGTATTGTCCAGCCTGAGCATCACTGAACATTTTGTTAATATATGGCTGAAGGACAGGAGTGCTTGAAAGGCGGCTCGTAGTTCCAATATGTTGGAAACAATTCCGTGAGAGGGTGTGCTCCATCTGCCTTGAGCTATCTCTGAAAGGCAATGGGCGCCCCAGCCCAGATTGCTGGCATCTGATGTTATTGAAACCCAAGTGATGGGACGAATTGAATGGCAGTTGCGGAGATTCTTCCCCTGAAGCCACCATAGAAGAGATCCTCTCATAGATTGAGTGATCGTGATGCGCTGACTCTTCCTGGAGGAGACCCATTGTTGGAGAAATCCTTTCTGGAATGGACGAGTATGCCACTGGGCCCATTTCACCATTGGAATTGTGGCTGACATGGTACCGATTAACTTCAGACAATGAAGGGCAGATAGCTGAGGAGCAGCGAATGCTTTGCGGATCCTGCCTCTGATCGTGGTAACTTTCTCCTCCGGTAATGAGATGGTGCCTATTGATGTGTTGAAGAGGGCACCCAAAAACACTAGGGTCTGTGATGGGACTAGATGACTTTTCTCCACATTTATTAGCCATCCGAACTCTTGCAGAGTGGTAATTACTAGATCTCTCTGTTCTATCAGTTGATTTCTGTCTTGGGCTAGTAGCAATAGATCGTCTAAATAATGATGAAGACGAACTCCTTTCACCCGCAGAAGGGCTACGACAGCTAGCAAGACCTTGGAGAACACCCGGGGTGAGGTCGTGAGGCCAAAGGGTAGGCAGGTGAACTGTAGGTGCTGGTCGCCTACCGAGAAGCGGAGGTATTTTTGAAAATCTATTGCCACCGGAACATGAAAATAAGCGTCTTTCAAATCTATTGACACTAACCAATCCCCTGGATGGACCGACTGTTGGATGGTTAATAGAGATTCCATCTTGAATTTTTCTTTCCGAATAAACCGGTTGAGATGAGTTAGGTCTATTACTGGTCTCCAAGTACCGTTCTTTTTCTGCACTAGAAATAAGGGGGAATACATGCCTTCGCCTCGTTCTGTTCTTGGTACACAGACAGCTGCGCCTTGAATTAATAAAGAGTTCACGTAGGCCAAAAGGATTTGTTTTTTCTCTTCTGTGCCTGGAAGGTTCGTGGGAACAAACCTGAGCCTGGGGACGCTGTTGAAGATCCAAGTGTGGCCCGACGAGACCGTCTTGATGGTCCAGAAGTCCTGAATAGAGGCCGCCCAAACATGCCGAAAGTGGGAAAGGCGAGCCCCCACCTGAAATGCTTGGGCGGGCCCAACCTCAAAAAGACTTCGTAGATTCCTGGCTGTTAGAAGTAGTGCCTTTAGTTTGCTTCTTAAAGGGAGGTTGTCTGGACCTCCATGGTCTAGAGAATTCACGACCGGGTCTATAGTTGCGTGCATCCCTCCAGCGATCTGTATTCTGTGGTCTGAAGAAGGTGCGTTTTTGATTCTGTAAACGCCTGTCTTGAGGGAGAAACCCTGACTTACCTCCCGTGGCCCGAGAGATGGCACTATCGAGTTTATTGCCAAAGAGGGACCCGCCCTCAAAGGGAATACGGCACCAAGCCTGCTTTGAGGCTGCATCCGCAGACCATGGACGGAGCCACAAAGCACGGCGGGCAGTGACTGCCGACAACATCACCCTGGCCACTAGGCGAGTAATATCAAAAGAGGCCTCCCCCAAGAAAGCGGACGCTAGCCTAATTTCCTGGATAGGAGAATTCTTAGCTGTGTCCTCAGAAATGCTTCTCAAGGAATCATTAACACTGTCAGACCAGGCTTCTAAGGCTTTTGAGGCAGCTGCTATAGCCAGAATGGGTTTACAAGCGGACCCTGCTGTCAAGTAGATTCTCTTTAGGTCCGAATCGATCCGTCTTTCCAAAGGATCTTTAAAAGAAACTGTATCTTCCAAGGGAAGGGTCACATACTTCACCAAACGCATCAACGCTGCGTCCACTGACGGGGCAGCTTCAAGATGGGTCACGTCTTCTTGTTTGAAGGGATATAATTTTGTTATCTTCGACTGCATAGAGCCTTTTTTATCAGGTTTACTCCACTCGTTGGAAATAATGGCGCCTATCTCCGTAATAAACGGGAAATAATGTCGCTCCTTGTTGAGCTGTTTAAAGAGTTTTCTCTGTTTAGGGGGGGAAGTAGCTGGATCCTCCAAATTCAGGGTTTCCTTAATAGCTTTCACTAGGGCAGGGACTAAGGCATAATCAAAGCCTACTACTGTATCCTCCAATTCTGAACCACTTTCTGAAGGAGAAGCAGCCGACTGGCTGGCCTGAGTGGCTGCGAAGACCTCATGTAAATGTCCCTGATCCAATAAGGGAATCATTGGGTCTATAGGAGAGTCCTGCTGTATTATAGTATCTCTCTCCTGCAGGGATTTATCCACGACCCTTTTGACAAGGGCTTCCAGGTGCTTATCTACACCTCCCCTTTCATTGGCTACTTTAGAGAAACAATGATCACAAAGGGATTTGTTAATAGATGACGAAGCCTTGCACCCCCAGCAAGAATTTTCCAATCTTTCATCATGGGGGGAGAGATGAGGAGTACTTCTACTAGCATGACCAGTTCTGGATGAACTATGGTGTCTGGAGGATGAGTGCCGGTGATGTGACCTAGAAGACCTGCTGTGACCGTGGGACTCATTATGCTGCTGGTCAGACCTAGAAGGGCTGAGATAAAGAGAAGAAGAAACACAAATAGTCACACTATGTCCCTATACTCCACTCTCTTCCCCCCCAGCAGGTGCAGAAAACATAGTTTTCCCCTTAGCCATACCTGTTGAGGGAGGGCTGGCCACTGAGAGGCAAAGAGATGTCCATGTAGCCTTGGATAGACACTGTAACAGGAAAGTGACAAGCTGTCAAGTAGAAACATGAGGAAGGTTTTTAGCCCAAACCGCACCAGAACACTTACCTAGATGTGGACAGGACAGTACACCGGGAACCGCCGTACGAACGCACGCCCCCGGTGTACACATGTCTCTCGCTCTGTTTTAAAGGCTGGGCGTATGACGCCATGGCCGCGTCAGCCGTAACCAGTGCGCATGCGCGAGTCGAGTCTCGCGCATGCGCTAGCCAGGCCTCGCTCGCGTGTGAGCCAGGCCTCGCTTTCAGTCCTGGTCTGTCTGTGTAGAACGCAGACAGAACCCGGAAGTCAGAGGGAGCGGCGGCTGGAACGCAAGGGAACCAGACGCTCACAGGGCAAGTAAGACTTAACAAATAGTGTTGCTCACGAATATTCGCATTGCGAATATTCGACTCGAATATAGCATATTCGAGAAATCGCGCTATATTTCGAAATTCGCGGTGAATATTCGCAATTCCGAATATTCGATTTTTTACAATTTTTTTTTTTAATCAGATCACATCCTAGATATCTCCATCGACGTCTAAAAGCATTGCTGGTATAATTAGAGACCCTGGGCCGAGTAGCTGAAGCGTTCATTGAATTTTCCAGAAAGATCGCAATGCGATTATTCGGCAAACGCAATATCGCGCGATTATTTTCCTCGCCCCGATCTTCCGCATCAGAGCGATTTTTACAGTTTCATTTTTAAAACAGATCACATCCTAGTGATCTCCATAGACGTCTGAAAGCATTGCTGGTATGATTAGAGCCATTGGGCCGAGTAGCTGAAGCGATCATTTTATATTGCCGAATATTCGCAATGCGAATATTCGGCAATAGGAATATTGCGCGATTATTTGCTCCGCCCTTTTGCATCAGAGCCAATCAGAGTTCTCCTTCCACACTCGTCACAGGTTAGCAACCAATAGGAACCTGCCTGCATGGACATTATATAAGCTCACTCCCAGCACCATTTCATTGCAGATTCAGAAGCTTGCTAAAGAGTGTGGAGGCTGTTTCTGTGTTCCTGGTTTCCTGGTTTCCTGTGTCTTTGTTCTTGATTGATTTAGATCATCACCAGCATTGCTATTTAGTGATTCCAGTGGATCTTTTCCAGTATATCAACTGCTTTTTTCAAAGCAATAGACCCAAGAGCTTTTTTCAAAGCTACGTTTTGTGCTGTTTTGTGCTGTTTTTTTCATTTGTGTTACTGTTTGATCCTGCAATCCTCCCTGTTCAGTTATATTTGCAAGAGATTTCAGAACACATATTGATCTGAGCTTTATAAAAGAGCTTTTCTAAAAGCTAAGTTTTGTTCATCTTGTGTTACTGTCAGATCTTGCAGGTTCACTGTTCAGTGATATTTGATAGGCATCTCAGTTCAAATTTTGTTTAGTTTTCCCTAAAGAGCTTTTATAAAAGCTAAGTTTTGTGTTCAGTTTAGTTAAATTTTGTGTAGTAAGTGTACACACTGTTAGTGTACATTTATTTCATCTAGCTTAGCTTAGTGTGTGTTTAGTGTCTGTGTTTTGTGTTTAAAAAAAAAAAAAAAAAAAAAAGTTAGTGTTTGTTTAGTGCTTTTTTTTTTTTTCTTTAATTTTGTAGTCCTTGTCTGGTGTACTACTTTTCTTATAGTTTAGTAGCTGTCTGTGTACGTCTTTGTCTGCGTGCCTGTCTTGTAAAAAAAACACAAAAACACATTTTGTTCACATTTTCCCCCCCAATAAAGTTTAACCCCCCCACACACATATCAGCAATTATGAGCGGCATCCGTGGCCGTGGCAGTAGGGGTAGGGGAGTTACTCCCAGTGCTGGATCGCTGCCAGCACGGGGTACCTCTCGTGCCCCTACTAGTGGTAGAGGATCGGGTGCAAGGGGAGTACGCCTGATCCGGGAGTTCTTCCCATCGGGCAGCCGCCCGATATTGCCATCTCAGGCTCAAGTAGTGGTGGACTACATGGGGCACAGCAGTGCCACTGAGTCGTCGGTCCCGACTCACAGTAGTACCACCATTACACCGTTGCCTGTACTACCCCCCCCCAGCCCCCAAGAGTCCAGCATCTTACTGTTCGACAGCGACAGTGATAGGGATCTCTTGGGGGAGGCCATGCATCAGGCAGACCTCCAGCTCTGTCCTGATGGTCAGGACCTTTTTGAAGGGATGGATGAGGAGGATGGGATACCTGCTGGCAGTATCCCAGAGACATCCCTTCAAACTGGTGCTGCTGTTTTGGTGCAGGAAACAGCAGCACCTAGTCAGACCCAGGCGTGGGTGAGGGGACAGCGGAGCCAGGCTAGAGGCTCCATGTCACGTGGTTCCCTCAGACCAACACATCTCAGCCCTTGGTCTGACATCTCTGGGGGCGAAGAGGGTGACCCATCATGGTTGCCATCTGACGCGTCGGCTCACTACGTCAGTGACGACGGGGAAGGTAGGCACCCTGGTGAAACGGTGCGCCAGGTCACCACCAGGGAGACCATCGTCAGGGTCTCCACTGGTGATGGCAGCAGGAGGTGTCAGGAGGAGGAGCAGCAGCAGCAGCAGCAGCAGCAGGCAGCTCCACCTGTGCGCACCGAATCCCAGCAGGTGCAAGTAAGCGTCACCCCATCTGACAGGAGGGCGGTGCTGAAGTCACCTGTCTGGAATTTCTTTACCCTGGTGGCAGACAACCCTACCGTGGCCATCTGCCGGATTTGTAAAGTGAGGGTGAAGAGAGGGAAGTGTTTGGCTCGGGTGGGTACCACAGCCCTGAACCAGCACCTCAGGATAAACCACTGGGCGTTGTATGAGGAGATGAAGCGTGGTGGTGGTAGCAGCGCCACCACCACAAGTGAGCAGGGTACAGCAGCCCCTGCCACATCTTCATCTGTTTCCAGCAGGTCATGCCCCCCCGCTCCCTCTAGTAGAGGTACTGGTACCGGCAGCCAGACCTCTACTTCCACAGCACCCTCCACGTCTGTGTCCCGCACTGCCGTCCGGCGCCAGGCGTCGATTTCAGACGCCTTTGACCGCACCACTCCCTTCCCCCCTGGAGACCGACGTGTGCGTTCCCTCAATGGGCTCCTGGCAAGGGTTATTGCCCAACATCTGCTGCCCTTCAACATAGTTGACAGCAACCCCTTCAGGCAGATGTTGGAGCAGGCCCAACCCCAATGGCGTGTCCCCAGCCGCCATTTCTTTGCCAGGACTGGTGTCCCTGCCCTACACCAGCACATTGTTCAGAATGTAACCCTGTCGCTGGATCACGCTGTCAGCGACAGGGTTCATCTGACAATGGATGGCTGGACCAGCAGGCATGGGCAGGGACGCTACATCAGCTTCACGGCCCATTGGGTTTCCCTCCGAGGCGTCGGTGAGGGATCGTCGGCAACCGATCTTGTGGTGCCGCCCCGGGGTGTCCAGGGGAGAACTGCTGGTCTCCCTCAAGCCACTGTCTCCGCAGCTGCTGAGCCTCCCAGCAAGCGCCCCCGTAGCTACTCAAGTGTGGGGCACGTGCGCTGTCAGGCCGTGCTCCAGCTTGTTAGTTTAGGGGACCGGAGACACACTGCAGAAGAAGTGCTGAAAGCACTTCAAGCTCAGGTCCAGAAGTGGCTGACACCCCGAAGGCTCCAGCCAGGTATGGTTGTCTGCGATAACGGCAGCAACCTACTCGCCGCCCTCCATGCTGGCAGTCTGACGCACGTGCCCTGTCTGGCACATGTCCTCAACCTGGTGGTGCAGAAGTTCCTGCGCACTTATCCAGGGTTGAGTGACATTGTGGCAAAGGCGCGTAGGATTGCCAGCCACTTCAGGCGCTCCCCAACCGCTACCGCGTCCCTGTCCAAATTGCAGCGGAAGTACAATCTGCCCCTTCACAGGCTGATTGTGGACAGTGTGACGCGGTGGAACTCCACCCTCCACATGCTGAAGAGGTTGTGGGAGCAGCAAAGGGCGGTGAGGGAGTACCTGATGGAACTAGGCACTCAGAGGGCTTCACCACAACTCCCTTTCATCGCCTGTGCGCAGTGGGGGCAGATAAACCAGGTCTGCCAAGTGTTGTCCTCCTTCGAGCAGGCGACCAAGATGGTCAGCAGTGAGCAAATTGGCCTCAATAGCGTGCTGCCAATACTGTTCATGCTGGAGAGGACACTAGATCGCCTGCTCGAGGCTGGGGAGAGTGCCTTGGTGGAGCAGGAGGAGTCAGCAATGCTCCACCGAGACCAGGGCCAGGACCAGGAGGAGGAGGAGGAGGAGGAGGATGATGATGAAGAGGAGGAGGAGGTGGTTGCTGGTGTCGTCCCGGAGTCAGGGCCTGGTCAGGAGGGAGAGCCGGTGTTGGGGGCACCGATAGTCCGGGGGTTGGGCATGTCTGAGTTTGACCAGCAGCGCCTCAGGGAAGAAGAGTCGCACCTCATTAACCTGGCCAGCATTGAGGAGTCACAGCGGGCTGTGCTCTTCCCCATGGCTGCCCACATGCTCAGATGCCTCAGGAGGGACCCCCGGGTTAAGACCATCAAGACGAGGGATGATTTCTGGATGGCCACCCTTTTGGATCCCAGGTGCAAGGGGAAACTGGAGCAGTTCATCCCAGCCAGCCGGAGGCAGCACCGGATGGAGGAACTGCAGGCAGCCATTGTCAGACGGTTGGAGCAGGCAACTCCCCGGCCTCCAGTTGTCCCCCCTCATCTCACCCAGCAGGTGGCTGCACCCAGCTGCAGCCGAGCAGGGGACCTAATGGAAGAGATGAGGATGTTCTTCCAAACCGAGCGACCCAGTACCACCACCAGCAGCAGCAGCAGCAGTCACCACCAGCGGCTGGCCCACATGGTGGCAGACTACATGGCGTCCGTCGGTGCTTCTGACAGTATGAGCACCGACGACCCCATGGAGTACTGGGTTGCCAGATTGGACACCTGCCGCGAGCTCGCTCAGTATGCGCTGGAGTTATTGTCTTGCCCCCCCTCCAGCGTACTATCTGAGCGGACATTCAGCGCGGCAGGTGGGGTGGTCACGGACAAGAGGACCCGTCTGTCCACAGAGTCCGTGGACAGACTCACATTCATAAAGATGAATGAGTCCTGGATCGGCGGTGACTTTCTGGCACCCGTCGTCGGTTCAGGGCGCTGAAGGGTCCCTTGCCATGCATTCCCTGATGAAGCCCCGGACCTGATGTATTTACAGTGCTGAATATAACTATTTCAACATCAGAGAAAATCAATGTTAATATTTGGTACAGTAGGCTTTCTTTGCAATTACAGCGGTCAAAAATTTCTTGTAGTTTTACACCAGCTTTGCACACACTGGAGGAGGGATTTTGGCCCACTCCTCCACACAGATCTTCTCTACATCAGTCATGTTTCTGGGCTATCGCTGAGAAACACGGAGTTTGAGCTCCCTCCAAAGATTCTCTATTGGGTTTAGGTCTGGAGACTGGCTAGGCCACGCCAGAACCTTGATATGCTCCTTACAGAGCCAATCCTTGGTTATCCTGGCTGTGTGCTTTGGGTCATTCTCATGTTGGAAGACCCAGCCTCGACCCATCTTCAAAGCTCTAACTCAGGGAAGCAGGTTGTTGCCCAAAATCTTGCAATACATGGCCCCGGTCATCCTCTCCTTAATACAGTGCAGTCACCCTGTCCCATGTGCAGAAAAACACCACCAAAGCATGATGCTACCACCCCCATGCTTCACATTAGGGATGGCGTTCTTGGCATGGTACTCATCATTATTCTTCCTCCGAACACGGTTAGTGAAATTATGATCAAAAAATTATATTATAGTCTCATCTGACCACATGATTTTCTCCCATGACTCCTTTGGATCAGTCAAGACAATTATGTCAGCAGTTATTTCACACCCTATATACTCTTATTAAGACTGCTGTACATCATGGCAACTCCTGCCCATGTGATATGACTCTGTATCAACTACTACTGTTAATACTACTACTGCTGCTTCTGCTGCTGCTGCCCAGTCAAGACACCTATGTCAGCAGTTATTTGACACTCTATATACTCCTATTCCTACTGCTGTTCATCATGGCACCTCCTGCCCATGTGATATGACTCTGTATCAACTACTACTGTTAATACTACTGCTGCTTCTGCTGCTGCTGCCCAGTCAAGACACCTATGTCAGCAGTTATTTGACACTCTATATACTCCTATTCCTACTGCTGTTCATCATGGCACCTCCTGCCCATGTGATATGACTCTGTATCAACTACTACTGTTAATACTACTGCTGCTTCTGCTGCTGCTGCCCAGTCAAGACACCTATGTCAGCAGTTATTTGACACTCTATATACTCCGATTCCTACTGCTGTTCATCATGGCACCTCCTGCCCATGTGATATGACTCTGTATCAACTACTACTGTTAATACTACTGCTGCTTCTGCTGCTGCTGCCCAGTCAAGACACCTATGTCAGCAGTTATTTGACACTCTATATACTCCTATTCCTACTGCTGTTCATCATGGCACCTCCTGCCCATGTGATATGACTCTGTATCAACTACTACTGTTAATACTACTGCTGCTTCTGCTGCTGCTGCCCAGTCAAGACACCTATGTCAGCAGTTATTTGACACTCTATATACTCCTATTCCTACTGCTGTTCATGATGGCACCTCCTGCCCAAGTGATATGACTCTGTATCAACTACTACTGCTAATACTACTACTGCTGCTGCTCAGTCAAGACACCTATGTCAGCAGTTATTTCACACCCTATATACTCTTATTACCACTGCTGTTCATCATGGCACCTCCTGCCCAAGTGATATGACTCTGTATCAACTACTACTGCTAATACTACTACTGCTGCTGCTCAGTCAAGACACCTATGTCAGCAGTTATTTCACACCCTATATACTCTTATTACCACTGCTGTTCATCATGGCACCTCCTGCCCATGTGATATGACTCTGTATCAACTACTACTGTTAATACTACTGCTGCTTCTGCTGCTGCTGCCCAGTCAAGACACCTATGTCAGCAGTTATTTGACACTCTATATACTCCTATTCCTACTGCTGTTCATCATGGCACCTCCTGCCCATGTGATATGACTCTGTATCAACTACTACTGTTAATACTACTGCTGCTTCTGCTGCTGCTGCCCAGTCAAGACACCTATGTCAGCAGTTATTTGACACTCTATATACTCCTATTCCTACTGCTGTTCATCATGGCACCTCCTGCCCATGTGATATGACTCTGTATCAACTACTACTGTTAATACTACTGCTGCTTCTGCTGCTGCTGCCCAGTCAAGACACCTATGTCAGCAGTTATTTGACACTCTATATACTCCTATTCCTACTGCTGTTCATGATGGCACCTCCTGCCCAAGTGATATGACTCTGTATCAACTACTACTGCTAATACTACTACTGCTGCTGCTCAGTCAAGACACCTATGTCAGCAGTTATTTCACACCCTATATACTCTTATTACCACTGCTGTTCATCATGGCACCTCCTGCCCAAGTGATATGACTCTGTATCAACTACTACTGCTAATACTACTACTGCTGCTGCTCAGTCAAGACACCTATGTCAGCAGTTATTTCACACCCTATATACTCTTATTACCACTGCTGTTCATCATGGCACCTCCTGCCCATGTGATATGACTCTGTATCAACTACTACTGCTAATACTACTACTGCTTCTGCTGCTGCTGCCCAGTCAAGACACCTATGTCAGCAGTTATTTGACACTCTATATACTCCTATTCCTACTGCTGTTCATCATGGCACCTCCTGCCCATGTGATATGACTCTGTATCAACTACTACTGTTAATACTACTGCTGCTTCTGCTGCTGCTGCCCAGTCAAGACACCTATGTCAGCAGTTATTTGACACTCTATATACTCCTATTCCTACTGCTGTTCATCATGGCACCTCCTGCCCATGTGATATGACTCTGTATCAACTACTACTGTTAATACTACTGCTGCTTCTGCTGCTGCTGCCCAGTCAAGACACCTATGTCAGCAGTTATTTGACACTCTATATACTCCTATTCCTACTGCTGTTCATGATGGCACCTCCTGCCCAAGTGATATGACTCTGTATCAACTACTACTGCTAATACTACTACTGCTGCTGCTCAGTCAAGACACCTATGTCAGCAGTTATTTCACACCCTATATACTCTTATTACCACTGCTGTTCATCATGGCACCTCCTGCCCAAGTGATATGACTCTGTATCAACTACTACTGCTAATACTACTACTGCTGCTGCTCAGTCAAGACACCTATGTCAGCAGTTATTTCACACCCTATATACTCTTATTACCACTGCTGTTCATCATGGCACCTCCTGCCCATGTGATATGACTCTGTATCAACTACTACTGTTAATACTACTGCTGCTTCTGCTGCTGCTGCCCAGTCAAGACACCTATGTCAGCAGTTATTTGACACTCTATATACTCCTATTCCTACTGCTGTTCATCATGGCACCTCCTGCCCATGTGATATGACTCTGTATCAACTACTACTGTTAATACTACTGCTGCTTCTGCTGCTGCTGCCCAGTCAATACACCTATGTCAGCAGTTATTTGACACTCTATATACTCCTATTCCTACTGCTGTTCATCATGGCACCTCCTGCCCATGTGATATGACTCTGTATCAACTACTACTGTTAATACTACTGCTGCTTCTGCTGCTGCTGCCCAGTCAAGACACCTATGTCAGCAGTTATTTGACACTCTATATACTCCTATTCCTACTGCTGTTCATCATGGCACCTCCTGCCCATGTGATATGACTCTGTATCAACTACTTCTGTTAATACTACTGCTGCTTCTGCTGCTGCTGCCCAGTCAATACACCTATGTCAGCAGTTATTTGACACTCTATATACTCCTATTCCTACTGCTGTTCATCATGGCACCTCCTGCCCATGTGATATGACTCTGTATCAACTACTACTGTTAATACTACTGCTGCTTCTGCTGCTGCTGCCCAGTCAAGACACCTATGTCAGCAGTTATTTGACACTCTATATACTCCTATTCCTACTGCTGTTCATGATGGCACCTCCTGCCCAAGTGATATGACTCTGTATCAACTACTACTGCTAATACTACTACTGCTGCTGCTCAGTCAAGACACCTATGTCAGCAGTTATTTCACACCCTATATACTCTTATTACCACTGCTGTTCATCATGGCACCTCCTGCCCAAGTGATATGACTCTGTATCAACTACTACTGCTAATACTACTACTGCTGCTGCTCAGTCAAGACACCTATGTCAGCAGTTATTTCACACCCTATATACTCTTATTACCACTGCTGTTCATCATGGCACCTCCTGCCCAAGTGATATGACTCTGTATCAACTACTACTGCTAATACTACTACTGCTGCTGCTCAGTCAAGACACCTATGTCAGCAGTTATTTCACACCCTATATACTCTTATTACCACTGCTGTTCATCATGGCACCTCCTGCCCAAGTGATATGACTCTGTATCAACTACTACTGCTAATACTACTACTGCTGCTTCTGCTGCTGCTGCTGCCCAGTCAAGACACCTATGTCAGCAGTTATTTCACACCCTATATCTGACTCTGTATCAACTACTACTGCTAATACTACTACTGCTGCTTCTGCTGCTCAGTCAATACACCTATGTCACATTTTTAAGTTTATCAACATAAATTTCATATCGATGCGTTCACAAGGGCCGTGTATTTCAAACGGTGTAGTCGTTGTATCGATCGCATGTACGGTTGAGGATTTATTAAGCTTTGTTTGGAGGCTTAAATCATGTATTTGATCTGTGAATTAAAAGCGTTTGTAATGTTATTTCTTTCCATAAATAACTTTCCTGACCTCAGTGCAATATTCCTCCTCACTGACCTGGGGGGGAGGGGAAACCTCTTGAGGGGGGAGGGGCGACCAGGAAGTCAGCATACTCTATACTTTGCAGATAGAGAAAGAAGCTGTGTGTCCTAAAGATAGTGTAGTGGTTATGGTGAATGTCTTTGGCAAGGGGCTCAGCAATTAAGCTATTCAGCATTCCCACTCGCATTTTCCTCAGGAAATGCATTGTCTAGTTACATTATATTTTAATACTACTGCTGCTGCCTCCATGCTGAGTAAAGCTTCATGACCTCTCTGGCACAGCGGATCCACCAACAGCCTCCGCTACAAGCTACCAGACCGGATCTAAACAGCAAGTGTAACTATAACAATGAACCTTATGTTAAACCCTGTTTTGCGGCATTTATACTGCAACCATTGGGCTGTCTGCAAGAGCTCATCTGCATTCTCTCTCTCTTTCTTGCTCTCTCTCTCTCTCGGTATATATATATATATATATATATATATATATATATATATATATTGTTGCTTTTGTTATGTTCATTTTTCAACAGTTTATTTTGTGTTCGTCGTGTCTGTGTCCGTGTGCTTTAGTTTGTCCTAGGTTTGTGTTAAATAAATTAATAGTATAAAATGTTGTTGCTTATTATGAAGTTAGATGTGTTGATGTTGATTTGTTCGATGTGAAGTTAGATGTGTTGAAAAACCTAAAAATCTATCTCAAAAAGAAATGAAACATTTCCAAAAAATAATATTTTTTATTATAAAAAAAAAATCAAAGTGATTGGCTCATGCGCTTTTGCAATTTTTCCAATTCACGCATTTCTCTCATTTGTTGCTCCTCCAGTTGCTTGTTTTGATTGGCTAAATAGCACATTTTCCTCTGGTTAGCAATAATTAATTCTTGCCTTTTCGTTATTGCTGCTTGTCTCTGCATAATCTCTTTTACAGCTGTTATGATATAAGAAAAAACAATTTGATTACAAAGACCGTTAACAAATACATAAAATATTTTTTTTGCTTATTAATCAATCATTATCATGTCTATACATTTGTTGTGTGTCTAACACATACAGGGAGTGCAGAATTATTAGGCAAATGAGTAATTGGACCACATCATGCTCTTTATGCATGTTGTCTCACTCCAAGCTGTATAGGCTCGAAAGCCTACTACCAATTAGGCATATTAGGTAATGTACATCTCTGTAATGAGAAGGTGTGTGGTCTAATGACATCAACACCCTATATAAGGTGTGCATAATTATTAGTCAACTTCCTTTCCTTTGGCAAAATGGTCTAAAAGAAGGACTTGAGAGACTCTGAAAAGTCCAAAATAGAGAGATATCTAGCAGAGGGATGCAGCACTCTTAAAATTGCAAATCTTCTGAAGCGTGATCATCGAAAAATCAAGCGTTTCATTCAAAATAGTCAACAGGGTCAAAAGAAGTGTGTGGAAAAAAAAAGGCGCAAAATAACTGACCATGAACTGAGAAAAGTCAAGCGTGCAGCTGCCAAGATGCCACTTGCCACCAGATTGGCCATATTTCAGAGCTGCAACATCACTGGGGTGCCCAAAAGCACAAGGTGTGCAATACCCAGAGACATGGCCAAGGTAAGAAAGGCTGAAAGACGACGACCACTGAACAAGACACACAAGCTGCAACGTCAAGACTGTGCCAATAAATATCTCAAGAAAGATTTTTCTAAGGTTTTATGGACTGCTGAAATGAGAGTGAGTCTTGATGGGCCAGATGGAAGAGCCCGTGGCTGGATTGGTAAAGTGCAGGGAGCTCCAGTCCGACTCAGACGCCAGCAAGGTGGTGGTGGAGTACTGGTTTGGGGTGGTATCATCAAAGATGAGCTTGTGGGGCCTTTTCGGATTGAGGATGGAGTCAAGCTGAACTCCCAGTCCTACTGCCAGATTATGGAAGAGACCTTCTTCAAGCAGTGGTACAGGAAAAAGTCACCATCCTTCAAGAAAAACATGATTTTCATGCAGGACAATGCTCCATCACACGTGTCAAAGTACTCCACAGCGTGGCTGGCAAGAAAGGGTATTAAATAAAAAAAAGTAATGACATGGCCTCCTTGTTCACCTGATCTGAACCCCATTGAGAACCTGTGGTCCATCATCAAATGTGGGATTTACAAGGAGGGAAAACAGTACACCTCTCTGAACAGTGTCTGGGAGGCTGTGGTTGCTGCTGCACGCAATGTTGATGGTGAACAGATCAAAACACTGACAGAATCCATGGATGTCAGGCTTTCGAGTGTCCTTGCAAATAAAGGTGGCTATATTGGTCACTGATTTGTTTTTGTTTTGTTTTTAAATGTCAGAAATGTGTATTTGTGAATGTTGAGATGTTATATTGGTTTCACTGTTAAAAATAAATCATTGAAAAGGGTATCTATTTATTTTTTGGTTAAGTTGCCTAATAATTCTGCACAGTAATAGTAGTCACCTGCACACACAGATATCCCCCGAAAATAACTAACACTAAAAACAAACTAAAAACTACTTCCAAAAAAATTCAGCTTTGATATTAATGAGTTTTTGGGGTTCATTGAGAACATGGTTGTTGTTCAATAATAAAATGAATCCTCAAAAAATACAACTTGCCTAATAATTATGCACTACCTGTATACTTCTAGCATCAATACCATATTATGGTTCTACAATCTGACAGGTGCGCTTTATATGTTGTCCATTTTTATATCTACATTTTGTTGTTGAAATGTTATTAATCATTGTGCACATATTTACCTTCCTGAGCGAGGCTCACAGGAACGCTCTCTTCCTCCTGCTCTTCCGCTTGAGAAGTTGGGGTGGTGGGGGGGGGAATCTCCTCAGCTTGCTCCTCAACAGGAGCTGGGGTTGGGGAGTGGGAGGGCCCTGGCTGCTCCTCCTCATCCATGTCCTCCTCTGCCGCATCCTCCTCTGCCGCATCCTCTTCCTCCTCCTCATCGGCCTGGCGCCTTCTGCGCTTGGCGCGGACAACTGGCATTGGAGCTCCTATAATAACACAATGTTCATATATTATAAAAATGTTTTCTAATGACGTATGCAAATTCTGTGTACTGTGCTGTATTGTATATGAATACAAATTGATTTATATAGACAGTTAACCAATGGGACAATGTTATATTAAAGGGTCTTGTGGGCACTACAGGGGACTGAGCGTGAGCTGGGATGCAACCATGTTAAAATGAGCTGTTTTTGTCTCCTTTGTTTTGTTCAGACCATCTCATGTTAAAAAAAGGGCCTGATGGAGCACACGGGATTACTATAACAACCCCACTCCTAACACAGGAATTTAGTGGTAATCTATATATATAAAACTCAACGTGTGTGTGTGCATAAATGTATGTATGTATGTATGTATGTATGTATGTATGTTCCAGCATCACGTACAAACGGCTAAAGATATTTATATGAAACTTGGCACACAGGTTACTTATATGTCAGCCACAAACATAGGATAGGTGGTTTAAACCTTACCCACCCCCACTTGCCATGGTCGGGGTTTTTCTTTAAAGTCCCATGCAAAGCAATGGGAAAATTATGTTCCCACATAACTTCTGTGTTCCTGTCTGCTGCCCCATGTCTTTTTTCAACAGTACTATGAATACCTTGGCCGGTGGTGATATATGTTAGCACAACATGGCATCTTGGTTAACAACATCTGACCTTACATGAATTACATATGACCTTACATAACTGTCACCAAAGGAGCTGCGGTGGCTCCACGCGATTGCCACTGCACTGACAACTGATTCACCTCTGCAGCTAGGGGTTCGGATCCCGCTCTCGGCTACCTGTGAATTGAGTTTGGTGGTCTCAGCCCCGCCACTGGTGGGTGTGCTATGCGAGGTTGGGTTGGGAGGACCCCCTCACACCCGCCATTGCCAACCGGGGCATGGAGAAAGGTGGCAGATTGCCTCTGGGGGAGGCCTCCCAACTCCTGCAGGCCGGCTCCTCTCTCTTTCGAGTTCACGCACAAAATACACTTTTTTTAAAAAAAACATAACTGTCAACAATAACTTACCTGGATGATATTTAGCCCGAAGACGTCTGACATTACCCATTTGGCGCCTCTTGAGGTCAGACCACTTCTTAACAATGGCCTTGTGGTCATGTTGGCCGCCAAAGTCAGCGATTAGGGCGCTGACCACAGCCCTTTTCTGTGGCTGCCGCCGCAGGTCATCATATCCTGTTTCCAGGAACTTCTGCAAGATGAAGAACAAAGTATATTGTAATACTTCTGTTGACAGCCTTATGGATATATGACGTAAATGTATGCTATTCAACAATTGGAAGCATTCTCGCCTTATTAATCAATGACAGGGGTAACATGAAAGATTTTATATCCTGCCATTTCGGTCGCCACCTTTTTTGCATAAATATAGCAGCCATTATCATTTGCATAATTATGAATATATTATTAACAACACAGGATACACGTATAGGGGAGATATGCGTTGCTAACTCTTTTCCCTGTCAGGAGCCTAACGCCCCGGGGGGTCAGAGACGGGACCTTTTTCGGAGGACCACTGACGTATGTACCAGTCGCAGTTTTTTGTGATGTCACTCTTTAGGTGTGTGCACATTTTTCACTGCATCCGGGTGGAGTTTTTGGGTTGTGTTTTGCACGCCACAGGCTTTTCAACAGGAAAAATACAGCTGGAGGCAGAATGGTTGCAAAACACTACGTGTTTGTTACTTAACTCTGGGTTTCAAGACCAGTCCACCTCCAGCTGTTGCAAAACTACTACTCCCATCAGCCACGGTCTGTCAGTGCATGCTAAGAATTTTACTTTTGCTGCATTTAGGGTGCCACAGTTTAGAGACCCGTGCATAAAGGCCTGAAAAATGGGGGCCTGCAGAACTTACAATACTAGAAGTGCCAGCATTCCCAGGCATGCTGGAAGTTGTAGTTCTGCAACATCTAAAGGGCAATATGTATTCGAACGTCCTTGGGCCTTGAGGACACTGAAGTCAGGACGTTCGCATACGTCCTATGTCCAAAAAATTTTTAAATTCATTATGCTAAATAACAAGGAAAAGTGCCTAAATACACATTTGCCAACCAGGGTGTCTGCAGCTGTCCAGGCATGCTGGGACTTGTAGTTTTGTAAAAGCAGGAGACACATTTTTTGTGAAATACTAATATATGATCATATATACTAACTTTTAAACTAGACTAAAATGCTGGGCTGGGCTGGGACTTGTAGTTTTGTAAAAGCAGGAGACACATTTTTGGTTAAATACTAATATCTGATCATATATACTAACTTTTAAACTAGACTTAAATGCAGTTGAAGATGATGAAATAACAGTGGTCAAAATACTTACACAAATCAGCAACTTTTCCTCAGACTTAGTGAAATTGCTTCCAACCATGTTGCTGTGTGATTGCGCTGCGATCATAAGTTGGAAACTGGCAAGGCTCCAGGAAATGGTCGCGTGTTGTTCGCGTGTTGATTGCGCTGCTTGGACCGAGATGGGTCCATATGGCTTCGGCTGTATGGACCACAGTAACTCTTTTCCCTGTCAGGAGCCTAGGAGCCTAACGCCCCGGGGGGTCAGAGACGGGACCTTTTCGGAGGACCACTGACGTATGCAACCGTCGCAGTTTTTTGTGATGTCACTCTTTAGGTGTGTGCAAATTTTTCCTTGCACCGGGTGGAGTTTTTGGGTTGTGTTTTGCACGCCACAGGCTTTTCAACAGAAAATAACCAGCTGGAGGCAGAATGGTTGCAAAACACTACGGGTTTGTTACCTAACTCTGGGTTTCAAGACCAGTCCACCTCCAGCTGTTGCAAAACTACTACTCCCATCAGCCACGGTCTGTCAGTGCATGCTAAGAATTTTACTTTTGCTGCATCTAGGGTGCCACAGTTTAGAGACCCGTGCATAAAGGCCTGAAAAATGTGGGCCTGCAGAACTTACAATACTAGAAGTGCCAGCATTCCCAGGCATGCTGGAAGTTGTAGTTCTGCAACATCTAAAGGGCAATATGTATTCGAACGTCCTTGGGCCTTGAGGACACTGAAGTCAGGACGTTCGCATACGTCCTATGTCCAAAAAAATTTTAAATTCATTATGCTAAATAACAAGGAAAAGTGCCTAAATACACATTTGCCAACCAGGGTGTCTGCAGCTGTCCAGGCATGCTGGGACTTGTAGTTTTGTAAAAGCAGGAGACACATTTTTGGTTAAATACTAATATCTGATCATATATACTAACTTTTAAACTAGACTTAAATGCAGTTGAAGATGATGAAATAACAGTGGTCAAAATACTTACACAAATCAGCAACTTTTCCTCAGACTTTGAGAAATTGCTTCCCACCATGTTGCTGTAATATTGGGAAACTGGCAAGGCTCCAGGAAATGGTCGCGTGTTGTTCGCGCAATTGCGCATGCGCGATCGAAAAATCGCAATCGCAATATGTATTTTGGTTAAAATATCATACATATTCGATTTCAGAGTGCTGCTACAGCAGTTTTCGAAATATCTGCAATAAATTTCGCATTCGCATGTTGCGATATTTCGATAAAATATCAGGAATATTCTGAGCCAATCAGAGCGCTCCTCCAGCATATCTCGAAATTGCGCAATAAATATCGCATTCGCATGTTGCGATATTTCGATAAAATATCAGGAATATTCTGAGCCAATCAGAGCGCTCCTCCAGCATATCTCGAAATTGCGCAATAAATATCGCAATCGCATGTTGCGATATTTCGATAAAATATCACGAATATTCTGAGCCAATCAGAGCGCTCCTCCAGCATATCTCGAAATTGCGCAATAAATATCGCATTCGCATGTTGCGATATTTCGATAAAATATCACGAATATTCTGAGCCAATCAGAGCGCTCCTCCAGCATATCTCGAAATTGCGCAATAAATATCGCATTCGCATGTTGCGATATTTCGATAAAATATCACGAATATTCTGAGCCAATCAGAGCGCTCCTCCAGCATATCTCGAAATTGCGCAATAAATATCGCATTCGCATGTTGCGATATTTCGATAAAATATCACGAATATTCTAAGCCAATCAGAGCGCTCCTACCGCAGTTATTAAAAAATCGCAATTATTTTCGCATTCGCAATAGCGAAAAATCGCATTCAATTAATTTCGATAAAATATCACGAATATTCGAATTTAGCGAATATATCTCGAATATTCGAATATATATTCGAGATATATCGCGAAATCGAATATGGCATATTCTGCTCAACACTATTAACAAACAAGGAAAAAACAAACCACAAACATAAACACTGCTGCCATGAAAAAAAGAAACGATACTGCTCACCATCACCACCATGATCCGTTCGGCCAGGGACACACACCGGTCTTTAGATAAAAGAAGGCTACCTGCACCGCTAGGCATACCAATCTTGCGCAATAGACTCCATAACTTCAGCGCTATTCCATGCATTCCATACCCTGCTTAACAGACAAGGCTTATTGGAGAATTCTTGGCCGAGCTTGATCAAGGGATGAGTTGTGTATATATATTTTTTTTTTTTTTTTTTTTGGGTAGAAGAACCAAACACATGGTCCTACGGAGGAGGACAAAAAAGGAACAAGGCTGAGAGCCCACAGCTAAGATTTATAGGGGAGGGGTCCTATTGGGTAGTTATGGAGGCGGGGCTAACCCACACGTATGCTGCCATGGAGCCAGTCAGGAAATGTTTTTTTTTCTGTACAGCACACATCAAAATAGGTTTAGGCACTTGTGAGAGGGAAGTTCTTAATTGGAGGACTTGTTAGGAATCGTGACATTAGCATACTAATGAGTTATAATTTGGTAGCAATCAAATGTTTTAATTAAATTTGCCTGTGACTGCAAACAAGATCCAAAGCGGAGGTTACTCATCAAGATAAGCAAAAAGTCTGCATGAGTGTTTTTCTTTTTATTTTAAAAGAAGAGACGTTGACCTTTTCTGCCTTACTCTTTATATCGGTTACGTGCGCGCAGATTTCCCCACGGAAGAATAGATGTTGAGCTAGTCCTGTTTAATTTCTCTGATGATGGGAGCCTAACCCAAAAGCGTAGGGCATCGTTCACATGGGTATACTTAACCACTTCCCGACCGCCGCATGTACATATACGTCGGCAGAATGGCACGTACAGGCACATTGGCGTACCTGTATGTCCCTGCCTAGACGTGGGTCGGGGGTCCGATCGGGACCCCCCCTGCTACATGCGGCGGTCGGATACCCGCGGGGAGCGATCCGGGACAGCGGCGCGGCTATTCGTTTATAGCCGCGCCATCGCGATCGCTCCCCGGAGCTGAAGAACGGGGAGAGCCGTATGTAAACACGGCTTCCCCGTGCTTCACTGTGGTGGCTGCATCGATCAAGTGATCCCTTATACAAGGGAGACTCGATCGATGACGTCAGACCTACAGCCACACCCCCCTACAGTTGTAAATACACATTAGGTGAACCCTAACGCCTACAGCGCCCCCTGTGGTTAACTCCCAAACTGCAACTGTCATTTTCACAATAAACAATGCAATTTAAATGCATTTTTTGCTGTGAAAATGACAATGGTCCCAAAAATGTGTCAAAATTGTCCGAAGTGTCCGACATAATGTCGCAGTCACGAAAAAAATCGCTGATCGCCGCCATTAGTAGTAAATAAAAAATAAAACTATCCCCTATTTTGTAAACGCTATAAATTTTGCGCAAACCAATCGATAAACGCTAATTGCGATTTTTTTTTACCAAAAATAGGTAGAAGAATACGTATCGGCCTAAACTGAGGAAAAAAATATTTTTTATATATGTTTTTGGGGAATATTTATTATAACAAAAAGTAAAAAATATTGCATTTTTTTTTCAAAATTGTCGCTCTATTTTTGTTTATAGCGCAAAAAATAAAAACCGCAGAGGTGATCAAATACCACCAAAAGAAAGCTCTATTTGTGGGGAAAAAAGGACGCCAATTTTGTTTGGGAGCCACATCGCACGACCGCGAAATTGTCTGTTAAAGTGACGCAGTGCCGAATTGTAAAAACCCCTTGGGTCATTTAGCAGCATATTGGTCCGGTCCTTAAGTGGTTAAGTGTACACTCACGCAAAGGGCTGAGTTTGCTCACAAGGGAAGCACAGGCAATCTGTCCATCTGCGTGCAGACAGTCCCTTTTATGTCAATTGGGATGCAGCAACTGCACAGACACAGGGCTAGATTCAAATAGGTAGATTCAGTAGATAAGCCGACCTAACTCCGAATCTACGCCGCCGTATGTTTAAGCGTATGCTCAAACAGAGATACGCGTAAACATATCTAAGATAGGACGGCGCAAGCCGGTCTATCTTAGATTGCAATTTTTTGGATGGCCGCTAGGTGGCGCTTCCATTGCGGCCGGCGTAGATTATGTAAATGAGCTTGTACGCCGATTCACGAACGTACGCCCGGCCGCCGCAGTCGAATTACGTTGTTTCCATAAGGCCTTAGGCGGCCTAAAGTTATTCCACCTATGAGGTGGAATAACAATGTTAAAGTATGGCCGCCGTTCCCGCCGCGAGGTTCGAATTTTTTACGTCGTTTGCGCAAGTCGTCCGCGAATCGGGAGTTACGTCATTTACGTCCACGTCAAAATCAATAGGCCCGTACGGCGTACTTAGCCGCAATGCGCACTGGGATATGTAGGCGCCCGGCGCATGCGCAGTGGCATAAAACGTCAAAAAACGCGAGGTCAAGCCTCATTACCATACAACACGCCCCCCTCCAACCAATTTGAATTAGGCGCCCTTACGCCCGCCCGCTTTAGGCTACGCAATACGTAGATTAGCAGGTAAGTAGATTGTGAATCACTACTAGCCTAGCTAATTTACGGCGGCGTAGCCTAAACACACTAGGCTACGCCGCCGTAACTTTAGTCCTATCTACCTGAATCTACCTAACAGAGATTTTCCTATCTTTAGGCGGGCGTAGCGTATCGCATATACGCTACGCCGCCGTAACTTTGACAGGCAAGTGCAGTATTCTCAAAGCAAAGTTGCGGCGGCGTAGCGTAAATAGGCCGGCGTAAGCCCGCCTAATTCAAATGTGGAAGATGTGGGCGTGTTTTATGACAATTTATTGTGACCCCACGTAAATGACGCTTTTTCCGAACGGCGCATGCGCCGTCCGTGAAAGTATCCCAGTGCGCATGATCCAAATTAACCCGCATAAAGCCAATGCTTTCGACGTGAACGTAAATGACGCACAGCCCTATTCGCGAACGACTTACGCAAACGACGTAATTGACGTAAAATTCGACGCGGTCCCGACGTCCATACCTAACATTGGCTGCGCCTCATATAGCAGGGGTAACTTTACGCCGGAAAAAGCCTTACGTAAACGGCGTATCTGTACTGCGACGGGCGGGCGTACGTTCGTGAATAGGCGTATCTAGCTGATTTACATATTCTAGGCGTAAATCAGCGTACACGCCCCTAGCGGCCAGCTAGATACGCTGGTCGTATCTTAAACAAATTCTGGCGTATCTGATTCTTTGAATCAGGCGACAGGATACGACGCCTCACACTCAGAGATACGACGGCGTATCTCCTACCTGAATCTACCCCACAGCCGCTATTTACAATTTGACATCCATGTGGGTGTAAGTGCATGGGGGTGCGTGTCCCCAAACTCACACTGTCTGCATTTCAGGGACACAAACTCATACCGATATCAAATTGGAAGCAACAATTTGTATTCATGTAGCACTTTCATTTCATTTCCAATAAATAGGACTGCCTGAATGCGGATGCACGGCACACCTGGGCATCCTATGCGGGTAAACATGGCTCTTTGCAAGGGTGTATTCTTAAATACGCCCATATGAACAAGGTCTTCCCAGTCATGTGATCACTATGATTGACTGTTGCAGTGATCATGTGATTGGGAAGTCACCCACACTGGCTCCAATTTATATACAGTGAATGGGAGCCATCGATGACAGTGTGGTCACTGTGCTGGAGGTGCCATACGAATGTGTTCCCAGCACAAGGAAGGGATGCCAACTGTATGCATATATGTGGCAGCTTGGCATTAAAGCCTGCTGCTGTACTGCTCTATATAAACTATATTGTCAAAAGTATTGGGACGCCTGCCTTTACACGTACATGAACTTTAATGGCTACCCAGTCTTAGGGCCAGATTCACGTAGAATCGCGGCGGCGTAACGTATCGTATATACGTTACACCGCCGCAAGTTTTCATCGCAAGTGCCTGATTCACCAAACACTTGCGTGAAAACTTACGCCGGCGGCCTCCAGCGTAAGCCCGCATAATTCAAAGGGGCGTGTGCCATTTAAATTAGGCGCGCTCCCGCGCCGGACCTACTGCGCATGCTCCGTTTTGAAATTCCCGCCGTGCTTTGTGCGAAGTGACGTAATTTTTTGGAACGGCGACGTGCGTAGCGTACTTTCGTATTCCCGGACGTCTTACGCAAGAAAAAAAAAATCGAAATTCGACGCGGGAACGACGGCCATACTTTAACATGGGCTGTGTAAAGTTAGGGCAGGTAAAACGACGACTAACTTTGCGACGGGAAACTAGACTAGCAACGACGTAACGAACGCGAAAAACCGTCGTGGATCGCCGTAAAACCTCATTTGCATACCCGACGCTGGAATACGACGCGAACTCCACCCAGCGGCAGCCGCAGGAACTGCATCCTAAGATCCGACGGTGTAAGACAATTACACCTGTCGGATCTAAGGGCTATCTATACGTAACTGATTCTATGAATCAGTCGCATAGATACTCTGAGAGATACGACGGCGTTTCGGAGAAACGCCGTCGTATCTCTTCTGTGAATCTGGCCCTTAGTCCGTAGGGTACAATATTGAGTTGGCCCACTCTTTGCAGCTATAACAGCTTCAATTCTTCTGGAAAGGCTGTCCACAAGGTTTAGGAGTGTGTCTATGGGAACCGTATCCACGTATCCACGGATCAATCCTATCGTGTGTACCAGGCCTTAGAGTTCTCCATCATGGAATCGGGGCAGAAAAAAGTTGGTGAGTGCATCACAGTGGATTTCTGGATGAGGCATGCCAGGGAAGCTGGGTGCGAGGCCAGAGGAGGGACTGTGGGGAGTGTGTCAAGTCGCTGCGGCCTGCGGGCGCAGGATTTGCAGGCCGGACTAGTTGGGAGCAGTAGTCCACCAAGCAACATGTGCTGCTAAATTACTAGGCCGCCGGGAAGAGGTACTGCAGACCTCTGGCCTAGTAACAGCACCTAATTACAGCTAGCAAGCCGGGATTATCCAGAGTGATCCCCTATTGTCATAATAAAGATGATGGGACGTGATCTAATGGCGTGTACACACGATCATTTTTCGGCATGATAAAGACAACCTTTTTAAAAAATGTAATTTAAAATGATCGTGTGTGGGCTAAAACGATGTTAAAAGCCTGCGCATGCTCAGAAGCAAGTTATGAGACGGGAGCGCTCGTTCTGGTAAAACTACCATTCGGAATGGAGTAAGCACATTCATCACGCTGTAATAGACAGAAAAGCGTGAATCGTCTTTTACTAACAGGAAATCAGCTAAAGCAGCCCCAAGGGTGGCGCCATGCGAATGGAACTTCCCCTTTATAGTGCCGTTGTACGTGTTGTACGTCACCGCGCTTTGCTAGAGCATTTTTTAAAAACGATCATGTGTGGGCAACGTCGTTTTAATGATGAAGTTGGAAAAAACGACGTTTTTTCTACATGCCGAAAAACATCCCCTTTTCATGCCGAAAAATGATCGTGTGTATGCGGCATTATAGTTTTACAGTGAAAGTTTTGTGCAGGAGGAGAGAAGTCCTGGGAGCAACAGTCTGCAGGAGTTAATGCAGAGGAGGAGGAGCAATGGTCTGCATGGTGTTATGCCGGGGAAGAGACTGTAAATGTTAGAAGTACATCAGTTCTTCAAGGCTAAACCAATTTATCAATGTTCAATAATATGATGGCAAAGCAACATGTTCTATGGTCATCCCATATTCCCCCAACCAAGTTATATCCCCCAATAAACAACAACAAAACAACGCAAATCACTGTTCATTGTCTCTGAGGTGATAGATGGAGGTCTGGCAGCGGGGTGATATGGTGGATGTTACCAACTAATAGCAACCAAGCGATACATTTGCAAACCAAGAAACATTTTTTTTAGCACGTCACCCCCTTTCTTTTTTCAGCAACAGAAAAAACAGTTTCATCCTGTGCAGTATGCTCATTTTTTGGATGCTGGAGGGGGGTAATTCTATCCGCCATGTTTATAATGATCTCATAGATTATCGTTTTATGAACCTACAGTAAAATATTTTGGGTAAGTGTTGCAGATGGCAAAAGGCAAACATTGGTTGTAAAAGAGATAACGGTCTCTGCAGAGGAAATATTTCACCTCCACATACATTTAATTACAGTTGCAGCTGACACAACGGTATTTCTAGTTGGTGCTTAGTTGGCACTACAAAAAATTCTGCACAAAGCAATTTTCCTGAAAACCGTGCAGGATATTGCCAGTAATTTCTCCTCCCTGTAGTTCAGATCGCTATGACAAAGCTACTGAAATAAAACATTAATAAATCTACCTGCCAGGTTGTTTTAATGCAGAGAGAGTGAAAAAGCAAGGAAGGCAGATTATACAATGGAATGGAAAGCCCACCTGAAGCAGGTCAGCTGCCCCGTCAATGAATTCTGATCTTAGAAGCATCTCAAGCTCATGCTATCAATACAAAGCCAAAGACACAGACCCTTAGGGCTCATTCACATGGACGTGCAAGACGATGCATTCAGATCCTTACTGCGTACAGTTTTATATGGACCTGAACAGATCAGTATTGCAGGCAATAGGGCCTTTAGTATGCGCCTGCATTGGGGTCAGTTTCACCCCATAGCACTGAGCAGCCTAAACCTAAAGTAGAAAAATTAGTGTCCGCTGTCTGATTTTGACGTAAGTGTATGCAGTATGCGTATGTAGTGGCCTGCTACTTTTTAGCCAGCACTGCTTTAAATTTAGAGGGTAGTCTGAGAGTTAGTTGACTCAGAATGTATGATTTTCCACAAAATTTGGGCCTCTGTTTCAGCCATGGCTGTACTGTGAGTGACCACTATTGTTGTCTGGGGTGTTGTTATCATCCCAGGCCGAGGGTGGCAGCAGTCAGGTCAAGGTGTTTTGGGTGTTCCCCTTCAGCAGCCAATCAGAAGGAGTTGATCGTCCCGCTGTGCATACCCGGGAGGAGTACTTAAGGGACAGACGTCATTAGTTTGGGGTTGTTGCCGAACCTGGTCTGTCGTCCCACCACCCCCTGTGTGTGGCCCTCCTGGCCGGGGGTGCGTGATCAAGTGTTCCTGGCTCTGGGACCACGTTGGTCCGGGGTTGTGATCTACTAAGTAGGCCCGGTAATCAGACTACACTTGCAGAGTGGTCCTGTGCTGTCCCTTCTGAGGTAGGAAGCCGCCCGATGAAGAACCTGTCTTGGAGAGCATCGAGCACGAGGCTGGTATCTCAGGAGAGGCCAAGAACTTCATCGAAGGACGCACCTGTAGCGCTCACCCCTGAAGGAGACGCTGGTTATAGATTGGGATGGCGTGTTACCTCTGTGAGTGTCTAGGGTAGACGATGAGAGCCTCAGCAAATGGAATGTCCAAACAGCAGATGTCTTTTGTTGTGCTTTTATTTACCAAACACGGTAAACAGTAAAACTTGACATAAATAGCAAAGAAGGTGAGGAGGAGAAATAGCAGATTCAGGCTTAAAGTTACGGAAACAGTCTTGCTTCCAACGATACCTTATTTTCGTCGCCACTCCCGCCGGAGTGGGTATAGTGTACCTGGACAGGCCTCTCACACCGACCTGGCAGCCAGAGTATCATTCGGAACCTTGAGGGAAAAGATCTCTGCCACAGACCTTCCCTAGAGCTTAGATCATGGAGACAATCCTCCTTAGTAGAATTTGCGCTTGAATTTTCCTCAGGTAGTTTTCAGTTAGGTCACCGACTGACAGGTTGCTGACATCAACCTCTCAGTGTCCGGCTACCTCGATCCCCGATGGATTGTCTAGGCCCTATTGGATTGCCTGCCTCTCTTGGCTCTCCTCAGGCTGACTCCCCACCGAACAGCACACTCGCTTGGGATCCTCTCCTCAAAATTTGGGGACCCAGTAGATCACTAGGGCTCCGCCACAGCTTTAGATGCTCCGGGCCGACATGGTCCCGGAACCAGGAACACCGTGTGGCACGCGCACCCCGGCCTGGTAGGCCATCTCGCCGGGGAGCCGTGATGTGTGGTCACCCTGAAGGTGGGCGTCACACCCGGAACAAGACCCCGCCCAATGGCGTCTGCTCCAGAAGTACCCTCCCCCAGCATGCCCCGCGAGGGAAAAACCCTCCCCATTGGCTGCTGGCAAGAGGCACCCCAGCCTGGACACCCCGACAACAACAGAATGGACCCACAGCGCAGCCCAGCTAAAGCAGAGACCTAATTTAGCCAAATCAACTGGATGAGAGCCAACTAACTCTCTCATCCCCCTTTAAATTTAAAATAGCACCTGTACAGAAAGTACACAGGCGCTACACACCATTACTGAGAGGCTGAGTGATGGTCGCCTGTCAGTTCTAAGTTCACAAGAAGTTATTCAAGAGAGATCTGGGTGCTTAATCCTGTGCTGAGAGGATTTTGGACCGAATATATCTCCATCTTTGGGAAAGTCTGTGGCAGAGACTTTACCAAGATAGTGAGAGAGGCCTATCCAGGGTCATGGAAACCCTTACTCTTCAACTTCAAACTTCCCCCCAGGAGACTGTTCACATTCTCCTCTGCTATAGGCCACCTGGGCCAAAATCGCAGTTTTTGCCATCTTTAACGGAGTTTATATCCACTTATACCCTTAACAGCAAACACCTTTTGCTGCTCGGGGACTTTAATCTGTGGGCCAACTCCGCACAGGATCCCATTGCGGACGCCTGCATCGATCACCTGCAGGGATTAGGGCTACAGCAACTTATATGCGGGCCAACA
Organism: Rana temporaria; assembly: GCF_905171775.1. Lineage (NCBI taxonomy): Eukaryota > Metazoa > Chordata > Amphibia > Anura > Ranidae > Rana > Rana temporaria. The sequence goes on along the minus strand of NC_053489.1, from coordinate 655,202,486 downwards.
CATGCTTCAGGTCACACACTCGACCTAATTTTCAGACAAAATCTGAAAATAAGCATTTTAGAAAATGAACCATTGCCATGGACAGACCACCATGCAATTAATTTCATAATCTCCAAAATTCCCCCAGTGATAAAAGCACCCAAGCCGGTGAGAATACACTGGGCTAGATCTCAGAAGAAGCTCCATTCGGAACTCTTTAAATCTACCTTGGGAAACAGAATCAAAACAATCCATCCACATCAAACAGCCGCAGATACCCTGGATGCCATAAACGCAGCCCTGCTACAGTCAGCCGATTTAGTAGCACCGAAACGCAAAGCCTGCATCCGAAAAAGAAAGTCTGGCTGGTTCAACAACCAGCTGTCGCTTCTGAAGCAAGAGCGCAGAAGGGCGGAAGCCGCCTGGAAAAGAAGCCCTGCAGAGGATAACCTCATCATCTACAAGGCAATAACAACACGATATCATAAAGAAATCTTCAAAGCCAAGAAACATAATTTTTCTATGGCGATTAACAGCGCCCTAAACCGCCCCCGCAAACTCTTCAAGATGGTCACCCAGACCATGAATCCAGGATGTCTTGAAGTCCCCAACTCAAGAGTTCTGTAATGAACTATCGGATTTCTTCATCAACAAAATTGAAAGAATCCGGGAAAGCATCTTGCAAAACAATACCCCCCTCAACCCCACCGTCAATCAACCACAAAACACCCACAGAAACGCTCTACAATCAACAAAGTTCACTCTGGAACCGATCTCCATCGATACCACAAAAAATATCATTGGTGCTTTGCGGAACAGCACATCGCCCAATGATATCATCCCCACCAAACTGCTGAAGGAATGTGCCGACATCCTGGCACCACCCATCACACAGCTTATAAACCAGTCATTTAAGGAAGGCACAGTGCCATCCCTGTTGAAAGAGGGCACAATCCAGCCCATCTTGAAAAAACCTAACCTGGATCCCAAGGACCCAACTCACCGCCGTCCCATAACAGGCCTAAATGTTCTCTCCAAGATAATGGAGAAAGTAGTGGTACAACAGCTGCAACAGCATCTAGATACCCACAATCTACTGGATCCATTACAATCAGGCTTCCGTCCCGGACACGGGACAGAAACGGCCTTACTCAAAATATGGGACGATGCCCTCGAGGCCGCAGAGGAAGGAGAATCTTGTCTCCTGGTTCTGCTGGACCTAAGCGCAGCCTTTGACACGGTAGACCACAAACTGTTACTGATGCGACTAGCCAAGGTAGCAGAAGTCGCAGAAGGTGATTTACCATGGTTTTCTTCCTTTCTTGAAAACCGATCACAAACAGTTAAATTGGGTTCTTTCACGTCGGAAAAGCGCACGGTGTCATGTGGAGTCCCCCAAGGATCCCCCCTGTCACCGGTGCTTTTCAACATCTATCTTCGCCCTCTCTTTGATATTATCAGTAGCCAAGAACTACTCTATCACTCTTATGCAGACGATACGCAACTGTATTTTCGCATCTGCAACAAAAAGGATCATCATCCCAGTTTAGAGAAATGTCTCTCTTTGATAGAAAACTGGATGACAAAGAGTTATCTTAAACTCAACAGTTCAAAAACAGAACTCCTTATGTTTCACGCCAGCCGAAAGAGTCAACTGGCAACAACCTGGACACCCCCGCCCCATTCTGGGCCAAATCATCACCCCTAGCTCCAAAGTCAAAAGTCTCTGGGTCATCTTCGACACCTTCATGACAATGGACGCACAAATAGGGTCAGTAGTCAGCGGAGCGCACCATCTGTTGCGCCTACTACGCAGACTTATTCCATTTATCCCCAAAGAAGACGTAGCAGTCGTGGTGGGAACAATCGTGAATTCCAGACTGGACTATGCTAACGCCCTGTACCTCGGACTCCCAAAGTACCAAATCTCCCGTCTGCAAGTCGTTCAGAATACGGCCGCCAGACTGGTGACTGGAAAAAAAATGGGAATCAATCTCACCTTCGTTGAGAACCCTTCACTGGCTGCCAGTAAAAGACAGAATTGCATTTAAAGCACTCTGCCTGACACATAAGTGCATCCATGGGAAGGCTCCGCAATATCTTTGCGACAAGATAGAACCTCACAATTCGAATCGCGTTCTGCGATCCACCGACCAAAATCTGGTCAGGGTACCAAAAACCAAATATAAGTCCAAAGGAGAAAGAAGGTTTGCTTTTCAGGGTCCTAGACTATGGAACGCTTTACCAACCAGCATTCGGTTGGAGGAAAACCACCTGACTTTCAGAAGACAGATCAAAACTCTGCTCTTTTGATGTCATGAGACACGAACAACTAGCGCCCAGAAGCGATTCAGTTCGCATGCGCCGCGCTTTATAAGTTTTTCATTCATTCATCCATTCATTCATTCATTCATTCACAATACCAACTCTGGCTAGAGTGGCAACAGAAGTTACGTTGCTGGAAGCAGGGGTGTTTCTGAACAAAAGTTGCACACCTGAACCTATTACCTATTACCCTTCCACCTCTTCAACTATTACTTTTATTCTTCTGCCGTTTAGTAAATAAAGCAAAGAAAAGGAAGTCTAAAGTGTGGACATTGAAGTTTTTCTCAACTCTCATCTAATGCCCTAGACAGCGAGGAAATAGAGGTAACATGCCGCACAAAACAATCCAGCAGCTCCTTCGGGGGTAGTGCTACACGTATAAATACAGTGCATCCGGAAAATATTCACAGCGTTTCACTTTTTCCACATTTTGTTATGTTACAGCCTTATTCCAAAATTGATTAAATTCATTATTTCGTATTAGTATGTTCGACCGTTCGTCAAATAACGAACGCTATGGGCCGTTCGCGCCAAATTCGAGTAGCGTGTCACGGCCCATAATTCACTGCGGCATCGCAGTGCATTACTGGCTGATGATTGGCCAAGCATGCACTATGACCAGCATGCTTGGCCAATTACAGCTTGCAAAAAACGGAGAGCCATAATTGGCCAAAGCCAGGGTGGCTTTGGCCAATTATGGCTCAGGGGGTTTAGTACATGCCCCACACGATAAAAGGCAGCCTGCAAGGCGGCCTCGTGTAGTGTGTTGCGGCGGTGGTTAAAGATAGAGACAGAGAGAGAGAGACAGTGTCATTTCAATTGAGTTAGATAGAGCAGGCAGGCAGGCAGGCTAGTCAGTTAGAATTACAGTGTGTAGAGGATATAAATGCATCCCAGGTGTTGTATATATATTTATACACTGTACAGTTTAGCTAGATCTGCTCTTCCTAATTTACTGACAGGCAGGTGATTGTGCTAGCTGCAGTATTCTCACGTGGTGTTCTGTCTGTGTCCTTTGTACACTGTGCACCAAAAGCTACGTAAAGCTGGTGTTTCTCATATTAGAGGCAGGGATCTGCTCATATTAATACCACAGTGGATCATTCTGCAAGCACTTTCATGTGGTGTACTGTCTGTGTCCTCTGTACAGTGTGCACCTAAAGCTACATAAAGCTGGTCTTTCTCATATTAGAGGCAGGGATCTGCTCATATTTATACCACAGGCAGGGGATCATTCTGCAAGTACTTTCACGTGGTGTACTGTCTGTGTCCTCTGCACAGTGTCCACCTAAAGCTACGTAAAGCTGGTGTTTCTCGTATTAGAGGCAGGGATCTGCTCATATTAATACCACAGGCAGGGGATGATTCTACAAGTACTTTCACGTGGTGTACTATCTGTGTCCTCTGTACAGTGTGCACCTAAAGCTACGTAAAGCTGGTGTTCTCATATTAGAGGCAGGGATCTGCTCATATTAATACCACAGGTAGGGGATCATTCTGCAAGTACTTTCACGTGGTGTACTGTCTGTGTCCTCTGTACAGTGTGCACCTAAAGCTACGTAAAGCTGGTGTTCTCATATTAGAGGCAGGGATCTGCTCATATTAATACCACAGGTAGGAGGTCATTCTGCAAGTACTTTCACGTGGTGTACTATCTGTTTCCTCTGTACAGTGTGCACCTAAAGCTACATGGGGTGTGTACTGTCTGTGTCCTCTGCACAGTGTGCACCTAAAGCTACGTAAAGCTGGTGTTCTCATATTAATTCCTACAGGAAAATATCTGCTCATATTAATACCACAGGCAGGGATCAGCAGGTATTGTCAGTATTTGTACAGCTACATCTCCCTGCAGATTAGTATGTCTGGAAGGACAACAAGGAGAGGCAGAGAGTCACGAGCCGATAAAAGAGGGCAAGCAGGCTCTGCGTCTAGAGGCAACAGTGCTGGTCATGTACACGGTGCATCCTCATCAGCATGTGGCCATGGGACACGCTCGTCCTTTTTTTCGGCAGCTGGCCGTGTTGAGCCGCAACATGCAGAAGACTTGGTAGAGTGGATGACCAAGCCGTCCTCATCTTCCTCATCCTCTCTCAGACAGGCTCAGGGTACTTTGTCTGGCAAAACAGCTGCCAACACTGCCTTTTCCCTCTGCTCAATGGCATCAGTCACTCCTTCTCTAGCCCCAACATGTCCTCCTGAGGAGTCCCCCCAACTGTTTGACCACAGTGTTGGGTACATTCTGCAGGAGGATGCGCAGCATTTTGAAGGCTCCAATGATGGTACACAGCTAGAGGAAGGCAGTAACGTGAGCCCAGAGAGAGGGGTGCCCAAGAAGGACATCAATCTGGCAGTCATGTTCCCCCAGCTGCAGCATACTGCCAGGTTTTCTACAGTGATGAGGAGGGAGGGGATGATGAGGTCACTGACTCCATGTTGGTGCCTGATAGGAGAATCTAATATTTAACAGCAGGGCCCATTCCTGCGCCCACCAAGAGTAACTGTGAGGACTTACAGTGTTGTGGCACCAGCGCCAGCACCAAAGGCCCAATTTTTCTACCACTGTTCAACAATGGCATGTAATTACAATTCTTGATATAATAGTTCACAGCAGGGCGTTTCAGCGCCCACCAAGACTAACTGTGAGAGCTTACACCAACACCTAGGGCCCAAATTTCTGCAGAGTATATACGGCAGGCCCCTACTTTCAAACATCCAACTTACAAACGACTCCTACTTGTAAACGGAAAGAGACAACAGGAAGTGAGAGGAAATCTACCCCTAGGAAGGGAAATTCTCTTCTGTAAAAGGTGTCTCCTGTCCACTGATGCTTTATCACCAATCCTTGTTTCACAAAAAAATATTTTTTTCAAAAAATCATTTGTCATTGGGACAGAAAGTGAGGTGCAATCTTCTGAATAGATGCGCACAGACAGACTCTTGTGCAATTACCTTCTGGTAGTGGAGACAGGGACTGCTAGGGCAGTGGAAGGGCACGGGTGCCAGGAAACTGGTGTAGTGAACCAGAGCTTGGAAACACAGTACTTTCGGTGGTAGTATGGAGTCTGATTGTAAGTTATGTTCAGCAGTAGCTAGGTGCAGGGTCAGGACCAAGTCCAGGAGAAGGCAGGAGTCAGTAACGTGCTGGCAGCGAGGTACCAAGTCAGGGGGCAGAATCGTGGTCAAAATCCAAGCCAAGATTGGTAACACAAGCGAGCAGCAGACATAACAGGCAGGGGTGATCCAAGAGAGATGTCAGGCGTAGCTGGGTCACGAACAAGGTAAGCAGACTTTTAGGAACAAGGAATACAGGAACTAGAGCTGAAGATAATCCAGCACATCAGACATCAGCCTTCCGCCATTATGAATGAACAAATTTTTGTACAAACCTCAACTGTATATGTAAATGTGTAATGTATATGTACAGAAGAAAATCTAAACCCCTGTATACAGGCTCCTGGCCACTTAAGTTTCATAGCCATGAGCCCTCTTTCCCTGGCTCTGAGAACTGTCGGGTGGTAGTGAGCTTGTTGGCTGAGCAGCGGCCACTAGTAATCCCTCCTATTCCTGTTCCTAGGGGTGGCTTAGTCTAGCACAGCGGTCCCCACCCAGTGGTCCGTGGGCCACTGATGGTCCATGCAAACATTTTAGTGGTCCCCAGGGGTTCTGCCACAAATCATCATTGTGGTGGATGTATATCGTCCAATGTTTCCAGTGTTCTCAACACTTGCTGTCAATCAGCTAGCATTGATACCGAATGCCTCCTCTGTAGTTCAAGGTCCTGTGAACTCAGAGGGAGGCACCGGGAGTAGTGCAGAGGGAAGGAGTGGACTTCTAATGACAGCGCTGATCAGACTGTGGGAGGGAGCACGGAACTCAAGCACATGGTTGGATAAGGAGTGAGATCCAATGAGGAGTCTGTTTAAGGCAGTAGTGTGATGCAGAGTCCGGGGGGGAGGTGTTAGAGGGGGGCAGAGAGCCTTAGAATTGTGTGTGTATAAGGCAGCAGTGTTATCCAAGGGGGGAGGGGCAGAGAGCCGGAGCATTGTGTGTATAAGGCATGTAAAATTCATGTTAAAGGCCCTGCGGTATTCAAAATTGTGAGTTTAGTGGCCCGTGAGGTCCAAAAGGTTGGTGACCCCTGGTCTAGGGTACACCACAGTCCCTTTCCTCCCCCCTTTAAGACAATCAGCAGAATGTTTCACATTTAAAACAGAATGCGCCTATGACACATGATCAACAGATCACAATAGGTTTTCTAAAGAGACAGCACAGCAGTAGCAGTTTTCTTTCTGACTGTCTCATTTTAATGAAAATCCTGTATGGAGCCAGGTGGAGCAGAGAGAAGGAGGAGTAAATACTCATGTAAACTCTGAAAGGAACAGCTGAGCAGTTTAGGTTAGCCTGGTAAAGATGAAAGAAAAAGGAGTTTGGGGCTCCATTTGCTGAATGGAAATTGCAGATATTCATATACATTATTTCATATAAAAGTATTTCGATTTTTATGTACTTTTCCCTTAAGATACCCTTTTTTGATGGAATATTGTGGCAATTTGTTCCCAGTAGGAATGTCACTTAGGCCCCTTTCACACTGGGGCATTTTTCGGGCGCTTTTCAAGCGTTTTTCAGGCAACGCCTCATCTGCAATCCCAATGTGAAAGCCTGAGTGCTTTCAAAGCCCTTTCACACTGCCCGAAAAACGCTGGTAAAGCACCGCTAAGACCCTAACATTTTAGGGCATTTTTGCAGTGCCTCAGTGTTAAAGGAGAAGGCGTTTTTACAGCGCTTTCAATTCATTTCAATGGAGAGGGGCGTTTTTGGAGCGTTTTTTTCAGCGCCTAAAAGCTGCTCCAAAGATGCTGCTTGCAGGACTCAGTGTGAAAGGGTCCATTGAGGTGCATGGAGAGCGTTTTATGAGCGTTTTAATAGCGCAAATTTCAACGCTAAAACGCTGTAAAACGCTTCAATGTGAAAGGGGTCTTAATGAAGTCCTGATGTTTTCATTGTGAAAATTCCTATAATTGTTCTTCATTATCTAATCTCTCCTGTAAATTGCCCCCTGTCAGCGCCAAATACATGTTAAGTGCTGCGTGTTGCTCTGTGCAAATGTCGTCCCGAGAAACTGGAAGTACCGCCGCCATCCCCACCAACCTATTCTATTCTCTGCAACAGCCACCAAACTTATGGAAATTCATTCTAGAACATTCCTAATAATATGCCGACTGAAAACATAATCTTCTCCTGCAGATTCATCAAAGTCTTGGCTTTGTCTTGGCATTTTCGCAGGCTCTTGATATTTAATAACTCAAACTCATCAGCCGTGTCGAGCCGGTAGAAGTCTCTTACAGCACTGCCTAAAGCTGAAGATACATACTTCTTTTTCACATTCTTATTTAATATTCTTAAAGCAGGCAGATATAGAAGAGAACAAATTATGGCACCTCTGTAATTAATAATGCAATCATTATATATATATATATATATATATATATATATATTGTGACAAGAAGTCAGGTAAATCTGTGGGTGTTGTCACAAACGGGACATACATTTCTGCCTTGTTTAGACAATACACCAATTGTTATTAGGTGTCGGCTGCAAATGTAGCCAGAAAAGGTCTAAGGGCGTTGGAAGACTTCACCTGTTCAGAATGAGGCAATTAAGGCCTCTATAAGTAATCCAGAGGATTACCACTGATTGGCTGCATGCTGAGGCTTTCTGAGTGAAAGAGAGCAGTAGCTGAAGGTCTTCTGAGGAGGTGAGGAGGAAATTGATTTTTCTGTGTGATAAAAATCAAAAGACTATTGTTTTTCTGCTGTATAACCAGCAGTGTCTGCCCATCTGTACAGACTCCATAGATAGGTTCCTGTGTGGTGAAGATAGACAACCCAAGTGGCCAGGGTTTATGTTATGTTTGATTTTGTTTATGCTGTTTGGATGCTTGCACTTGTTTCCAGCAAGATGGAAGAATAAACCAAAATCGTTGTTTTCAACCGTCTTCGACTGCCTGTCTGTATAAATTCAGTGTGTAGTGAACCCATCCAGGGGGTCACACACCCCACTACCAAGCTAACCCCCTACAATATATATATATATTTATCCAAACTCCTTGAACGTCTAGTCTACAACCAACTGAGCGTCCACCTTGCTCAAAATAACCTCCATGATCCCCTTCAGTCTGGATTTCGTCCTCAACATTCCACAGAAACTGCTCTCCTAAAAATAACAAACAATATACTAACAGCCAAAACTTTCTGTGCTCCTAGTCCTGGACCTCTCTGCCGCCTTCGATACGGTTGACCACCCACTCCTCCTCAAAAAACTCCACAATTTTGGTCTCCGTGACTGTACTCTTCGCTGGTTCTCCACCTACTTATCCAACCGCACCTTCAGCGTTGCTTACAACTCTACTTCCTCCTCTCCTCTTCCATTCTCTGTTGGGGTCCCCCAAGGTTCTGTTCTTGGACCTCTCCTATTTTCTATCTACACCTCCTCCCTGGGTCAGCTGATAGCCTCCCACAGCTTCGAATACCATCTCTACACTAATGACACTCAAATCTATTTCTCTGCCCCTCAACTCGCCCCTTCATTCTCCTCACGTATCACTAATTTACTATCAGATCTATCAGTTTGGATGTCGCACCACTTCCTCAAACTCAATCTATCCAAAACAGAACTTATCATTTTCCCTCCCCCATGTGCCTCTTCCCCTGATCTCTCTGTCAAAATTAATGGTACAACTATCAGCCCATCCCCACATGTCAAGGTCCTAGGAGTAGTCCTGGACTCTGAACTCTCCTTTAAGCCTCATGTTCAATCACTGTCCAAATCTTGCCGCCTCAACCTCCGCAACATCTCCAAAATACGCCCCTTTCTAACCAATGACACTACAAAACTCCTAATTCACTCCCTGGTCATCTCTTGCATCGATTACTGCAACTCCCTCCTCATTGGCTTACCTCTGCATAGTCTATCCCCCCTTCAGTCCATCATGAATGCTGCTGCCAGACTCATCCACCTTACCAACCGCTCTGTTTCTGCTTCCCCTCTCTGTCAATCCCTCCACTGGCTTCCACTCACCCAACGAATTAAATTAAAAATACTAACAATTACCTACAAAGCCATCCACAACTCTGCCCCCAGCTATATCACTGACCTAGTCTCTAAATACCAACCTAATCGTTCTCTTCCTTCTTCACAAGACCTCCTGCTCTCTAGCTCTCTCATCACCTCCTCCCATGCTCGTCTCCATGACTTTTCTAGAGCCTCTCCAAGCCTATGGAACTCCTTACCCCAATCTATCCATCTATCTCCTTCTCTATCAGCTTTTAGAGGATCCCTGAAAACCCTTCTCTTCAGAGAAGCCTACCCTTCCCACACCTAACTGTATTTTCATTTGAGTCCATCTGATCATCCCCCACAGCTAACTACCCTTTGTTCCACTTGACCCTCCCTTCTAGATTGTAAGCTCTAACGAGCAGGGTCCTCTGATTCCTCCTGTATTGATTTGTATTGTGACTGTACTGTCTTCCCTGATGTAAAGCGCTGCGCAAACTGTTGGCGCTATATAAATCCTGTATAATAATAATAATAATATATATGCAGGGCTTTTTTTCTCAGACAATAGGTACAGGAACTCTCTCTTTCCGAGTTACCCCTTTTCTCCGCCCCTACCCACCTCCCAGTACTGTCCTTTTTAGACGATATAGAACCAAGTATCATTTTGTGGTGCTAAGTAATTTGTATGGAATTTGGTAATGATATCAAGAAAAGCAGTAAAATAGATCCTCTGCAGCCAGCAGCAATAGATCCCTCTAACAACAATGGACCACCCACAACAACATTTCCCGCCCGCAACAATAGACTACCGACAGCATCAACAGATCTCCACACAGCCAGCATTAATAGACTCTCTGGCTGCCATCAACAATAGACCCCTCCCCCAACAGTAGATCTTTCATCAACAACTGTCCCCCCAGCAACATAAGACCCCCCCAGCAACAATAGGTCCCCACCAGCAACAATAGACCTTCTCAGGAACAAAAGACCCCCATGCAAAAATAGATCCCCAGCAGTAAGCAGCAATACCCTACAGCACACCCCAGCACCCCTTGCCATTACATACAGTGAGTCCAGAAGGTGCCGGAACTGCATTCCCCCATGTTCCTGCTGGAAAAAAAGCCCCGTATATATGTATTTATCATTGCAATCATATCTACCTGAATTTAATCTGTTATCTGCCTATGTACAGCAGAGCTTAGAGTAGAAAAGGAAGATGCCGTAGAAGGAGCCAATCAGTTCATGTGTTGACAAGGATCATGCTGATAGGAGAGAACAGAGTGACAGGGAAATTAGCTCATCACTGTGCTGCTTCTTCTTTCACTGTGCAGTCAGTAACTAGAGGGCAGGTCCATCAAAGTCTGAGCTCATAGGAAGTGGGTTGAATAATTCTACATTTAGTACAGTTGTCCTTCAAGTAAACCCCCCGCATCCCTTCTGGTAAAATACCTATTTTCCTGCCTGCCCCCGGAGTACTAGGTTGCCCTTCCCTGTACTGCTTCTTCTTTCACTGTCCAGTCATTGACTTGAGATTTAGAAAAAGAGGATGTCTTTTTTTTTTAGAGTGCCTTGCTCTCTCTAGATCCTTGGTGCCCATCCTGTGGTCCAAGGGAAACCATTTACTCTTTGGCACTTTTTTGCAGGCCTCAGACTCCTTAATCAAGCCAGTGAAGGACAAATATTCTTAAGAATGATAGTTGTTGAATGGTTTGGTTTATTTCTTCTACTATGTCTTAGAATTTTCTGTACCATTCGACCCTTTTCACAGTTTGAATGAGGAAGCGTTGCTTTGTAAAGGGGCTGTAATAGCAGTTATCTCTAGCAGTCTCATGTAATCTGTCTCTGGTCTATAACGATCTCCTGGAGCATGCCCGAGTCTCCAACAACTCCTGGTGTCTCTAACCATCTCTTGTAGCATGACCATAGTTTCTGGTCATCCACTGTTGCCTAACTGCGATGATGTAGCATTACATTCGATAATTGTTATTTATGACCCTTTTGGTCATGTCAGGTGCTGCACTTGATGCACCCTATATCAAGTAAGTTGAGAACCACTGCTCTAGATGCTGCAGATTGGCATTGCAAACTGTCATTTAGTCTATGATCTACCAGAATATCCAGATCTTTCTTCAAGGGGTGTCTCCCTATTAAATCTGCAAAGTACACTGTAACGGCTACCCAAGTAGTGAGAGGGTATCAGCCGTTGGAGACGTCCTTTTCCCTGGCAAGTTGCGATATGCAAGTACAGCTGGTATAACCTCATCCACGAAATCCAGAGGGAGAGAGAGTCAGGTGCAGCTATAAAAGGAGCAGAATAATAGTCCCATAGAATGCCCTTTCAAGAACGAGACCGGGCTACGTTTTGAAGGGTCAAGTAGACTGATTTTAATGGTACATTCCCCTGGTTTATATCTAGTTACAAGCTGTTACAGGAACAATGAAACTCTCCGCCCCCCCTCCTCACACAGTGGGGGGGGGGGGCTTCAATACAGATACTTTAAAAAAATGACATCCCCTTGAGTTAATCACTTAATCAGTATCTAGACATTTCGGCCCCGAACCACATTTAACATGACCTGATCAGACACATTCCTTTATCAATAGAATTCAATTAACCTTTAGAACAATACACACTCACAGATCATCCCATCAGCATACACCTGACAGGAGACTGCTAACTTGTACAATACACAAAAGAGAGTCAATTAGCTGAAGAAGGGGGACATTAGAATTTAGCAGTTAAAGAGTCACTCTACAATTAACCCTTTGTATGCCTCACTGCATGAGGATTATAGATGTCCAGGCAGAATACATAGTTCCGTTACATACACGTGTATACATTTTGCGCAAACAGGCCACAAGAACAAACACAAAACAAATGTTATTAGTACATTTACTGTACTTGGCTAATATTTTTCATTGAATTAAAATGGGAAATACTGCATTTGGCTACTAGATGGCGCTAAGTATCAACAGAAAAAATTCCTATGATACTTAACGCCATCTAGTGGCCAAATGTTGTACTTCCCATTTTGAATCAAAGAAAAACATTTTGTCCAGAATCGGATATAGCCTAATGACATATTTTTTTTTTTTTTGCCCTGTTCACACACACCAAATGTACATGTAAACTCACTGGTCATTTAGCTATGCATTTTTTTTTGTTAATACAAATAAATTAAGAGACTTTTCTGTTAGTCACTTTCACTTTTTTTTTTTACACATTTAAGAGCTCCATTTCATAGAGCCTACATTTTCCTTACATGAGTGACGACTAGTGTTTTTACTTAGCATCTTTTTTCCCCCAACGTGTTTTTGTGCCCCTTGCCTTGAATAGCAACCCACACCCTCCTCACCGAGCTACAACTCAGTCCTAGTGGAAACAACGAAGACTCTAGAGGACTCTATAAATCACAGTTACAGTATATGGCTCAGGTGAGTAGCGGAACATTGCTCGCTGATGGAAAATAATGGATATATAATATTAGAAAAGCTTCCCCAACAGATACCGCACTACTGCCACCTAATGGACAGAAACTGTACACCACCACTCTAAAGGCAAGATAAATATTATTGGAGAACTTTAATTCTGCATGAAAGCGTAACTCCACTTTCATGGGGGGGAAAAAAATAGCAAACAAAGAAAAAATAATATAACGTACTGCGATTGCGACACAAGTCATATTGTAATTGAATGTTATTAAAAATGACTTTTTCATTTTCAATCTGCAGCTGCTGTAATTTTCTGGAAATGCAATATGGCTACCTGGAGGTGTTCTGTACACAGAATGTGCACTGACTACCCCCCAAAAACATAATTTCCTGCTTATCTGATTGGCTCACCGATTTTCTCAGAAGTCTGCCTAAGATACAAGTCAGATTTCAGGCATCCTCTACAACAAAAATAAAATTTTTGGTGAGATACTCCCAATAGGAACACGTCTAAAGGAATGCAGGCCCAGCAGATTTCCTCATTAGTGCTCTGCAGCTGCACAGCTGGTTGCTAATTATGAAACCACTCCCATTAGACCCACTCTCCACAGAGGAATAAACAGTGATTTATTTTAGTATAACAAAAGGTAGGAATCTGCAACAACGGTTGTTATAATCCTTGCAATGTACATAGATCACCCAGAGGGGAATGTTTTTATTCTTAACAAAAGTGGAATTACATGTGACGGGAGTCACTTTGGATGGGGAGCTTTTGGAAAACAGCTTACCTTGGAGAGCATTGGAATCTCCTTGTCCAGCTCCCCCGGCCCCTCCTATGTGACCGAGAACCCCAGCCTGATCTGCACTAATCAGACTGGCTGTACAATCACACTGGGAGAGTGTGTGTGTATATATATATATATATATATATATATATATATATATATATATATATATATACAGTGCCGATCCTGACCTCCCTGGGGCCCTAAGCAAAATTCTGCTAAGGGGCCCTCTACAATGGCAAAAAATAGGAGTAGTTTACGTGAAATAGTGGGCGCGGCTCGGAGGGTGTGTGGTTAGAGTCTGAGATGAATAAGGGATGTAGGGAGGGAGAAAGAAAGAGGGAAAGAAAGAAAGAGGGAGAGAAAGAAAATAAAGACAGAGGGAGAGAAAGAAAAGAAAGAAAGAGGGAGAGAAAGAGGGAAAGAAAGAGGAAGAGAAAGAGGGAGAGAAATAAAGAAAGAGGGAGAGAAAGAGGGAAAGAGGGAGAGAAATAAAGAAAGAGGGAGAGAAAGAAAGGGAGAGAAAGAGGAAGGGAGAGAAAGAATTGAGAGAAAGAAAGAAAGAAAGAAAGAAAGAAAGAAAGAAAGAGGGAGGGAGAGAAAGAAAGGGAGAGAAAGAAAGGGAGAGAAAGAGGAAGGGAGAGAAAGAAAGAAAGAAAGAAAGAAAGAAAGAAAGAGAAAGAAAGAGGGAGGGAGAGAAAGGGAGGGAGAGAAAGAAAGGGAGAGACAGAGGAAGGGAGAGAAAGAAAGGGAGAGAAAGAGGGAGGGAGAGAAAGAAAGGGAGAGAAAGAGGGAGGGAGAGAAAGAAAGAAAGAAAGAGGGAGAGAGAGAAAGAAAGAAAGAAAGAGGGAGAGGAAGCAAGAAAAAAAGAGGGATGGAGGGACAGCAGGCCCAGATCCTACACTAGAATAGAAATATGTGTATTCCAGAAAGTTTAACAAATCAGCAGATAAAGATACTCCAAACACCTGGTGATGGCGCTTCGATCATCCCGCCACCATGGTTGTTATGGTGTCAGGAGGATTGAAGCGCATTATTTCTATTATTATATTGTAATATAGAATGAAATCATTCAACTCATCATAATGCAGAATCAGTCGAAGCCCGAAGTCCCTCCTTACATCAGGCATTTTCAGCGGAGCCCCTCCTTACATTAGGTGTCCCCAGCAGAGCCCCTCCTTACATCAGGTGTCCCCAGCGGAGCCCCTCCTTACATCAGGTGTCCCCAGCGGAGCCCCTCCTTACATCAGGTGTCCCCAGCGGAGCCCCTCCTTACATCAGGCGTTCCCAGCGGAGCCCCTCCTTACATCAGGCATCCCCAGCGGAGCCCCTCCTTACATCAGGTATTCCCAGCAGAGTCCCCCCTTACACCAGGCATTCCCAGCGGAGTCCCCCTTACACCAGGCATTCCCAGCAGAGTCCCCCCTTACACCAGGCATTCCCAGCAGAGTCCCCCCTTACACCAGGCATTCCCAGCAGAGTCCCCCTTACATCTGGTATTCCCAGCGGAGTCCCCCTTACATCTGGTATTCCCAGCGGAGTCCCCCTTACATCAGGTATTCCCAGCAGAGTCCCCCCTTACACCAGGCATTGTCTCCGCCCGGCCGTGGACCTCTAGCGGTGGCGACAAATCGGGGGCCCTGAGTCATTTGTGGGGCCCTACACATCTTGCGTAGTGTGCGTATAGGGCAGATCTAATATAGTATATTGTCTCATATACTGTTGTAGACTCTTCACTAGATCGTGTGAGGTGTGGCTGTATCACATTGTTCTATTGTTTGTGTATGCCTTGGGAGCAACCTACTGGTGGCTGGGAGTGTGTATAAATTCTCTGAAACTTAGAGCAGAGGGGTATTTTTCCCTGAGGTGAAGAACACAGCCTAGGGGGGCTGTTTGCCCCCTAGATAATTCTGCCATGTGCCTTTTGTTCATTGAGGCCTCAGTTGGGCTTGCTGGATGCCTGTTTTGCTGAAAGTTGCTAAAGTTGACTGAGGGCCCGGGGCTTCTTGTTGTCTGAGGATCTAGTCTGTTATCTTTGGGAGAACGTGTCTGGAAGATATCGGAAGGAGACAACCAATTATCTAAGCACATTAGTAAGTCCAGACTGGTGAGAGAGATCCTAGAGACTGTGTGCTGTTGCCATCCCTCATGTGCTAAGGTCAGCATGTTTAATGGGGACATTGTGGCAGTGTTCTGAAGGGCTCAGACTATTTATTTCATAGTGAAAGGACTCCGATGTTCCGATTTCTAAGACGAGGATTAATATTTCCACGTAGTTACCACACAGTTCAGTATCATTTACTTGGCTCACAGTTCTACAGGAGGAAGTTTAGTGTCCTTAAATTGCTACTAAAGGTATCTGGAGTATCCTACCATTCCCCACTACTCACCCAAGCTCAAGCTTTCATTAACCACTTCAGCCCCAGAGGATTTGGCTGCCAAATGACCAGGCCACTTTTTGCGATTCGGCACTGTGTTGCTTTAATTGACAATTGCGCGGCTGTGCGACGTTGTACCCAAACAAAATTGATGTCCTTTTTTCCCCACAAATAGAGCTTTCTTTTGGTGGTATTTGATCACCTCTGTGGTTTTTATTTTTTGCGCTATAAAAAAAAAAAGAGCGTAAATTTTGAAAAAAATTCAATATTTTTTACTTTTTGCTAAAATAAATATCCCCAAAAAAATATAAAAAAACAAATTTCATTCTCAGTTTAGACCGATACGTATTCTTCTACATATTTTTTGTAATAAGCGTATATTGATTGGTTTGCGCAGAAGTTATAGCGTCTACAAAATGGGGGCTAGTTTTATGGCATTTTTATTATTATTTTTTTTATTAGTAATGGCAGCAATCAGCGATTTTTATCGTGACTGCGACATTATGGTGGACACATCGGAAACTTTTGACGATATTTTGGGACCATTGTCATTTATACAGCGATCAGTGCTATAAAAATGCACTGATTACTGTGTAAATGACACTGGCAGGGAAGGGGTTAACCAGTAGGGGACGAGGAAGGGGCTAAGTGTGTCCTAGGGAGTGATTCTAGCTGTGGGGGGGGGGGGCTGGGCCACAAGTGACACGACAGTGATCGATGCTCCTGATTACAGGGAGCAGTAGATCAGTGTCCTGTCACTAGGCAGAACTGGGAAATGCCTTGTTTACATAGGCATCTCCCCGTCCTGCAGCTCTGTGACACAATCGCAGGACACCGGCGAAAATCGCAGATCGCCGCCATTATTAGTAAAAAAAATATATAAATAATAAAAATGCCATAAAACTATCCACTATTTTGTAGCTGCTATAACTTTTGCAATCAATATACCCTTATTGCGATTTTTTTTTTTTTTTTACCAAAAATATGTAGAAAAATACATATCGGCCTAAATTGAGAAAGAAATTATTTTATATATATATATATTTTTGGGATATTTATTATAGCAAAAAGTAAAAAATAATGCTTTTTTTTTTCAAAATTGACCGTCTTTTGTTTATAGCGTAAAAACTTTAAACCGTAGAGGTGATCAAATACCACCAAAAGAAAGCTCTATTTGTGGGGAAAAAAAGGACTTACATTTTTTTGGGGGTGCCAGGTCGCACGACCGCACAATTGTCAAAGCGACGCAGTGCCGAATCGCAAAAAGTGCTCTGGTCAGGAAGGGGGGGTAAATTCTTCCGGGGCTGAAGTGGTTAACCACTTTCCGCTCGGTCAATGGACAACGGGAAGTGGTTGTGAAATCCTGACTGGACGTGTATTGACATCCTGCAGGATTTCATGCCCGTGCGCGTCCGTGGGGGCGCGCAGCGCAGCGATCGGTGATGCGGGGTGTCAGTCTGACACCCTGCATCTCCGATCTCGGTAAAGAGCCTCCGGCGGAGGCTCTTCACCACGTGATCAGCCGTGTCCAATCACGGCTGATCACGATGTAAACAGGAAGGGTTGTTGATGGCTCTTCCTCACTCACGTCTGGCAGACGCGAGTAGAGGAAAGCCGATCGGCGGCTCTCCTGACAGGGGGATATAAACAATCAGCGCAGCCCCCCCCCCCCTCGAATGCCCACACTGGACCACCAGGAAAGCCCACACTGGACCACCAGGGAAGGGCAGTAAAAAAAAAAAAAAAAAGAGAGAATAGATGCCACTCGGTGCCCATGGGGCACTGACTGGCAACATGGTACTGGCACTGAGATAAACAAGTGATGCCCAGCAATGCCATCAGTGCCACCCCTCAGTGTCCATCAGTGCCACCCCTCAGTGCCCATCCATGCCCAGTGCCCACCTATCAGTGCCCATCTGTGCCACCCATAAGTACCCATCAGTGCCACCCATAAGTGCTGCCCATGAGTGCCCATCAGTGTCGCCTATGAGTGCCCAGTGCCGCCTATGAGTGCCCATCAGTGCCACCTATGAGTGCCCATCAGTGCCGCCTATGAGTGCCCCATACCAGCGCCGCCTATCAGTGCCGCCTGTCCGTGTCCGACAGTGCCGCCTCTCCAGTGCCCATCAGTGCCGCCTCACTGGTGCCCATCAGTGCCACCTCATCGGTGCCCATCAGTGCCACCTCATCGGTGCCCATAATCGAAGTAGAAAACGTACTTATTTACCAAAAAAAATAACAGAGAAAAATAAAAACTACATTTTTTTCAAAATTTTCGTTTTTTTTTAGTTGTTGCACAAAAAATAAAAATCGCAGAGGTGATCAAATACAACCAAAATAAAGCTCTATTTGTTGGAACAAAATGATAAAAAAATGGTTTGAGTACAGTGTAGCATGACCGCGCAATTGTCATTCAAAGTGCGACAACGATGAAAGCTGAAAATTGTCTTGGGCAGGAAGGGGGGTAAATTCTTCCGGGGCTGAAGTGGTTAAAAATTTTTACACTTTAACAACTAATAATCCAAAATCATTTCCATTTTCCTTTAATAATTATATCCTGAAGCTTAAGACATTCTCAAATACATCGTACATGGAAATATAAAAATCTGAAAAATAACAGATTGCATTTATACTCAAATATTACATTCAGTGGCATTTGAATAATATTAATATTATAGAGTTGAAAATGTCGTGATGGTTGGAAGGGAGGCAGGAGACGTATATTTCCATATGACACAGTTCTAATAACAATGGTACATGGAGGAACAATTAGAGAGGATGGAGAAAGTATGAATCAGGCACAGTCATATAGTCATAGAAATATTCTACACCTCCCACTCAGCTCCATCGCAGCGCAAAGTGCCCCACAGGCCGCCCACGCCTACGTGGAGTCTGACCGCGGGTGACAACGGAATATTATCAGCGGCAAAACAAACCCAAGAAAACACGACCCCAGTCCTCAATACGGCTAAAATTAGGATTTGTGCTCCAAACTGCAATCCAACAAATAGTTCTAGAGAAATTACAGTCTAAATAACTTTTCTACAGTATTTAATGGCAGGACTGTTTAGATGTATAAATGTTAAAGTGCTTGTAAAGCCGGATGTTTTTTTTTACCTTTGTGCATTCCATCCATGAAGGTGAAAAAACCTTCAGCAAGCAGCTCCCCTAATACTTACCTGAGCCCCCTTGTAATCCAGCGTTGTGCATGAAAGTGGCTGCTGTCCCGTCTCTAAGGGGTCACTTCTGCATTGACCGCCTACAATGTCTGGGACTACTGGCCCACTGAATGAATGAATGAATGACTTGTATAGCGATACACATGCGAACTGAATCGCCTCTAGGCGCTTTTTCCAGCCAGTGTCTGCTAGGCTGGTGCTGTCATTTTACCCCGTAGGATCTCGACACGCTTGGGACACACAGTCATACACACAGATATACATATATATATATATACTGGGCCAATTTTAGACAAGATCCAATTTTACCTACCAGCATGTCTTTGGAGTGTGGGAGGAAACCGGAGTACCCGGAGGAAACCCACGCAGGCACAGGGAGAACATGCAAACTCCAGGCAGATGGTGTCGTGGTCGGGATTCGAACCAGCGACCCTTTTGCTGCTAGGTGAAAGTGCTACTCACTGCACCACTGTGCTGCCCCGATTGCCACTGACCACCAATGTTAGGGGTCACTTCTGCATTGACCGCCTACAATGTCTGGGAGTACTTGTCCACTGACCACCAATGTAAGGGGGCACTTCTGCACTGACCACCTACATTGTCTGGTGGCACTTGCCCAGTGACCACCAATGTAAGGGATCACTTCTTAATTAACCGCCTACAATGTCTGGGTGTACTTGCCCACTAACCACCAATGTAAGGGGGCACTTCTTCATTGACCGCCTACAATGTCTGGGAGTACTGGCCCACTGACCACCAATGTAAGGGGGCACTTCTGCATTGACCGCCTACAATGTTTGGGAGTACTGGCCCACTGACCACCTATGTAAGGGGGCACTTCTGCATTGACCACCTACAATGTCTGGGGGCACTTTCCCACTGACCACCAATGTAAGGGGGCACTTCTTCATTGACCACCTACAATGTTTGGGGATACTTATCCACTGATCACCAATGTAAGGGGTCACTTCTGCACTGACCACCTACAATATCTGGGGGCACTTGCCCACTGACCAACAATGTAACGGGGCACTTCTGCATTGACCACCTACAACTTCTAGGGGTATTTCTCTACTGACCAGCATTGCAAGGGGTAACTTTTCCACTGACAATTAAGGTTAAGGGACCCTTCTCCACCTACCACCAATGTAAGGAGACATTTCTCCAACAACAATACATTTTAAGGGACACTTCTTCAATGACCACCAATGTTAGGGAGCACTGCTACGCAGACCCCAAAGGTAAAGGGTATTTATAACTGACTAGGAATGTTAGGGAACAATTCTCTACCGACTTAAGATGTAAGGGGGCACTTTTTTCTGATGACTGATGTAAGGGGGCCCTTCTTTACTGAAAACCAAGATTAAGGGGCCCAACCCCTTCAACCACCAATCTTAAGGAAAATTTCCCCCTCCAACCACCAATGTAGAAGGGCCCTTCTCCACTGACAACTAATATTGGGGGGGGGGGGGGGGTCAATCTACGGAGGTCTGTCTTCACTGGCCACCAATGTTAGGGGACACATCTGCACTAACCTCCTGTAATGTATGGGGGCATGTTCTACTCTCTCCTCTGTTCCCCCCTTTTCTGTTCTCCTCTCCTCTGTTCTCCTCTCCTCTGTTCTCTTCTCCTCTGTTCTCCTCTCCTCTGTTCTCCTCTCCTCTGTTCTCCTCTCCTCTGTTCTCTTCTCCTCTGTTCTCCTCTCCTCTGTTCTCTTCTCCCATGTTCTCTTCTCCTCTGTTCTCCTCTCCTCTGTTCTCTTCTCCTCTGTTCTCTTCTCCTCTGTTCTCTTCTCCTCTGTTCTCCACTCCTGTGTTCTCTTCTCCTCTGTTCTCTTCTCCTCTGTTCTCTTCTCCTCTGTTCTCTT
This sequence comes from Rana temporaria, assembly GCF_905171775.1. Lineage (NCBI taxonomy): Eukaryota > Metazoa > Chordata > Amphibia > Anura > Ranidae > Rana > Rana temporaria. The sequence goes on along the minus strand of NC_053489.1, from coordinate 655,181,485 downwards.
CTCTGTTCTCTTCTCCTCTGTTCTCTTCTCCTCTGTTCTCCACTCCTGTGTTCTCCCCTCCTCTGTTCTCTTCTCCTGTGTTCTCTTCTCCTCTGTTCTCTTCTCCTCTGTTCTCCTCTCCTCTGTTCTCTTCTCTGTTCTCTTCTCCTCTGTTCTCTTCTCCTCTGTTCTCCACTCCTGTGTTCTCCCCTCCTCTGTTCTCTTCTCCTCTGTTCTCTTCTCCTCTGTTCTCTTCTCCTCTGTTCTCCTCTCCTCCCTCAATGTTCTTCTCTCTCCTTTGTTCTCCTCTCTTCTGTTCTTCTCTCCTCTGTTCTTCTCTCTCTTCTGTTTTACTCTGTTCTTCTCTCCTCTTTTCCCCTCACCGCTGTGCTCTGTTCTATGTTTTCCTATCCTTTGTTCTCCTCTCTTTTGTGCTCCTCTCCTCTCTCAAAGTTCTCCTCTTTCCTCTGTGCTCCTCTCCTCTGTTCTATCTCTTCTGGTCTACTCTTCTCTCTCCTCTGTGCTTCTCTCTCCTCTGTGCTTCTCTCTCCTCTGTGCTTCTCTCTCCTCTGTTCTCCTCATCTCTACTTTCCTGCAAAGGCTGAATGCCTTCCAGCAAAAAGGTTTCTGTGCCTTGAAAAACATTAACTGATAAGAGTGAAACATAGAGAGCGCTGCCAGAGAGCACAGTTCGGGAAAAGACCAGCCCATAATATTTTTTAGAAGGGTCCACATATATTTTTGTATATATTTTGTAATATATTTATTAAACAGATTTGAATATCACTTCCAATGGTATATTTAACAGACTAAAAGTGAGCAGACAAGAGACGTCCAGGAATTATATACATGGCCGCCCTCAGGGGGGTGAACGCAGTACACCTTTAAGGGGCCCTGAAGTCCCCAGGGGCCCGGATGGCAACCCCCTTTATTAAAAAAAAAAAAACACTTTTTTTTAGGGGTCCGGAGGCCCCCAGGGCCCCAGATGATGATCCCTCATTTTTTTATAAAAAAAATTTTTTTTATATATATATATTTTTGTATTTCTTTTATATATATATATATATATATATATATATATATATATATATATATATATATATATATATATATATATATATATATATATATATATATATATATATATATATATATATTTAATATTATTATTATTAAAGGGCCCAGAGGTCCCCAGGGCCCTGGATGGCAACCCTCCTTTTTTTCTTTTTTTTTAATAAATGTTTATTTTTTTATATATATATATATTTTTTTTATTAAAGGGCCCAGAGGTCCCGGATGGCAACCCCCCCCCCCTTTTTTTGTAATTTATTTTTATAAAAAAATATAAATACATTTATTAAAAGGCCCAGATGGGAACCCCCTTTTTAAAAAAAAAAAAATACATATTTTTTATATCTTTTTACTAAAGGGTCCAGAGGTCCCCAGGGCCCGGATGGCTACCCCCTTATTTTATATACATTTTCCTTAATTTCTTCTTATTTTTGTAAAGGCCCCCCCCCCCCCCGCTTCTCAGTTTGCGGCAGCCCCCCCAGCTTCTCAATTTCAGGCGCCCTCTGCTCCAGGGGGCCCCATGCCTGAAGCTGTGTAAGGGGCCCCATAATTCCTGATGGCGGCCCTGATTATATACACTGTAAATTTGGAGCTTTCCTTTAGTGTAGGCGCTCATAGTGATAGTCAGCCACGTGCCCCAGATTGATTTTCTGCAACTACAGCAGTAGCTTCCAGGCAGGACAGGACGGCACCCTCTCTATCATCCGCCCATCCATCCATCCATCCTAGAACTTAGTTATACTACCTTCCAGCAGAGTCGATAATGCACCAGAGCATATAAGTAAAGAAAGGTCAGTCTAAAACCAGGGATAATTGAGGAATTTCTAGGATTTTCAAATCCCCTGACTGTCCCCGGAGATGAGCTGTCAGCAGCGATGTGTGGAAATGTATATAACTCTATTTACAGAGACATTTTTATTTATTTATGGAATATTTCCCCAGGAAAAAGCTCATTCTGTTCATTTTGATGCAGATGATGCTAATAGGTACTTTACTGCCCTCTGGTGGTCATAAACCAAACTGTGAACTTGCACAGAAGGGTCATCGATTATTATAAAAAGAGAGAAAAAAAAAAGCTCAGGGTTAATGACATAATTCACACTTTAACCACTTAAGACCCGGACCAAAATGCAGGTAAAGGACCCGGGCAGTTTTTGCGATTCGGCACTGCGTCGCTTTAACTGACAATTGCGCGGTCGTGCGATGTGGCTCCCAAACAAAATTGGCGTTCTTTTTTTCCCCACAAATAGAGCTTTCTTTTGATGGTATTTGATTTTTATTTTTTGCGCTATAAACAAAAATAGAGCGACAATTTTGAAAAAAATGCAATATTTTTTCCTTTTTGCTATAATAAATATCCCCCAAAAATATATACAAAACGTTTTTTTCCCTCAGTTTAGGCCGATACGTATTCTTCTACCTATTTTTGGTAAAAAAAAATCGCAATAAGCGTTTATTGATTCGTTTTATTGCATTTTTATTAATAATTTTTTTTTTTTACTACTAATGGCGGCGATCAGCGATTTTTTTTGTGACTACGATATTATGGCGGACACTTCGGACACATTTTTGGGACAATTGTAATTTTCACAGCAAAAAATGCTATAACAATGCATTGTTTACTGTGAAAATTACAATGGCAGTTTGGGAGTTAACCACTAGGGGGCGCTGTAGGGGTTATGTGTGACCTCATATGTGTTTCTAACTGTAGGGGGGGCGGGGCTGGACGTGTGACATCATTGATCGTGTTTCCCTATATCAGGGAACAGACGATCAATGACGGCGCCACAGTGAAGAACGGGGAAGGTGTGTTTACACACAGCTCTACTCGTTCTTCAGCTCCGGGGACCGATCGCGGGACTCCATCGGGTCCGGCGATCGGGTCATGGAGCTTCGGACCGGGGTCGCGGGCGCACGCCGCGGGCGCGCGCCCACGACCCACGGCTGGGCATTCAAAAAGGACGTACAGGTACGTGCTTGTGCCCAGCCGTGCCATTCTGCCGACGTATATATGCAGGAGGCGAGCCTTAAGTGGTTAACTTATTTGTCACTTTTTTAGGGCTCAATCACACTAGATTTGCTCCCTAAAGGGCGATCCGCTTTCAGATCACTCTTCAGAGAGCATTTGGCAGGCGGTATTTCTCATTTCTCAATCTAAGGTCAGTTACGAGACGTAATAAACTGTAAGGCCCCTTTCACACTGGGGATTTTTTCAAGCGTTATTCGAGCGAAGTCTCATCTGCAATCCCAATGTGCTGGTAAAGCACCGCTAAGACCCTAACGCTTTAGGGCGTTTTTGCAGTGCCTCAGTGTGAAAGGTTAAGGCGCTTTTACAGCGCTTTCAATTCCTTTCAACGGAGAGGGGCGTTTTTGGAGCGTTTTTTTTTTTTTTAAGCGCCCAAAAGCTGCTCCAAAGATGCTGCTTGCAGGACTCCATTGAGATGCATGGAGAGCGTTTTATGAGCGCTATTTTTAACGCTAAAACGCTGTAAAAACGATTCAGTGTGAAAGGGGTCTAAGATAGGAATTATTTACAAAGACTGTTGTGCTAAAGCTAGAGACAGATTTCTCCATGCAGTATAGACATGTGCACTGACGAAAAATGTGTTCGATTTTGTTTCCTTCGTTTTTTTTTTTTTTTTTAAATTCGGGTCATTCGTTAACCACTTCCATACCAGGCACTTACGCACCTTCCCGCCCAAGTCAATTTTCAGTTTTCAGCGCTGTTCCAATTTGAATGACAATTGCGCAGTCATGCTACACTGTACCCAAATGAAATTTTTATCATTTTGTTCCCACAAATAGAGCTTTCTTTTGGTGGTATTTGATCACCTCAGCGATTTAAATTTTTTGCGCAACAACTAAAAAAAGGCCGAAATTTTTGAAAAAAATTAAGTTTTTTTTTTTTTCTGTTATTTTTTTGTAAATAAGTACGTTTTCTTTCTTCAATTATGTACACTGATATGGTGGCACTGGTGGGCACCGATGAGGTGGAACTGGTGGGCACGATAGGCGGCACTGATGGGCAATGATAGGCGGCGCTGGTATGCTGCACTGATAGGTACTCATAGGCGGCACTGATGGGCACTCATGGGCGGCACTGATAGGCACTCATGGGTGGCACAGATGGGCACTCATAGGCGGCACTGATGGGCACTCATGGGCGGCACAGATGGGCACTGATAGGTGGGCACTGGGCATATATGGGCACTAAGAGGTTGCACTGATGGACACTGGGTGGCACTGATGGACACTGGGTGACACTGAGGGGTGGTTCTGATGGCATTGCTGGGAACAGTCAGTGCCCATGTTGCCAGTCAGTGCCCATTTGTGGGCACTGATTGGCATAGATTGCATTTAAAACTTTATTTTTTTTCTATTGTTTTTTGTTTTTTTATATCTATTTGTGCTCTTTTGAGCACTGGGGGGCACTCCCTAGTGGTCTAGTGTGGGGATCCGAGCAGGGCCGGACTGGGAGTAAAAACCAGCCCTGGAAATTATTTCATACCAGCCCCATAGCATTATACCAGCCCAACATCATAACATCATGCGCTTTGCCAGCAGTATAGCTGCGGTGCCTATTTATTTCAATGGGCAGGAGCGGTTCTTTCAGGGAGCTTTGCAGGCGCTATCTTTAGTGTTATAGCACCTGCAAAGCGGCTCAGTGTGAAAGGGGTCGAACTCTAATATAAAGGTGGGCACGGGTGACCAGAGACCACACTTATATCAGAGTCCACTGCATTCCCCTTTACATCAGAGTGCCCCCTTGCACTGTAAGGTTGAATCCTGCAGACTATGATGTAAAGGGAAACTCTGGGAATGTGGGTAGGACTCTGGTGACCAGAGACCACCTAACATAGAAAGTGAACACTAAGGTAAGGGGGTTTACTGATATAAGGGGGGAACCTTTAGATCAGTGCCCCCTTACAATATTGTATTGACACCGAAAGACTGGCCTGGCGGTGCTGTCACTGACCTCCTTTCAGGTGCACCATGCGTGGCTCAGTCACTTGGCTCCAGCTTGGTCCCATAGTTTCCTCTCCACAGTCCATACATGTCTGACTTTTCCTGTGAACCCCCATCCTGGCAGCACTCCCACTCTCGACTCCTCTTCAGATCTGATATAAGACAAGAGATGGTCAGAGGCTGCGGATGTTACAGGGGAAATCAAAAGCTGCAGAGGGGGGGACAGGAGGTCAGAGGCTGCAGAGGGGGAACAGGAGGTCAGAGGCTATGGGGAGGGGACAGGTCATAGGCTGCAGAGGGGGGACAGGAGGTCAGAGGCTGTGGAGAGGGGACAGGTCATAGGCTGCAGAGGTGGGGACAGGAGGTCAGAATGCTGCAGAGGGGGAACAGGAGGTCAGAGGCTGCAGAGGGGGAACAGGAGGTCAGAGGCTATGGGGAGGGGACAGGTCATAGGCTGCAGAGGGGGGACAGGAGGTCAGAGGCTGTGGAGAGGGGACAGGTCATAGGCTGCAGAGGTGGGGACAGGAGGTCAGAATGCTGCAGAGGGGGAACAGGAGGTCAGAGGCTGCAGAGGGGGAACAGGAGGTCAGAGGCTATGGGGAGGGGACAGGTCATAGGCTGCAGAGGGGGGACAGGAGGTCAGAGGCTGTGGAGAGGGGACAGGTCATAGGCTGCAGAGGTGGGGACAGGAGGTCAGAATGCTGCAGAGGGGGAACAGGAGGTCAGAGGCTGCAGAGGGGGAACAGGAGGTCAGAGGCTATGGGGAGGGGACAGGTCATAGGCTGCAGAGGTGGGGACAGGAGGTCAGAATGCTGCAGAGGGGGAACAGGAGGTCAGAGGCTATGGGGAGGGGACAGGTCATAGGCTGCAGAGGGGGGACAGGAGGTCAGAGAAATTTGTAAATTCGTAAATTTGTAAATTCGAAAATCAAAAAATAAGAAAGTAATACCGAAAATTCGAAGGAATAACTAACTAACTAATAATACCTAACTATTAAATTATCCGAAGTTACTAACTATTTGATATAACGAATGCCGCATCTAAACGGGTCGAACGGAATGAATTAATAATAAATAGCAATAAAAAAGTTTTTATTATTATTATTGTTTATTATTATTAATTGGTTACCTTCCATTTATTTTAGACACGGCGTTCGTTAATTTGGATCATTCGTAACTTCTGATAAATTCGTATTCGTTACGTTCACTAGCAGCCAAATTTGAAGGACAATTCCAGTACCTATAATTTAATAGTTAGTAATAGTTAAGTTATTATTAATTATTTCAGATTTTCGAATTTTGAATTTCTGAATTTTCAAATGTTCAAATTTACGAAACTAATTGCAAATGTCTAAAACAGTGTGGGGCAGATTCACAAACAATTGCATGGGCGCAGCGTATGTATGATACGCTACGCCGCTGTAACTTACTGTTCCCAGCTTCGAATCCACAAAGAAATCGCGCCGTAAGTTTCGGCGGCGTAGTGTATCTCTCTGTGGCGAGTAGGGGGCGTGTTTCATTTAAATAAAGCGCGTCCCCGCGCCGAATGAACTGCGCATGCGCCGTCCCTAAATTTCCCGCCGTGCATTGCGCTAAATGACATCGCAAGGACGTCATTGTTTTGACGTGGGCGTAAATTACGTCCAGCCCGATTCACGGACGACTTACGCAAACGAAATACAATTTTCAAAATTAGACGCGTGAACGACGGCCATACTTAACATTGCGTACGCCACCATATAGCAGCTTTAACTATACGCCGGAAAAAGCCGACTAGAGACGACGTAAAAGAATGTGACGGCCGCTCGTACGTTCGTGGATCGTCGGAAATAGCTAATTTGCATACTCGACGCGGATTACGACGGGAACGCCACCCAGCGGACGCCGAAGAATTGCATCTAAGATCCGAAGGCGTACGAAGCCGTACGCCTGTCGGATCTAACCCAGATGCCGTCGTATCTTGGTTTGAGGATTCGAAACAAAGATACGACGTGGGTAATTTGAAAGTACGCCGGCGTATCAGTAGATACGCCGGCGTACTCTCTTTGTGGATCTGCCCCTGTGCGTAATTTTTGTTATTGCCAATAGTTCCATAATTACTTTAATGATATCTAAATACCTAATGGATGTTTTTTCTTTTCTCGGGGCACAAAAAGTCAATTTAAAGGGTTACTAAACCGAGGACCCTGCCTTTGCTATATCTGATCTCCCACAGAATACAGAACATGGAAACGCAATTATTTTAGTAAATATAAACTGCTAAATACATTTTCTCATCAGCAGTATATAGCAGTCTTGTGACTTCTATCAGTGTCTGGTTAAAGCTTGTAGGAGGAGTTTTAATTCTTCTCTGACTGTCCTATGAGGCTGCAGGACCTCTGACCCTCTGTCTGGACAGTGCTGATTGGCCCTGTGCTGATCACATGCACTCTCCCAAAAAGAAAAACAACCTCTCTAGCAATACACACAAAACTGAGCATGTGCAGAGTGCCTGTTCTATCAGGAGATGGTTTGGGGACTGTGGAAGAAGGGGAGGATCAGAGAAGACAGGATCAAACAGCCTTTTTACACAATACGGAGGATTAACCCCTTAGGTTCCACACTGAGTATAACAAGCATGCTTTTCTGCATATACAGACTGATTTTACTTTTGTGGGTTTAGTATAGACATGTGCAATTCGTTTTGTTCCGAATTAGTTTTTTAACAAATTTTGACAAATTCCTTCGGAAATATCTAAATGAATGAAAACCCATTTAACAAGTTTTTCCGGTATTCATAAATTTGAATATTCGGAAATTTGAACATTTGAAATTCGACAATCCTAAAATTCGAAACTCTGAAATAACTAACTAATAATAACTTACCGTATTTATCGGGGTATTGCGCGCTCCGGCGTATAGCGCGCACCCCTAAAGTGGACCCGCATTCCTGTGGAAAAAAGATTTTTGTACTTACAGTTTTGGTGTCTTGCGCGGCGGCCTCGTCGGGTCCGGCGTCCATCTGCGGCTTCGGGTGTCCTCTTCGTCGGGTCCGGCGTCCTTCTGCGGCGTCCTCCCCGCTCGATCCCCGCTTTCCCGCGCCGAGTTTGAAAACTGCGCCGGCATATACCGAGCGCAGTACACTTGTGTATAGTCGGGCAGGCTCGGCTACTCTCGCGCTCACGTCCTGTACGTCCAGGACGTGAGCGCGAGAGGAGCCGAGCCTGCCCGACTATACACGAGTGTACTGAGCTCGGTATATGCCGGCGCAGTATTCAAACTCGATGTGGGAAAGCGGGTATCGGTGTATATCGCGCACCCACGATTTTGCCCTGATTTACAGGTCAAAAAAGTGCGCGGTATACGCCGATAAATACGGTAACTATTACTAATTACTAAATTATAGGTATTGGAATTTCCTTTCAAATTTGGCTGTTCGTGAATGTAACGAATACGAATATTTCTGAAATAATGAATGCCGCATCTAAACGAATGAAACGTAACAAATTAATAATAATAAATAATAATAATAAAACCTTTTATTGATCAATATTATTATTTATTATTAATTCATTCCGTTCCATTTGTTTAGATGCGGCATTCATTATTCCGGATAATTTGCAACTTTAGATACATTTGTATTCGTTACATTCACGAACAGCCACATTTGGAAGGAAATTCCAATACCTGTAATTTAATAATTAGTTATTATTAGTTAGTTAGTTATTCTTTCAAATTTTCAGATTTTCTTTCTCATTTTAGGATTTTTTGATTGTACAAATTTTCAAATTTACGTTTTTTTACGAATTTACATAATGATGAATTATCCAAAATAACGAATGCTGCATCTAAATAAATGGAACAAATTAAATAATAATGATTAACAATAATAATAAAACCGTTTTATGGTCATTATTATTAATTTGTTCCGTTCCATTCGTTTAGATGCGGCATTCGTTATTTTGGATAATTCGTAACTTCGGATAAATTTGGATTTGTTACGTTCACTAAAAGGCAAATTTGAAAGCAAATTCCAATGCCTAGAATTTAATAGTTAATTATTATTAGTTTGTTATTCTTTCTTATTTTCGAATTTATGAATTTTCTATTTTTTTTTAATTTATGAATTGCAATCATAATGAATGACATGGAAAACGAAAAAAATAAAAAAACGAAAACAGAAACTAACAAATTTTTCGTCAGTGTCTAGTTTAGTAACACTTTAAATATATTCCTATCAAGCCACAAAGGATGTAAATCCACGTTATGTGCACCAAAAGCTTTTCCAAACTCCATAATATCCTTGTCCAAGTATCGGTGACATTATCACTGTGCTGTACATGGAGAGCAGAGCTGTAGGAGGGACCCAATAGGCCCCACCCACTACTGTCTGCCTGTAGAAAACTACAGGAGGGGGCGGAGACAAGACCAGTCACCATGCACAAGGGACAGTGGCGAATGCCACCAGTTTGTCCCCAAATGCCACCAATTTGTCCCCAAATGCTACCAGTTTGTCCCCAAATGCCACCAATCTGTCCCCAAATGCTACCAGTTTGTCCCCAAATGCTGCCAGTTTGTCCCCAAATGTCGCCAGTTTGTCCCCAAATGCAGCCAGTTTGTCCCCAAATGCCACCAGTTTGTCCCCAAATGCAGCCAGTTTGTCCCCAAATGCAGCCAGTTTGTCCCCAAATGCTACCAGTTTGTCCCAAAATGCTACCAGTTTGTCCCCAAATGCCACCAATCTGTCCCCAAATGCTACCAGTTTGTCCCCAAATGCCGCCAGTTTGTCCCCAAATGCAGCCAGTTTGTCCCCAAATGCCACCAATCTGTCCCCAAATGCTACCAGTTTGTCCCCAAATGCAGCCAGTTTGTCCCCAAATGCCGCCAGTTTGTCCCCAAATGCCACCAGTTTGTCCCCAAATGCCACCAATTTGTCCTCAAATGCAGCCAGTTTGTCCCCAAATGCAGCCAGTTTGTCCCCAAATGCCGCCAGTTTGTCCCCAAATGCAGCCAGTTTGTCCCCAAATGCAGCCAGTTTGTCCCCAAATGCCGGAAGTTTGTCCCCAAATGCCGGCAGTTTGTCCCCAAATGCCACCAGTTTGTCCTCAAATGCCACCAGTTTGTCCCCAAATGCTACCAGTTTGTCCCCAAATGCCACCAATTTGTCCTCAAATGCCGCCAGTTTGTCCTCAAATGCCGCCCCAAATGCAGCCAGTTTCCCCCCAGCCCAGCCCTTACCTTCCTTGGGTCAGCGTCGTCTTCCTCCACGCTCCCTCCGCTCCCTCGATGTCGCCTCAGCCAATCAGGTGACCAGTAACCAGACCCGGTGCACCTGATTGGCTGAGAGGCAGGTCAGTGTTAGGGAAGCGATTCCCTAACACAGCATTGTTTTTAAACAGGGAACGCACAGCCGTGCGCCCTCTGTTTAACCATTTGGAAGCCAATTAGAGCCCACAGGCTCTAATCAGGAAGCCTATTAGAGCCTCTGGCTCTAATCAGGCACTTCCAAAACACACCCACCGCTGTTATTCAAATGGCCGGCGCTCAACAAGGGGCCGGACACCTGAATAGTGGGCGGTAGCGGGGACACTAGATAGATTCATGCAATGCGTAAATCTATCTATTGTTGAGTGACGGGTGCAAGAGAGAGGGGGCGGCGCTCCTGCGCCCACTATGGACGCACCGCCACTGACAAGGGATGAGAGCAGCAGTGAATGGTCTGTATTACAGGACAGAGGGAAAGTCTCACACTGGATTACTGCACAAATCTGGAAGAGATACACAAAGCTCACCAAGATTTAATGAAGAATACACATGAATTTAGACTAAATGGGCCAGATTCACAGAAGAGATACGACGTCGTATCTCTGTGATCCGGCCGTCCTAACTATGCGTCTGATTCATAGAATCAGTTACGCATAGATAGCCATAAGATCCGACAGGTGTAATTGACTTACACTGTCGGATCTTAAGGATGCAATTCTATGCCGGCCGCTAGGTGGCGAGGCCATTGCGGTCGGCGTAGAATATGCAAATGACTAGTTACGGCGATCCACGAAGATCCGCGTGTTCGTCGCAATCCCGTACGTCGTCGCTAGTCGTTTTTACCCGTCGCAAAGTTACACCTGCTTTAACATGGCTTATCTTTAGATCAGCCATGTTAAAGTGTGGCCGTCGTTCCTGCTTCGAATTTCGATTTTTTTTCTTTGTGTAAGACGTCCGGGAATACGAAACACCGTAACGCACGTCGCATTTAAAAAAAAAAAAACGTCGGGCACCGTAATTTCGCGCAATGCACGTCGGGAAATTTGAACCTCGGAGCATGCGCCTAATTTAAATGGTGCCCGCCCCATTTGAATTAGGCAGGCTTGCGCCGAGTGGAATTACGTTACACCGCCACAAGTTTACAGGTAAGAGCTTTGTGAATCAGGCACTTACGCTGTAAACCTGCGGCTGTGTAACGTAAATCAGATACGTTACGCTGCCGCAGCGTAACGTATTTCTCTCTGAATCTGGCCCAGTGTACTTATCCTGGAGTTTAGCTTTAAAGTTATGGCCAACTCCCTATGAAGACACATCTACAGGTGATATCATGCACACTGAGACAATCCTCGGATGAATGCGCATGCATTGAAGTGCGGTGGCCCGTGGTCTGAGTCTCGACCTCTGTAGTTATCCGGAATTGTTTGCAGAGTACAGAATTAGGACATCTCCAAGCTACAGATGTATTCCACAAACACCTTCTACTGGTTGGATCCTGGATGTCCCGGCCTGCTGGAAACCCTCCAGATATTTCTTTGTTAACACATTTTCCTCACCTGTTAATTGAGCGCCTGCAGTCTGCCAAACAACACAAGCGAGGACACGGGGAACTTTCCAATATGCTTTCACAGAGCTTATAAATAGCTTAACCACTTGCCGACCGCCGCACGCCGATGTACGACAACATGGCACGGGCAGGCATATTGGCATACAGGTACGTCCCTTTAAATTTCGTGCCCCGCGAGTGTGGCCGCGGGTCCCGGGAACTCAATGTTCCCGGAAGTCCCGGGATTGCGGTCGGCAAGAGCAGAACAGGGGAATGCCTTTGTAAACAAGGCATTCCCCTATTCTGCCTAGCGACACTGTCACTGATGATCGTTCCCCGTGATCGGGAACGATCATCAGTGACGCATCACGTATAGCCACGTCCCCTAACAGTAAGGCCCCATACACACGACTGGATCTATCCGCTGGGATTTATCCGCGGATCAGTTCCAGCGGATAGATCCGGTCGTGTGTACGTCCGAGCGGACAATTTTCGGCAGACATTTGTCCAGCCGACGGATTTCCAGGGGATAAAAATTTCTTAGCATGCTAAGAAATCTATCCGCTGGAATCCTGTCCTTCGGACTTATCCGGTCGTCTGTACAGACTCACCGGATAAGTCCGTCCGATCCCCATCCCTCGCATGCGTCGGAATGATTCGACGCATGAGTGGAAGTATTTACCTTCCAGCGTCGCGCACGTCGCCGCGTCATTGTCGCGGCGACGGCGCGGCTACGTCACCGCGGATGTTTTCCGCGCAGATTTTGATCTGATGGTGTGTACAGCCATTAGATCAAAATCCGGAGGAAAAATGTCGGATGGAAACGGTCCGGCGGACCGTTTCCATCAGATAACCCCTCGTCTGTACAGGGAAAACATCCGCGGTGACGTAGCCGCGCCGTCGACCCTAAGAATCACTCCCTAGTACTGACTTAACCCCTGCAACCCCTTTACTGCCAGTGTCATCTTTACAGTAATCAGTGCATTTTTATAGCAATGATCGCTGTAAAAATGACAATGGTCCCAAAATGGTGTCAAAAGTGTCCGATGTGTCCGCCATAATGTCGCAGTCACGAAAAAAATCATTGTCGCCATAACTTGTAAAAAAATATATATTAATAAAAATGCACACCCAAATGTGTGATGTCATATCATGTGACCTGAACAACTCAGCTCAAAAATGGAAATATTCTCTCCAGCAATAGAGACCAAACTAAGAATATGTAGCAATACAACCCTCACTGTATCTTATCTAGCCTTGCCAAGAGAGAACCTGCAGGAGGGGGGTGGATCTGTGCATACAGGATCAAAGGGCAAAATCGTGGGTGCGCGGTATACACCGATACCCGCTTTCCCGCGCCGAGTTTGAATACTGCGCCAACATAAACAGAGCGCAGTACACTCGGGTATAGTCGGGCAGTCTCGGCTCCTTCCGTGCTCACGTCCTGGACGTACAGGACGTCAGCGTGAGAGTTGCCGAGCATTGCCGACAATACACGAGTGTACTGCGCTCTGTATATGTCGGCGCAGTATTCAAACTCGGTGCGGGAAACGAGCGGGGAGGACGCGAGAACGCCGCAGAAGGACGCCGGACCCGACGAAGAGGACACCCGAAGCCGCAGACGGACGCCGGACCCGATGAGGCCGCCGATGGACGCCACACAAGACACCAAAACTGTAAGTACAAAAAAACTTTTTTCCACAGGAATCCGCTGCAACTTTAGGGGTGCGCGCTATATGCGGGAGCACGCTATACCCCAATAAATACGGTAGCTTCATTGATTTAAAATAACCAGAATTGAAAAGCTCCAAGTTAATATAATAAAATAACCAAACTTTTATTTAAAAATTGGACACAAATACATATAGCCAGATTCAGAAAGACTGGCTTAACTTTGAGCCGGCGTAGCATATCGCATATACGCTACGCCGCCGTAAGTCAGAGAGGCAAGTGCTGTATTCACAAAACACTTGCCTTCTAAGTTACGGCGGCGTAGCGTAAATGGGCCGGCCTAAGCCTAATTCAAATGAGGAACAGGGGGGCGTGTTTTATGTTAATGACTCGTGACCCGACGTGATTGACGTTTTTAGCTCCGTGAACATATCCCAGTGTGCATTGCTACAAAGTACGCCGCAAGGACTTATTGGTTTCGACGTGAACGTAAATTTCGTCCAGCCCCATTCACGGACGACTTACGCAAACAACGTAACATTTTCAAAATTCGACGGAGGAACGACGTCCATACTTAACATTGGCTAGGCCAGCTTTTTGTTCGACTAACTTTACGCCGGAAAACGCCTTACGTAAACGGCGTATCTTTACTGCGACGGGAAAGCGTACGTTTGTGAATCGGTGTATCTCGCTGATTTACGCATTCTAGACGTAAATCAGCGTTCACGCCCCTAGCGGCCAGCGGAACTAGACAGCTAAGATACGACAGCGCAGACCGTCGTATCTTAGCTACATTTAAGTGTATCTCAATTTGAGAATACACTTAAATGTACGACGGCGCAGATTCAGAGTTACTGATACGCCGGCTTAACTCTTCGTGAATCTAGCTAATAGTATATTAAACTGTCCATCCAATGCAGCCTCACCAGTGTGTATAAATGCAGCCTCACCAATGCAGCTGCTGCCCTTACCGAGATATTCATCTTTAAAATGATGATGTATATGTACATGAGTCGGTCCTTAAGTGGTTAAAAACCTATATCAGGCAAGAATGGGACAACATTCCTCTCCCAAGACTCCAGAAACCGGTCTCCTCAATTCCCAGATGATTACAGAGTGTTGTTAAAAGAAGAGGGGGTGCTACTCCATGCTAAACATGGCCCTGTCCCAACTTTTTTGAGACATGGTGCTGCCATAAATTTCAATATGACCTTATTTATTTATTTTTATTAAAATGGTACAGTTTAAACATTTGATATGCTTTCTATTTTCTATTGTGGATACATTATGGGTTTATGGCTTTTTTGGAAATGGAGTTGTACTTACACTAACCAAAACCCAGCCAGTCAAGCAGGAACACAGAGAAGACCAGAATTGAGGCCAGCCAGGCCTGAGACTAGTTAAGCCTGCAGTACCAGTTGTCCTGCCTTTGATGGACTCCTGCATCAGTCTTGAGGTGACCAATTAGTCCCCAGGCATGAAACAAATCTTGAATGGAAGTAAATGACAAGGCTCCTAAAGACCCATTTTACATACAGGTAAGCCTAGATTAACCACTAGCCGACCAGCCGCCGCAGTATTGCTTTTTATATGGGCTATGCTAGCTAATATCGTTTTTTTTTTATATATATATATATATTTGATGGCCCGGATTCACATACCTTGGCGCATAGTTATGCCGGCGTAGCGTATCGAATATACGCTACGCCGACGTAGCGCAGAGCGGAGAGCACAGTATTCACAAAGCACTTGCTCCCTAATTTACTCTGGGTTCCCTCGGCGTAACTCGTCGTAAGTGGCAGTGGGCGTGAGCCATGCTAATGAGGCGTGAATGATGGGCCGAGCGCCATCAAGATACGAATAACGAACGGCGATTGCGTAGTCCCATGGACGCTTCCCAGTGCGCATGCTCAGAATCACGTCGAAACAACTGCCTAAGTTACGTCGAATCACTGCCTACGACTTGAACGTAACCTACGACTAGCCCTATTCACGTACTACGTAAACGACGTAAAAAACGACGGCTGTGTTCCCTGGTGCAGCCATTTGCATTGATGCTGCTGACTTACACCTGCTTTATGAGGCTTAACTTTACGCCGGACGTACGACTTACGTAAACCGCGTATATTGATGCGCCAGGCGCAAGTACGTTCGTGAATCGGCGTATCTCACTCATTTGCATATTCGAATCGTAAATCAATGGGAGCGCCCTTGCAGCCAGCGTAAATATGCGCCCACGATACGACGGCGTAGGAAACTTACGTCGGTCGGATGAAGCCTATTTTCAGGCGTATCTTGCTTTCAGAGTCAGGTGCATAGAGACGACGGCGCATATGTGCACTTACGCGGCATATCTCGAGATACGTCGGCGTAAGTGCTACGTGAATCCGGGCCGATGTCTTTTTTTGTTGTTCAGGTAGATCTCTACTTCTCAAAGGCTGCCTACCTCTGGTCTATACGTTATAAAGATTGTAGTGTGCTACCCTCTAGTGCTTACTTGGTGCACTGCAGTAAAATAATAATAATAATAATATTGGTCATTATTGTTAGTAGGGTTGTCCCGATACCACTTTTTTAGGACCAAGTACAAATACCAATACTTTTTTTCATGTACTCGCCGATAACGAATACTGATATTTTTTTTTTAAATGTGTCCTCAAATGCAGCCATGTCCCCCCACAAATGCAGCCATGTCCCCCCACATATATCCAGCCATATCCCCCCACATATATCCAGCCATATCCCCCCACATATATTGCAGCCATGTCCCCCCATATATTGCAGCCATGTCCCCCCACATTATGCAGCCATGTCCCCCCCACATATTGCAGCCATGTCCCCCCACATATATCCAGCCATGTCCCCCCACATATATCCAGCCATGTCCCCCCACATATATTGCAGCCATGTCCCCCCACATATTGCAGCCATGTCCCCCCACATATTGCAGCCATGTCCCCCCACATATTGCAGCCATGTCCCCCCACATATATCCAGCCATGTCCCCCCACATATATCCAGCCATGTCCCCCCACATATATTGCAGCCATGTCCCCCCACATATTGCAGCCATGTCCCCCCACATATTGCAGCCATGTCCCCCCACATATTGCAGCCATGTCCCCCCCCCATATATCCAGCAATGTCCCCCCACATATATCCAGCCATGTCCCCCCACATATATCCAGCCATGTCCCCCCACATATATCCAGCCATGTCCCCCCATATATTGCAGCCATGTCCCCCATACCTAGTAGATGATGATGATGCCGCCGCTGCTGCCGCGTTAATCAGCGTGCATTACAGGCAGCTTTCGTTTGAATAGTTGTAATCCCCGCCGCGCCGTGTATAGACACTCCCCCTTTCTCGGGATTGGACAGATCCGTCCAATCCCGAGGATTACAACTATTCAAACGAAAGCTGCCTGTAATGTTCCCCGCACGCTGATTAACGCGGCAGCAGCAGCGGCGGCGGCGGGGGGGCAAGTATTCTCCCGCAAATACTCGGTATCGGTCCCGATACCGATACTGGTATCAGTATCGGGACAACCCTAATTGTTAGTATTGATAACATTGTGCTCTAATGGTTTGTAGCAGAAAACTAACAATATTGTTCCCCCCAAGAAATCATAGCTGCAGCATTTCAATGTTCTACACACCTTTTGGCAACTTTCAAGTTTGCATGAATAAATTCACAGTACACCGCAACAGTGTCATAAAGACATGGAGGAGCGAGTTTGGGGTGGAAGAACTTGACTGGCCTGCACAGAGTCCTGACCTCAACCCGATAGAACACTTTTGGGATGAATAAGAGCGGAGACTGTGAGTCAAGCCTTCTCGTTCAACATCAGTGCCTGACCTCACAAATGCACTTCTGGAAGAATGGTCAAACATTCCCATAGACACACTCCTAAATCTTTAATCTGAGGCCTCGTACACACGGACGGACTGTCCGATGAAAACGGTCTGCCGGACCGTTTTCATCGGACATGTCCGCTGCCGGATTTTGGTCTGATGGTTGTACACACCATCAAACCAAAATCCCCGTAGACAGGATACGCGGTGACGTGGCCGCGCCGTCGCCGCGACGATGACGCGGCAACGTGCACGACCCTGGAAGGTCAATGCTTCCACGCATGCGTCTAATCACTTTGACGCATGCAAGGGCTTTTGGCGAGCGGACATGTCCGGTAAGTCGTACAGACGACCGAACATGTCCGACGGACAGGCTTCCAGCGGACATGTTTCTTAGCATGCTATGAAACATTTGTCCGCTGGAAACCTGTCCGATCCGCCGGAAAATTGTCCGGTCGGCCGTACACACGTCCTTTCTTTTGGTGGGATTTTATCACCTCTGCGGATTTTCATTAGTTTAGGCCAATATGTATTCTTCTATATATATTTGGTAAAAAAAATTGCAACAATTGGTTTGTGCAAAAGTTATAGGGCCAGATTCTCGTACAGTGGCGTATCTTTGCGCGGGCGTAACGTATCCGATTTACGTTACGCCTCCGCAACTTAGACGGGCAAGTGCTGTATTCTCAAAGCACTTGCTCGGTAAGTTGCGGTGGCGTAGCGTAAATCGGCTGGCGTAAGCCCGCCTAATTCAAATTTGGAACAGGGGGGCGTGTGTTATGTAAAATAACCATAACCCGACGTGATTGACGTTTTTTACGAACGGCGCATGCGCCGTCTGTGGACATATCTCAGTGTGCATTGCTCCAAATACGCCGCAAGGACGTATTGGTTTCGACGTAAACGTAAATGACGTCCAGCCCCATTCAAACGACGTAAAATTTTCAAATTTCGTTGCAGGAACGACGGCCATACTTAACATTGGTACGCCGCATATACGCCTCACATAGCAGGGGTAACTTTCCCCCGGGAAAAGCCTAACGTAAACGGCGTATCTGTACTGCGTCGGCCGGGCGTACGTTTGTGAATTCGCGTATCTAGCTGATTTACATATTTCTAAGCGTAAATTAGCGTACACGCCCCTAGCGGCCAGCGTAAATATGCAGTTACGATCCGATGGCGTAAGAGACTTACGCCTGTCGGATCTAATAGAAATCTATGCGTAACTGATTCTAAGAATCAGGCGCATAGATACGACGGCACAACTCAGAGATACGACGGCGTATCTGGAGATACGCCGTTGTATCTCCTTTGTGGATCTGGCCCACAGCGTCTACAAATAGGGGATAGATTTATGGCATTTTTATTATAATGGCTGCTGTGGTCGTTCAAACCCACGTCAGGCAGTTTTGTGTCTTTTATTATAAGTTCGAGGACCGAAGGCTGACGAATCTTCTAGTCAAGATGGCTGCGCTGGAGAAGAAGGGCGAAGGTTGAATCTCTGCTTCAGCCAAGACAACGCTGGACTCCATCGTCTAGTAAGTATGTTTATTAATTGATTCATTTATATTGAGACGGGGATCAGTGATTTTCGGGGGGGGGGGGGGGGGGGGGGTTTTAGGAAGAGTGAAATTCCTCTTTGGATTACTATTGTAAATTCATTGGAGAAAGCAGAATGTCGCACATTGACGTCGCTAATGACAAGAATGACAGTAGAAAGTGTCCTGGTAATGGCTCATAAGTGTGTCCTTATACTGTGCAGCCTCCAGCTAATGAATGGGGCCGTGTTTACACACCTCCGATGTGTACAAATACTATAGATTGTACTTTATCTTAATGCGTCAGCCAGCTGGGTATTCTCAGGCTCTCCAGTGCCTGGCTACACACCGCACCAATGTGGACGGAGGAGTTCCTGTCTAAGGAGACGCTTGCCTCCCCCCGCAATGACAGCGTATAGTATGTACACATTATACACATCTACACATCCATGGGTTTTTTTCTTGGTCGGTTACATATTCCATTCTATTTTTAAGACTTTAAAAGGCATACATTAATGCCGCTCTGTAATCATTATTACACCATTAAGGGCCAGATCCACGAAGCGCGGCGCTTCTTTACGGCCGGCGTAGTGTATCTCAGATACACTACGCCACCGTAACTTACAGCGTATTTCCCGTATTCTCAAAGAATTTGCGCCGTAAGTTACGGCGGCGTAGAGTAACTGTGTCGGCATAAGGGCGCGCAATTCAAATGGATGAGATGGGGGCGTGTTTTATGGTAAATACGTCTTGACCCGACGTAAATTACGTTTTTTCTGAACGGCGCATGCGCCGTCCGTGGGGGTATCCCAGTGCGCATGCTCGAAATTAACCCGCAACAAGCCAATGCTTACGACGTGAACATCATTCTACGCAAAGCCCTATTCGCGAACGACTTACGCAAACAACGTAAAATTTTCAAATTTCGATGCAGGAACGACGTCCATACTTAACATAGGATACGCCTCATATAGCAGGGGTAACTATACGCCGAAAAAAGCCTTACAGAAACGACGTAAAAAAATTCGCCGGCCGGACGTACGTTTGTGGATCGCCGTATCTAGCTAATTTGCATACGCGACGCGGAAATCGACGGAAACGCCACCTAGCGGCCGGCAGAAAAAATGTACCTAAGATCCGACGGCGTACTAAGACGTTCGCCTGTCGGATCGATCTCAGATGCCGTCGTATCTTGTTTTGTAGATACAAAACAAAGATACGATGCGGGAACTTTAAAAGTATGCGGCGTATCAATAGATACGCTGGCGTAATTCTTTTGTGGATCTGCCCCGTACGTCCGGCCTCCCATTTTTTACGTCGTTTGCGTTCGGCTTTTTCCAGCGTATAGTTACCCCTGCTATTATGAGGCGTACTCAATATTAAGTATGGCCGTCGTTCCCGCGTCGAATTTTGAATTTTTTACGTCGTTTGCGTAAGTGGTTCGCGAATAGGGATTTGCGTAGAATGACGTCACCGTCGTGAGCATTGGCTTGTTCCGGCTTAATTTCGAGCATGCGCACTGGGATACCCCCACGGACGGCGCATGATACCCCCACGGCCAGCAGGATCTAGTCACTTCCTGTTGGGACTGAGCTGAGAAAAGGTGAGAATGTGAAATCTCTCTCTGGTTTGCATGCTCTCACCTTATTAATTCGAATTACACGGCAGAATGGGTAATCCTGAGGTTGTATCAGGGCCTCATCCACTTCAGCGCCATTCCATGAGTGTGCGCAATTTTAAAGCGTGACATGTTAGGGATCTATTTACTCGGCGTAACATTATCTTTCACATTATACAAAAAAATTGGGCTAACTTTACTGTTTTGTTATTTTTTAATCCATGAAACCGTTTTTTCCCCCCCAAAAAAGGCATTTAATATCTTCTTTGTTATCCCTGCATCCTCCCGCCCCCCCTCCCCCTTCCCCCCCTCTTTTTCCTTTCCCCCCCTTTTTAATACCCACCCCTCTCCCATGTTTTCCCTCCCCCTCCCTTCCTTTCTCCCCCTCCCCTCTCACCCCCTTCCATTCCCCCCCCCCCTTCTTTTGTTTTTGGGTTCCTTTCCTTCCCCCTCTCTTCCTCTCCCTCTCCCTTCCCAACCAACCACCCCCCCCTTTCCCCCCCTTTTTTCTTCTTCCCCTCCCCCTTTTCGGTTTTTCCTTCCCCCCTTTCCCCCCCCTCCCCCCTCTCCCTACCTCTCCTTCCCCTCTTTTCCTTTTCTTTTTAACCTCCCCCTACCTTCCTTACCCCCCCTCCCCCTCTTTCCACCCCTTTTTTTTTCCTCCCCCCTTTTTTCTTTTTCTCTTTCTTTTTTCTCCTATTCCGTCCCCTTTTTCCTACTCCTTTCCCCCCCCCTTACCTTTCCTCGCTCCCTTCCCTCCTACCCCCCCCCTTTTTTTTCCATTTCCCTCCCCCCCTCTTGTTCTATGTCTCTCTTCATTGGTTATGGTCCCGCACATTCTACTCCTTAGGTGCACACGGTGTCCCCTCAGTACAACTAATGGACCCTCAATAAATTAATATTATCATTATTACCCTATCAGACTTTTACCTACCTTTGTTCCCCCTTGTTCGCTACGGTGGACCTTGGTCAGCGAAACTTGCACTGCGGTCCCTGACTCCGGGTAAGCGGCCTTGTGGTTTAATGTGTCACTTTTTGATTTCCCTAATGTTTTAACTGTTCCGATGTTTTATGTGTTGCTAGTTTTGACAAATGTATTGTTTATTGCACAGACTATACCTCCTGAAGAAGCCGCAAAACCGGTAGAGGTTCTTCTAGGACTCCCCCACACAACTGCTGATACCTCACGGCTTCTTCCGTTTGAAATAACATCTTTGTATCTCTATGTGGGGTTGTTAGTCCTAGCCTTGTTTTATATATGGAACATTGTATGTTTTTATGTACTGTATAATAAATTTAATTTTTACTATACCGACTCATGTTATCAGTACCTAGAAAGTCCATTGATACACATCCTTACTAGGTAATAGTTTGTGTGAGTCTGTGGTACTAGCAGCCACTACCCCTCTATTCCTGGTGTCCCTTTATTTCCTAATTAATTTCGGATGATGGTACATTTTAATTTTTCCCATTAAAGCGGTGGTTCACCCTAATGAAACATTTTTTTTTTATAGCATTCAATTAGGCATAGTAGCGCGAGCTACAGTATGCCTGTATTGATTTTTTTATCCCCGTACTCACTGTGCAATCCTCTATAGAAGATTCCGACTCCCCGCGGGGAATGGGCGTTCCTATCAAGAGGGAGGATGATTGACGGCCGGCTATGGCACGTCACGCTCCCCGAAGATAGCCGTATAGCGCCGTGAAGAGCCGAGGCCTGTACCGGCTATCTTCGGGGAGCGTGACGTGCCATAGCCGGCCGTCAATCATCCTCCCTCTTGATAGGAACGCCCATTCCCCGCGGGGAGTCGGAATCTTCTATAGAGGATTGCACAGTGAGTACGGGGATAAAAAATTCAATACAGGCATACTGTAGCTCGCGCTACTATGCCTAATTGAATGGTAAAATGTTGTTAGTGTGGGTGAACCACCGCTTTAAATCAATCTGAGGCTATACTCAAACTCTTTGCTTTTACAATTTTTGCAATGACCGACACTTTATTCCCTAGGGTGTCTGCTAAAAAAACATATATAATGTTTGGGGGTTCTGAGTAATTTTCTAGCAAAAAAACGATAATTTTTACATGAAGGAGAGAAGTGCCAGAATTGGCCCGGTATGGAAGTATCTTGTGGGTGCATCAGGATTTCAGTTCTTCGGCTTTGTTGGTTGTAGTACTATGCCATTAATGTTTCTCTCCACTGACATATTACAACATCAGCGCACACAAGATCTGAGTAGCCTAACTGCTCCGCAGGATGTTCTAGTTATCACAGTGGAAATAAATGCTACCATGGCAATTCTGATAAAGAAATCACACCTTCTGTTCTCACTGGAGGAGACCTTAAGAGGAATCCAGCTGTCCAGGTGTTCATTAGGAGTCCTACTGCCGGAGATGTAAGGTGGACCAGAAGAGACAAGCCGAGGCAAAGAGACAGAGGAGCTCACAAACTATGCTATTAAGTATTCCAAATATTGTCTCTCTCATCATTTATTTTTCTGCTCTTATTGGCACCGTGGCAAACTTGGTTCTTATTTTTGCTTTTGTTAGCAATGCTGTCAAAAACAGAGTCTTCCAGCCTTTGGACAAAATCATTGTAAACATGGCAGCGGTCAACCTCTTGTTGTGTTTTTACAAGGAGATCCCCGGACTGCTCCTTTTCTTCAACGCCAAGGTTTTCGGGTCCCTGGGCTGTAAGATTCTGCTTTATTTTTATCACACTCTGCGCCTGATCAGCATTTGGTCAGTGGAGAACTTGAGTTTCCTTCACCTCCTCAAAATAAGGAGGCCTGGCCACCGTTGGTGGAAGTTCATCTATCACCATCAAGCCCAGTACGTCAACTGGTCACTCGCCAGCTGCTGGGTCATCAGCATCATCTACCATGTCCCTTATCTCCTCTACAAAGA
Organism: Rana temporaria; assembly: GCF_905171775.1. NCBI lineage: Eukaryota > Metazoa > Chordata > Amphibia > Anura > Ranidae > Rana > Rana temporaria. The sequence continues at coordinate 655,158,096 of NC_053489.1, read as the reverse complement.
GTCATCGGGTGTTCCTAATAAGAGCAACCCCCTGATGACAAGTACCAACTGCATTGGGCCATCACAAAACAGAATGGTGAGGATTCTGACTTACGCCACGGTGAGTGTGGACTTTTTGCTCATTACCCTTGTCATTCTACTGAATGGATTTACCATTGACCTTATCTGTAGACACCGGAGACAAGTGAGGGACTCGATGACCTTCAGCCGTGGCTGGAACAAGCACACAGCCCAGGCCACCAAGATCTTGCTGTCTCTTCTATCTCTTTATGTCTTCTGCTGGATTTCGAGTGACATGGTTTGGCTGCTGATTGTGTCTGGGGTGATGGAAGATGACTTTGGGGGCACCATGCTCTCCGCTTCATATGGGATTTTGTCCTCTATTTACTATTCTATCAGCTCGTGTATTATGGTCTTCGGCTACCGGCAAGTGAAGGACTATATAGGAGAGGCCAGTAACTGCTGCCGCCTTGCAGGGATTCCAAGAACTGTGCAAAGTATCCAGCAGCAATAATCTGCATGTGAATACCCGTGAAATATGTTTATGCCAAATATTTTTCAATTATAATTTAATAAACATGAATAAAAAAATAAAAAAAACATTTTAATGTTGCTAAGTATATTAACCACTTGCTTACTGGGCACATATACCCCCTTCCTGCCCAGGTGAAATTTCAGCTTTCGGCACTGCGTCGCTTTAACTAACAATTGCGCGGTCGTGCGACGTGGCTCCCGAACAAAATTGACATCCTTTTTTCCCCACAAGTAGAGCTTTCTTTTGGTGGTATTTGATCGCCTGTGCGGTTTGAATTTTTTGCGCTATAAACAAAAAAGAGCGACAATTTTGAAAAAAATACAATATTTTTTACTTGTTTCTATAATAAATATCCCAATTAAAAAAAAAAAAAACACATTTTTTTTCTCAGTTTAGGCCGATACGTATTCTTCTACATATTTTTGGTAAAAAAAAAAAAAAATCGCAATAAGCGACTGGTTTGCACAAAAGTTATAGCGCCTACAAAATAGGGGACAGAATTATTATTTTTTATTATTTCTTTTTTTTACTAGAAATGGCGGCGATCTGCGATTTTTATTGGGACTGCGACGTTATGGCGGACACTTTTGACACATTTTTGGCGCCATTCACATTTATACTGCGATCAGTGCTATAAATATGCACTAATTACAGTATAAATGTGACTGGCATTGAAGGGGTTAACACTAGGGGGTGAGGAAGGGGTTAAATGTGTGTGGAGGGGGGGGGGGTGACTGGGGGAGGTGACCGATCTATGTCCCTATGTACAAGGGACACAGATCGATCTCCTCTCCAGAGACAGCACCGCTTTTCAGGTCCGCGCTGTAGCCGTCATTCGACTATAGCGCGGACCCCTAGTGGTTAATGCTACAGAGAGGAAGGTAATAGTAACTGAAAAAAAGTTATGGAATTTATATGCAATATATACAGTACATATACCGTATTTATCGGCGTATATCGCGCACTATTTTCCCCTTAAAATAAGGGGAAAATCATGGGTGCGCGATATACGCCGATAGCCGCTTCCCGCGCTCAGTTTGAAATCCTGCGCCGACATATACCGAGTGCAGTACACTCGGGTACATTCGGCTAGTCTCGTCTTCGCTCGTGCTCACGCATAAACGTCACAGAGTGTGAGCGCGAGCGAAGACGAGCCTTGCCGAATGTACCCGAGTGTACTGCACTCGGTATATGTCGGCGGAGGCGTTCGAACTGAGCGCGGGAAGCGGGGACTCGACTTGAGGCGAGCGCTGGAGAAGCCAGGGAGGACACCATCGAGGCCGCAGACGGACGCCGGACCGGACGATGGACGCTGGGAAGACACCAAAACTGTAAGTAATAAAATCATATAACATTTTTTTTTACAGGAATTTCGGGGACAACTTTAGGGGTGCGCGCTATACGCGGGAGCGCGTTATACCGCGATAAATACGGTAGTTCTGAGGATTTTTTATTTAAAGTGCATGCAAACCCTAATGCCTCGTACACACGGTCGGACTTTTGACCGTGCAAAAGTCCGCCGCGAGCCCTTCGGAAGTCCGACGGACAAAAAGAGAACAGAATCTCAATCTAAGGTCTGTCGGACTTCAAAAAGAAAAGTCAGATTGAGCCTACACACGGTCAGACTTTCCTACTAATGGAGGCAATCAGCGATTTATAGAGGAACTGCAATACTGCAGCGGACAAATCGGACACTAATGGCGCGTACACACGACCGTTTTTCGGGATGTAAAAAATTAAAAAAAAAATTATGTCATTAAAAACGATCGTGTGTGGGCTCCAGAGCATTTTCACAACATAAAATAGGCATTAAAAATTTATAACGCGCTCTAAATTTTCACGTCGTTTTTAACGTTGTCGTTTTTTAACGTCGTAAAAAATGGTTGTGTGTGGGCTTTACTGACGTGAAAAAACGTGCATGCTCAGAAGCTATGAGATGGGAGCGCTCGTTCTGGTAAAACCAGTGTTTGTAATGGAGTAAGCACATTTATCATGCTGTAACAGTCTTTTACTAACACAAAATCAGCAAAAGCAGCCCCAAGGGTGGCGCCATCCGAATGGAACTTCCCCTTTATAGTGCCGTCATACCTGTTGTACGTCACCGCGCTTTGCTAGAGCATTTTTGTTTCACGATCGTGTGTAGGCAAGGCCGGTTTAACAATAATCGGGTTGAAAAAAACTTCGTTTTTTTCTAGACCATTAAAAATGGTCGTGTGTATGCGGCATAACTGACACTTTTTAGGGACCAGTGACACCAATACATTGATCAGTGCTAAAAAATATGCACTGTCACTGTACTAATGACACTGGCAAGGAAGGGGTTAACATGAGGGGAGCGCTCAAAGGGTTAAATGTGTTCCCTGGGAGTGATTACTAACTGTGGGGGAGGTTGCTGGTGGGGGACTTGCTGTTGCTGGGTCTTGTATTGCAGGGGGGAACAGTTGCTGCTGCCTGATGGAGAATCTATTCTAGCTGGAGGGGGATCTATTTTTGCAGGGGGGGGGTATAATATTGTTGAGGAAGTCTATTGTTGCTTATGGGAGACCTGCTGTTGCTGGGGGGCTGGGTCTAATATTGCTGGGGGGGGGGTCAGTTGTTGCTGGAAGAGATCTATTGTTGATGGCTGTTGGAGAGACTTTTGCTGGGGGGGGGTGGAATTTTATTGCGGGTGGTCCATTGTTTTTGGGGAACAAGACCAACCCTCTATATGGGATTTTAAAGGGCAAAGAGGATACATACCGTATTTATCGGCGTATACCGCGCACTTTTTTGCCCTGAAAATCAGGGAAAAATCGTGGGTGCGCGGTATACGCCGATACCCGCTTTCCCGCGCCGAGTTTTGAATACTGCGCCGACATATACCGAGCGCAGTACACTCGGGTATAGTCGGGCAGTCTCGGCTCCTTCCGCACTCACGTCCTGGACGTACAGGAAGTCAGCGCGGGTAGCCGAGCATTGCCGACAATACACGAGTGTACTGCACTCTGTATATGTCGGCGCAGTATTCAAACTCGGCACGGGAAACGAGCGGGGAGGACGCGAGGACGCCGCAGAAGGACGCCGGACCCGCCGAAGAGGACACTGGACCCGCCGAAGAGGACACCGGACCTATCGCAGAAGGACACCTGAAGCCGCAGAAGGACGCCGGACCCGCCGAAGAGGACACCCGAAGCCGCAGAAGGACGCCGGACCCGACGAGGCCGCCGATGGACGCCGCGCAAGACACCAAAACTGTAAGTACAAAAAAAACTTTTTTTCCACAGGATTGGGGGCCACTGTAGGGGTGCGCGGTATACGCGGGAGCGCGTTATACCGCGATAAATACGGTATATGTAAAATCAATATCAACTTTATTTGTTTAGATTAAAAAAATTGTGAAAAGTTAAAACAGAAAATGAATGCAGTCATATAACATGTTAAGCGTGAGTATTTATGAGAATTCACAGGGTTCTGTCGACTGGTGAGCCGTGGCAAACATCCAACGTGTTTCGAAAAATTTGTTTCTATGATCTTCTTCAGGGATAAGTGGTTATCAATTACATTTGTCTACAACAAGAGAAAATATTATTGAGTAACAAGAAAAAAAAATATATATATATATATATATATATATATATATATAGTGATGGTTATGTTGTTTGGATATCTTTTTTTATTGCACTTTTTTTTTTAAAAACCGTATATACTCATGTATAAGCCGAGGCACCTAATTTTACCACAAAAACTGTGAAAACGTATTGACTCGAGTATAAGCCTAGGGTACACAATGCCCATCTGCAGCCTCACTGTGCCCATCTGCAGCCTCACTGTGCCCATCTGCAGCCTCACTGTGCCATCTGTGCCCATTTTCAGCCTCATTGTGCCCATCTGCAGCCTCACTGTGCCCATCTGTGCACATCTGCAGCCTCGCTGTGCCCATTTTCAGCCTCACCTTAATTACGGTCTCCCGCTGTGTCATGCAACTGTTTGGCAGTGTTCTGTCAAACAGCGGCCGTCCACTGTAACAAAGCCCTGCCTCCTCCTTGTCGGTGATAGATGGAACACTGATTCAGTTTCCCAGCATTCTATCAGTGTTCCGTCTATCACAGACGAGGAGGAGGTGTGCCTTTGTTACAGTGGACAGCCGCCATTTGACAGAACACCACCGAACAGTTGCATGATACAATCAATATGCGCCTATTGTTTTGTTTTTTTTACCAAAAACATGTAGCAGAATACATATTGGCATAAATTTTACGAAGAAATTTGATATTTTTATTTTTTTTAATTATTGGTTATATTTTATTGCAGAAACTTTTTTTGTTTATAGCGCAATAAAAAAAAAAAAGCAGTGGTGATCAAATACCACCAATAGAAAGCTCTATTTGTGGGAAATAATGACAATTGTTAGTTTACCGATTCCGGCCCACCCACCATATATATATTGCGGAAGAGCAGCCCAGCTGCGCAAAATCAAGTTTCTGTACATTATTTAGTGCACGTGTTTTAGGGGGCGTGCGCGCGCCGCCAGAGCGCTGCTCCTGCTGTGATTGGACACAGCGGGAGCCAATCAGCGGGTCCGGCAGCTGCGACCTGCCGATCGTTCAGTGGAGAGACGGAGCAGCTATGTACCAAAGTACCAAATCGCTCGTCTACAAGTTGTCCAGAATACGGCGGCACGTCTTGTAACAGGTAAAAAACCCTGGGAATCAATCTCTCCCTCCCTGAGATCCCTTCACTGGTTACCAGTAAAAGACAGAATAACATTTAAGGCACTATGCCTAACACACAAATGTGTACAAGGCAGTGCCCCCAATATGTATGTGAAAAATTAAAACCCCACAACCCCGATCGCGTTCTCCGTTCTACCAACCAAAATCTACTCTAGATACCCAAGGCCCGATACAAGTCCAAAGGAGAACGAAGATTTGCCGTCCAAGGACCTAAACTATGAAACGCTCTACCAACCAGCTTCTGAGCGGAAGTGAATCACCAGGTCTTCAAAAAAAACTCAAAACCCATTTATTCTGAAGGCAACGTATAGGAGGAAATGGATACCAAGCGCCCTGAGGTGATTCAGTTCGCATGTGTTTGCGCTATATACGTTTTTCATTCATTCATTCATAAACAAGGCATACTGCTGATCTGTCAGGGAGCAAAAGAAATATCTTGGCCCAGATTCACAAAGCACTTACACCGACGTATAACACGTTACGCCGACGTAAGTGCAAATGTGCGCCGGCGTATGTGTGCGGCAGACCCACGAACCAACATGCACCTAAAAACAGGCGACGTAGCTTGCACACGCCGGCGTAGGGTGGGCGCCCATATGGGCTGGGCGCATTGGTGCTGCTCCCATTGATTAGCCATTCAAACATGCAAATGACGGAAATACGCCGATTCACGAACGTGCGTATGCCTGGCGCATGCTACACGAGATGCGCGTAAGTTGTACGTCCGGCGTAAAGTTATTCCCCATAAATGAGGTGCAACCCGGCAACAGACATGCACAGGTCTGCACAGGTCTGCACCAGTGAACACAAGCCGGCGTATTGTGCGTTGGACGTGTGTCTGGCTGGGCGTACGCTATGTTCACGGCGTACGCGGTGATCCTGCGTAACTTAGGCAGTTGTGCCGGCGTGGTTGTGAGCAGGCGTGCTGTGAATGCGTCCACGTCACGGCGCATTCGCAGTTCGTGATACGTACCTGTCTGGCGCTCGGCCCATCATTTGCATGGGGTCACGCCTCATTTGCATGGGGTCACGCCCACTTCCACCTACGCCGGCGTACGCCTTTGAAACCCACGCCACGCTGGCGCAGCGTTGGGAGCAATGGCTTGCTGAATGCAATGCTTGCCTCTCCGCGCTACGTTGGCGTGGCGTACGGTGTTTGTTCTACGGCAGCGTAATGTGCGCCTTGCTCTCTGTGAATCTGGGCCCTTGTGTTTTAGCTAGGCTGAAACATGGATCTCTCTTTTCCTCCAGTGTATCTGTCCCCCACACAGTTAGTAAACACCCCCCAGGTACACACTTAACCCTTTGATTGCCCCTCGTGTTAAGCCTTCCCCCGCCAGTGTCATTAGTACAGTGTCAGTGCATTTTTTTAGCATTGATCACCGTATTGGTGTGACTGGTCCCCAAAAAGTGTCACTTAGTGTCTAATTTGTCTGCCGCAATGTTGCAGTCCTGCTTTAAGTTGCTGATCGCCGCCATTACTAGTAAAAAAAAAAAAATATCCCATAGTTTATTGACCCTATAACTTTACGCAAACCAATCACTATACACTTATTGGGATATTTCTTTTACCAAAAACATGTAGCAGAATACATATTGGCCTAAATTTAGGAAGAATTAATTTTTTTTATTGGATATGTTTTATAGCAGAAAGTAAAAAAATTATTTTGTTTTCTGTTCAAAATTGTCGGTATTTTTTGGTTTATAACGCAAAAAAAAAAACCTCAGAGGTGATCAAATACCCCCAAAAGAAAGGTCTATTTGTGTGTACAGCAGCGCAATTGTCAGTTAAAGCAACATCACTTTCTCTTCTACCACTAGGTGGCTGGGTACTTGGTGGTACGAGATACGAGAAGGGCAACCAAAGATTAGGCTATGGGTATGTGGGTGCCCCAGCCAATGGGCAGGGGTTTTCTTGAATCCCTTGGCCTGCTGGGAGAGCATATATATTTGGAAGAGGTCAGGTGATCTATGTTCTGTGCCACCTGGACGGCTGTCTGGGTGGACGTGTGCATAGTTGCCAACATTTGAAAAAAAATTCCAGGGACACTTTGCAGCACAGCTATTAAGCTCCCAAACCAAGTCGCGAACATGCCGCCGCGCTCGCGACCAATGGCTCTGCATCTTAAAGGGGACATACCTGGACGCCCATGTGCGCAGCCGTGCCATTCTGTCGCCGTACATCGTCGTGCGGCGGTTGGCAAGCCACTACACAACTCTACACTTCCTTTATACAATTCTACAAATATACTTATAAGTGCAACGGTAAAACCTATAAAATAATATCCAGTGCAAATCAACCAATGTATTGCAATATAGTAGTGATGGTGTCACCCCCGCTGCAAAAATATTTAGAGAAATTGCAGAGCTTCAATGTGCAAATAATTGTGAAACCCCTCACATACAATATTATTTAACAGTGATGCAAATCAACACGTGTATTAGGACATAGTAGTGATGGTGTCACCCTCTCTGCAGAAGGTAGGACTTATTGCAGAGCTGCAATGTGCAAAATCATAATAAAATGTACAATTGATGTACATATTTTATTAGGATTATATATAGGGGGTTTCACCACTATTTGCACATTGCAGCTCTGCAATGTTTTCTACCATTTGCAGAGGGGGTGACACCATCACTACTATATTGCAATACATTGATTGATTTGCACTGGATATTCATTTATAGGTTTTACCATTGCACTTATAAGTCCATTTGCCAACTAGCTGACAAGATTCTCTTATTGCTTTTGAGGTTTTTTTTGGGGTTGTATGGTTGTTTTACTTGATTTGTTATTTCCTCTGTATACTGGTAACCACTGGCCCAGCATATTGGTGGTCAGTGTGTCCTCTCTGTATGCTGGTGGTCAGTGTGCCCCATGTATGCTGGTGCTACGTGCAGGAGGATTCTACGTGCAGGGTCCAGGAGGATGCTATGTGCAGAGTGCAAGGCTCAGGTGCCTGCTATGCACAGAGTGCAAGGCTCAGGCGCATGCAATGCACAGAGTGCAAGGCTCAGGCATAGAGTGCAGGGCTCAGGAGTGCGTTGTACAGAGTGCAGGGCTCAGGAGTGCGTTGTACAGAGTGCAGGGCTCAGGAGTGTGTTGTACAGAGTGCAGGGCTCTGATCATATTATAGTGACTTCTCTTTAGCATGAATGGCCATAGATGGATTGAAACTCATCCTTGGTGAACCAGCTGAATTTCCATCAGTAGCTCATGTGTAAAATCCCTGTTTTCTGATGCCTGGGGAGCTGGGGAACACACTAAGCCTCCATGCACATGAGTTGTTTAGGCCCATTCAGACATGTGTGCCCATGTGCAGGGCTCTCTTGTGCATTGTGTGCCCCCTGTGCCAGTGTTCTATTCATTTCTTTTGGGACCCAAACCTGCATGTCATATTAGAATAGAGGCTATGTGAATGCAACCTTATGTCCAAGTAGAAATGAATGGGGTGCTGACACGGGGATGCACATAATGTTCATGCATCCCCATGCTGATAAGATAGCCCTGCATGGGAGCCATATGTCTGTGCCTCATCTTAAGAAGTCCTTAATAAAAAAAAGAATCAGGAAGAACAGTTGTCTTCACAGCTAGAATTGTGTAATCATACCTGAAAGGTTACCTGTTAGCTGAGTAGTGGAAGCCTCAGCAGCACAGAGACGCCACTCACTTTGCAGTAGGACTGGAGAGGAGGGGACCCGAGGGAAAGAGCACAGGAGGGGAGGGGACCCGAGGGAAAGAGCACAGGAGGGGAGGGGACCCGAGGGAAAGAGCACAGGAGGGGAGGGGTCACCTCCACATTGTCCAGAGAAGGGAGGAAATCAACAGGAGGCTAGGGGGCAGAGCTAGTGATGTCACACAGACATCGGACACTCTGAAAGCAGGAGTGATAGAAATCAATGGAGAGGGAAAGAGAGGCTGCTGTCCGAGCAAGCAGAGGAGCAGGAAAGCTGTATGTACAGTATCTGGAACCATAGGAAAGCATTGATATGCTTTCCCAACCCCATGCGCCCCGCCCACTCCACTCTACTGTTGCTCAGGGACTAGTACTGTGCAGGCAGGGGGCGGGTGTAGTGCTACGATCTAGCCTACACACAGGAACACACAGCGCCGCCCACCATCCGAATTAGCCAATCGGACGACAGACACCAGCAGGCCAGCTCTGATTGTTGTTTTACAACTCTGGAAGCCGCACCTGCTTTCCCCACTAGCCGGGACAAGTCCCGGCAGGCTAAATTAACCGGGACTAGGTCCCAAATGACGGGACTGTCCCTTTAAAAACGGGACAGTTGGCAAGTATGCGTGTGTCGTACGCCCCGGACTGCCAGGCCAGAGATTGGGCCTATCCCGGGCACATCTGGCTGCTAGGCTGTGTGAGGGCCTATCCAGAAGTAAGAGGGCAGTGCAGGGTTGGGATTGCGGCTTGCAGTCCAACCAGAAGTGATGGTTCTGCTGGCCGGAGAACCTGTCAGTGGTCGGAGGTAGAAGGAAAGCTTTTGCCACAAAGGGACTAATTGCCATTACCAGGGACCACAGTGAGTACCGGAACCACATTCTCATCCAACAGGCACAGTGGAGAATCTGGAAACTTCAAATGGTGATCAAGTCAGGGACCCAACCAGTGGTGGTAACGCTTGCAGAGCAGCCTTGTGTGCCAAGCCAGGGACCGAGCCGGTTAGCAAGGATGAAGCTTGAGGAGTAGGGATGAGCTTCTCGTTCGAAACGAACGTATGTTCGACTCGAACATCGGTCGTTCCATCGTTCGTCGAAATTCGAACAAAACGGGTCGTTCATGCCAAATTCGAGTGACGCAAAACGTCCCATAGTTCACTGCGGCGTTGAGCGCTGATGATTGGCCAAGCATGCTGTATGTCCCGCATGCTTGGCCAATCACAGCGCGCAAAAAACGAAGAGCCATGATTGGCCAAAGCCAGGGTGGCTTTGGCCAATTATGGCTCAGGGGGTTTAGTACACGCCCCACACTATAAAAGGCCGCCTGCAAGGCGGCCTGGTGTAGTGTGTTCCGGCTTTGTGAAAGAGAGGAGCAGTCAGACAGTTAGAGAGAGAGAGATAGATAGAGACACAGTGTCTTTTCTACCAGATAGATAGATAGAGCAGGAAGGCTAGTCAGTATAGTTACATTTACAGTTTGTAGAGAATATATTCACATCCCTAGGAGTTGTAAATATATTTATAAACTGTATAGCATAGCTAGCTCTGCTATTAGTATTTGTCGGGCAGGAGATTGTGCTTGATGCAGTGTTGTATTGCCTGCATTAGGGTTTAGCTTAAACATAGTACCTAAACATAGTACTCCATGTTAGTCAACGTGTGCTATTTAAATGCACATACACGCATTACCCGTTACTGCACGTGTGCTATTTATTTGCACAGAAACGCAGTCGCTGTTAATGCAAGTTGGCTATTGAATTGCACAGAAACGCAGTAGCTCTTACTGCGCGTGTGCTGTTTAATAGCAACTAAACGCAGTTGGTGTCACTGCACGTGTGCTGTTACATAGCACCTGAACGCAGTTGGTGTCACTGCGCGTGTGCTGTTACATAGCACCTGAATGCAGTTGGTGTCACTGCGCGTGTGCTGTTACATAGCACCTGAACGCAGTTGGTGTCACTGCGCGTGTGCTGTTACATAGCACCTGAACGTAGTCGCTCTTACTGCGCGTGTGCTGTTTAATAGCAACTAAATGCAGTTGGTGTCACTGCGCGTGTGCTGTTACATAGCACCTGAACGCAGTCGCTCTTACTGCGCGTGTGCTGTTTAATAGCAACTAAGCGCAGTTGGTGTCACTGCGCGTGTGCTGTTACATAGCACCTGAACGTAGTTGTTGTCACTGCGCGTGTGCTGTTACATAGCACCTGAACGCAGTTGTTGTCACTGCATGTTTGCTGTTTCATAGCACCTGAACGCAGTTTTTGTCACTGCGCATGTGCTGTTGCATAGCACCTGAACGCAGTTGTTGTCACTGCGCGTGTGCTGTTACATAGCACCTGAACGCAGTTGGTGTCACTGAGCGTGTGCTGTTACATAGCACTTGAACGCAGTTGGTGTCACTGCGCGTGTGCTGTTACATAGCACCTGAACGCAGTCGCTCTTACTGCGCGTGTGCTGTTTAATAGCAACTAAATGCAGTTGGTGTCACTGCGCGTGTGCTGTTACATAGCACCTGAACTCAGTTGTTGTCACTGCACGTGTGCTGTTTCATAGCACCTGAATGAATTATGGGACGTTTTGCGTCATTCGAATTTGGCGCGAACGACCCGTTTTGTTCGAATTTCGACGAACAATCGAACGACCGATGTTCTAGTCGAACATAAGTTCGTATCGAACGCGAAGCTCATCCCTAGTGAGGAGAAGGATTAGCAGATTCAGGCCGGAATCAGTCCTGAACAGAACGGAAGAAGTCCTGTCTCCAACGACACTTCACTTTTCGTCGCCACTCCAGTCGGAGTGGGTATAGTGTACCTGGACAGGCCTCTCATACCGACCTGGCAGCCAGGGTATCACTTGGCACTTTTGAGAGGAACAGGTCTCTGCTACAGACCTGGCCTCAGAACTTAGGATATGGAGACTGTTCTCCTCAGTAAACTTCTTCTTGCCTGAATCTTGCCCAGGTAGTTTCAATTAGGTTACCAACTGATAGGTGGCTAACTTCCACCCCTCAGTGTCCGGTTACCTCGATCCCCGGTGGATTGTCTAGGCCCTGATGGACCGCCAGCCTCTCATTGGCGCTCCTCATGCGGACTCCCCACCGAACAGCTATCTCGCTTGGGATCTCCTCAGAATTGGGGACCCAGTCGATTACTGGGGCCCCGCCATAGCCTCAAATGTTCCGGGCCAATATGGTCCCGGAACCAAGAACATTGCGTGGCACGCGACCCCGGCCTGGTAGGCCACATCACCGTGGGACGTGATGTGTGGTCAACCTGAAGGCGGGTGCCACACCCGGAACAAAAAAGAACCCCGCCTAATGGCGTATGCTCCAGAAGTACCTTCCCCCAGCATGCCCCGCGAGGGAAAACCCCTCCTGATTGGCTGCTGGCAAGAGGCACCCAGCCTGGACTCCACTGCTGCCACCTGCCGCCCCGGGGTGGAAAAGCACCTCAGGAACACAGAATGAACCGACAGTACAGCCCAGCCGAAACAGAGGCCTAATTTGTACAAGTCACTTGGATGAGAGCTAAGTAACTCTCTCATCCCCCTTAAATTTAGAATAGCACCTGTACTGAAAGTAAACAGGCGCTACATAAGGTATAAGAATTGTTAAGAGAGCGAAGATCAGAAGCAGAATAAGTATTCACTTCTTCATTTGCAGGGTTCTTTTCTAGCAAAATATTTCATGGGCAACGGATGGCACCTCCAGCTGCACATACAGTACCTTCTTTTCATGTCTCCACGACATTCAGCTGTTGGGCATTAGCCTTGTGTAAGCTCTAAGCAGAGCAGTCTTTAACACAGGGCAAAAGGGCTGACCCTTAAAGTGTAAGTAAACCTCCCTATCGTTTTCAGCCAAGGAAGCTGCCATCTTTGCATCTGTTTAATCTACAACTGCCATGATGCTGCACATGTGATCAATTATGACACCAGCCATTGGATGGTTTGACAGTTTGGTTGAGAGCACAACCAATGGGAGTGTTACATTTCTGGCATGTGCCGGAAATGAAACTGTTTTATGGATGGGTTTACTTCCGCTTTAAGCCCACGCTGGCCGCAAATATGATGGTGGTAGTATGGGGGAGGGGGGTCCTGTATAATCATGGGGGTAGTATGGAGGAGGGGGTCCTGTGTAATGATGAGGGTAGTATGGGTAAGGGGTCCTATGTAATGGTGGGGGTAGTATAGTGGAGGGGGGTCCTGTGTAATGATGGGTGTAGTATGGGGGAGGGGGTTTCTGTGTAATCATGGGGGTAGTATGGAGGAGGGGGTCCTGTGTAATGATTGGGATAGTGTGGTGGAGGGGGTCCTGTGTAATGATTGGGGTAGTATAGTGGAGGGGGGTCCTGTGTAATGATGGGGGTAGTATGGGCGAGGGGATCCTGTGTAATGTGAGACTGAAATTGCATGGGAGGGCAAAAAATGTTTGCCCTGGGTCTAATCAATATTGAAGACAGACCTGAAATTAAAAAATTTGAAAAACCTGGAAATTCGTCAATTCATAAATCCAAAATTTGAAAATCCAGAAATTCCAAATTCCAAAATCCAGAAATTGGGAAATTTCAAAATGAAAAGATTTGTAAATTCTAAAATTTCAAAATTCGTAAATTCTGAAATTCTAAATTTCAAAATTCGCAAATTAGAAAATCCAAAAAATCGAAAACCCCAAAATTCTAAAATCTGAAATAATAACTAACTAATAATAACTTAACATTACTACCATATGTATCAGCGTATACTGCGCACTTTTTTGCCCTGAAAAACAGGGCAAAATCGTGGGTGAGCGATATACGGCGATACCCGCTTCCCGCTCTTTGTTCGAACCACTGCGCCGACATATACCGAGCGCAGTACACTCGGGTATAGTCGGGCAGGCTCCTCTCGCGGTCACCTCGTGTGCGTCCTGTACGTCGTTTACGCGAGAGGAGCCGAGCCCGCCCCACTATACCCGAGTGTACTCCGCTCGGTATATGTCGGCGCAGTGGTTCGAACACAGCGCGGAAAGCGGTGATCGAGCGGGGATGGCCGCAGAAGGATGCCGGACCGGACGAGGCCGCCGATGGACGCGCTGGACGACGGGCAGGACGCGATGGACGACGGGCAAGACACCGACGAGGGGCATCCAAACTGTAAGTATTTTTTTGCAGGAATCTTCCTTCAAATTCGGGGGTGCGCGCTATACGCCGGGGCACGTTATAACCCGATAAGTAACTATTAAATTATACGGTAGGTATTGGAATTTCCCTAAAAAATTGGGCTGTTTTATCTGAAATAACGAATGCCGTGTCTAAACGAATGGAATGCAACAAAAAAATAATAATAAATAACAATAAAAATAAAATATTTTATTATTATTATTATTATTGTTATTATTTATTATTATTTTGTTCTGTTCCATTTGTTTAGATGCAGCGTTCGTTATTTTGGATATTTCGTAACTTTAGTTAAATTTGTATTCATTACATTCACTAACAGCCAAATTTTGAAAGAAAAATTCCAATACCTATAATTTAATAGTTATTATTAGTTAGTTAGCTATTATTTTGAATTTTTGGATTTTCGTTCTTCCAAAAATTTGGGATTTTCTTTCTTATTTTCGGTCTTTTGGATTTTTCGAAATTACGACTTTCGATTATAACAAATGACCCGAAAAATGAAAACAAATAAATGAATGAAACAAAAACAAACACATTTTTCGGCAGCTCACATGTCTATGGAGCAGTGGGAGACTAACGGGGAGGATTTTCTAAATGATTCAAAATAATAAGCAATAGTCGACCAGCCGCCGCAGTTATACGGCGGCAGGTCGGCTCGGCTGCGCGAAATCACGTAGCTATACGTAAAATGAAGGAAAACTGTTCTGGACAGCCGCACTCCAAAAATAAATTGCTTTTATTGTAAAATAAAAAAAAACACACAAAAAGCATGCCACAGCAGACGGGGAAAAAGCTGACGCGTTTCACACCAAACTTTAGTGCTTATTCATAGCTTACTATATAGCTATACGTCATTTCGCATTGCAGCCATTAGGGGCGCGTGCACGCCCCCTGCTCGCCACTGGTACCGACGCGCGTGCCCGGCGGGCGCGATAGCCGCCCGCGATCGCTTGTTACAGATCGAGAACCGGCAGCTGGGTGTGTAAACACACAGCTCCCGGTCCTGTCAGGGGGAGAAATGCCTGATCGTCTGTTCATACAATGTATGAACAGCGATCAGTCATTTCCCCAAGTCAGTCCACCCCCCCTTCAGTTAGAACACACCTAGGGAACATAATTAACCCCTTCCTCGCCCCCTAGTGTTAACCCCTTCCCTGCCAGTGGCATTTTTACAGTAATCAATGCATTTTTATAGCACTGATCGCTATAAAAATGCCAATGGTCCCAAAAATTGGTCAAAAGTGTCCGAAGTGTCCGCCATAAGGTCACAGTACCGATAAAAATCGCTGATCGCCGCCATTACTAGTAAAAAAAAATATATATTAATAAAAATGCCATAAAACTATTCCCTATTTTGTAGACACTAATGCCGCGTACACACCATCACTTTATGTGATGGAAAAAAACGAAAATTTCTGTGAAGTAAAAAATGAAGTTTTTGAAACTTCAATTTTCAAAAACGACATTGCCTACACACCATCATTTTTTCACAATGCTCTAGCAAAGCGAGGTTACGTTCACCGCTTTTTTCCATTGAGGCTCGCTTCATAACTAGCTTCTGGGCATGCGCGGGTTTAAAAACGTTGTTTTAAACATTGTTTTTTGCTACACACGGTCAATTTCTGTGACACAAAAAACAACGTTTTGAAAAACGACACATAAAATTGAAGCATGCTTCAATTTTTTTTTGTCGTTCTTCTCAAGACATAAAACAACGATTTCCCCCACACACGGTCATTTAAAGTGACGTTTTTAAAAACGTTGTTTTTTTTCATCACATAAAGTGATGGTGTGTATGCGGCATAACATTTTTGCGCAAACCAATCAATAAACGCTTATTGCGATTTTTTTTTACGAAAAATATGTAGACGCATACGTATCGGCCTAAACTGAGGGAAAAAAAATGTTTTTTTTATATATTTTTGGGGGATATTTATTATAGCAAAAAGTATATATTTTTTTCAAAATTGTCGCTCTATTTTTGTTTATAGCGCAAAAAATTAAAACCGCAGAGGTGATCAAATACGGGGCAAAGCACAGGTTGGCTTTATGCTTCCTTTTGTAATATAAGCACATATTTATTCAATGAATGAAAAATGTATTACTTTTTAAACGGGCATTTTGATGAGATATTTGCAACTAAAGAGACATAAAAATAGCTGCTTAAAAAATAAAAGATTGATGATGTCAACTTATCTGAGAAGTACCTCCGAGTGGCACAAATAACAGCTCCATCCTAATAGCTGTTTACAGATCCAATGGCAGCAGTATGAAAGAGCAATCTGGCTCACTCGAAGCGCTGAGGCTCCATTCACGCTGCCGGCTATGAAAGTCACTAATATGAATTTAATATCACAGCAAATAGAGGGAGATGGAAAATCCATGGGCTGAAAGTAATGTCAGTCTGCAGAAGATAGGGGACTCTCACAACAGCTCTAATAAGAGTGAGCGGAGGGGGAGAGACAGCCAGCTAATCGGCAATCTGCGCTCTATAATACTCCTTTTCTCTCTGATGGTGGAGCGCTGCCAGGACTCTCAGAAGCTAGACCCAGATTTCATTTTTATTGCTTTATCGATCCCGTAATTGCAGTTTTGTGATGTGTAAATGTTGCTTTTGAAACATAATATTGGAAAATGTCAGGTATGCGATGTGTATGTTATTGGTTTTCTTGTAATAGCGTGCATGGATTCTAATTATAACAATTATTATTCGGCATGAATTTTACCTTTTTGCTGTTCCATATTTTCAGTACTGTACGGTGGAACCTTGGATGAGCATAATCCGTTCCAGGAGAATGCTTGTAATCCAAAGCACTCGCTAAGTTTTCCCATAGAAGTCAGTGGGCCGGATTGAAAGAGATTTGCGCATTATTTACGGAGGCGCAGGGCAACGTTTTTGCCCTGCGCACCCGCAAATTTGCTCCGCTGCCCTTGATTCACGACGTGAATTACGCGGGCGCGCCGGCAAAATGCCCGGCGCTAGAGCACGCAATTTAAATGATCCCGTAGGGGGCGGGAATCATTTAAATTAGGCGCGTTCCCGCGCCGATCGTAGAGCGCATGCTCCGTCGGGAAACTTTCCCGACGTGCATTGCGGCAAATGACGTCGCAAGGACGTCATTTGCTTCAAAGTGAACGTGAATGGCGTCCAGCGCCATTCACGATTCACTTACGCAAACGACGCAAAATTCAAATTTCGGGAACGACGGGTATACGTAACATGGGCTGCCCCTGCTAATAGCAGGGGAAGCCTTGCGCGAAAACCGCCGTACGTAAACGACGTAAATTGCGTACGCAGGGCTAGCGCAACGTTGTGAATCGGTGTTAGTATGTAATTTGCATACTATACACTGAGCACAACGTGAACGCCACCTAGCGGCCACCGCAAGAATGCAGCCTAAGATATGCGGGCATAAGAGCCTCATGCCACGCAGATCTTAGGCTGCAGTCGGCGTAACGAGGTTCCTGAATCAGGAGCACTCGTTACGCCGGGGCAAGTAAGCAATTGCGCTGTGTAACCTATGGTTACACAGGCGCAATTGCTTCTTGAATCCGGCCCAATGGAAACAAAGATAATGGGCCAGATCCACGAAGCGCGGCGCTTCTATCCGTATCTCTGATACACTACGCCGCCGTAACTTACAGCTTTTTTTTTTGTATCCTGAAAGAATTTGCGCCGTAAGTTACGGCGGCATAGTGTAACGTTGTCGGCGTAAGGGCGCGCAATTCAAATGTATGTGATGGGGGCGTGTTTAATGTCAATACGTCTTGACCCAACGTAAATGAAGTTTTTTTGGAACTGCGCATGCGCCGTCCGTGGGGGTATCCCAGTGCGCATGCTCGAAATTAACCCGCAACAAGCGTGTCACGATCCTACGGGGTAATATGACCGCACCAGCCAAGCAGACACTGGCTGGAAAAAGCGCCCAGAGGCGATTCAGTTCGCATGAGTAGCTCTATACAAGTCATTCATTCATTCATTCAATGCTTACGACGTGAACATCATTCTACGCAAAGCCCTATTCGCGAATGACTTACGCAAACAACGTAAAATTTTCAAATTTCGACGCGGGAATACGGCCATACTTAACATAGGATACGCCTCATAGAGCAGGGGTAACTATACGCCGAAAAAAAGCCTTACGGAAACGACGTAAAAAAATGCGCCGGCCGGACGTATGTTCGTGGATCGCCGTATCTAGCTAATTTGCATACTCGACGCGGAATTCGACGGAAACGCCACCTAGCGGCTGGCGGAAAAATGCACCTACGATCCGACGGCGTACTAAGACGAACGCCAGTCGGATCGAGCCCAGATGCAGTCGTATCTTGTTTTGTAGATACAAAACAAAGATACGACGCGGGAACTTTGAAATTATGCGGCGTATCAATAGATACGCCGGCGTAATTCTTCTGTGGATCTGGCCCCATGTGTTCCGCATTGACTTCTATGGCATGCAATACCGCATATGACCAGAGGTGGGGAGAGGTGTCGGAGAGCAGAGACGGCTCAGCTGATCTCAAAAACCCTCAGAAAGGTTCAGAAACACACGGGAACAGAGTATTTTAAGTATTTCCAAGTGATTCCGAGTATTTTCGAACGGCTCGGAACGGCTCTGAACCGTTTTGATTGTCACCGGCGCCCCCGCACCTCTGGCCAAATTCAGTACTGCACACCTCATTAGCTTGAATTCTGCTCATTTTACGAAACAACACTCGCAAACCGAGTCAGAATTAAAAAACATTAAAACGTTGCTCATTATTCAAAACGCTAGAGGAGTTGTAAAGGAAAAATGATTTTTTTTTATGTCACAATGTAGAGTATAAGATTTCCTATTATCTGTGCCCAGTCTTGCCACACAGAGTTAATCCAGCTCTGAGCAATCCTCTTTTTATTGTTCAGGGAAATAAAACAGACTTCCAGATAAAAACCAAGGGCCAGATTCATGTACAATTCCAGCGACGTAACGTATCGCATTTACGTTACACCGCCGCAAGTTTATGAGCAAGTGCTTGATTCACAAAGCACTTGCCTGTAAACTTGCGGTGGCGTAGCGTAAATCCGTCCGGCGCAAGCCCGCCTAATTGAAATAGGGCCTGGATCATTTAAATTAGGCACGTTCTTGCGCCGAACGTACTGCACATGCTCCGTTTTGAAATTTCCCGCCGTGCTTTGCGCGAAATTACGTCGCACCGACGTCATTTTTTGAACGTCGACGTGAGTTACGTCCTTTCCTATTCACGGACGACTTACACAAAAAAAAAAATTAAAATTCGACGCGGGAACGACGGCCATACTTTAACATGGCACGTCTATCTATACGCCACGAAATACCAGCTTTAACTATACGCCGGGAAAAGCCGACTAGCGACGACGTAAAAGAATGAGACGGCCGCGCGTACCTTCATGAATCGCCGGAAAAAGCTAATTAACATACCCGACGTGGAAAACTACGCGAACTCCACCCAGGGTGCGCCGAAGTATTACACCTACGATCTGAAGGTGTACGAAGCCGTACGCCTGTCGGATCGAAGCCAAAAGCCGTCGTATCTTGGTTTGAGAATTCAAACTAAAGATACGACGCGGCAAATTTGAAAGTACGCCGGAGTATCAGTAGATACGCCGGCGTACTTGTACTGTGAATCTGGCCCCAAAGTCCTTGCTTGAGTGACAGGTTATTTACATATCTCGTGCACTGCTTGCAGACATACACAGCTTCTGTAAAAAGTGCTCAATTCACATCCCCCTCCCCTCTTCCCTCCAGCTCTATGTATATTCTGATGGCTGTTGCATTTTCTCATGGCACTGAACTGTGACTCACCCCATATTTTGAAAACATTTAATCAAAACACAGGAGAGGGGGATGTGAATTGTGCACTTTTTTTCAGAAACAAGGACTTTGGTTTTTATCTGGAAGTCTGTTTTATTTCCCTGAACAATAAAAAGAGGATTGCTCAGAGCTGGATTAACTCTGTGTGGCAAGACTGGGCACAGATGATAGGAAATTGTATACTCTACATTGTGACATCAATGTTTTTGGGGTTTACATCCACTTTAAGGTGAAAAAACATCTGATGATGCCCAAGCCCCCGTTTTACTTACCTGACCCCTCGAAAGTCCCACGCTCGATCCCAAGATCCTCTTTGGCGCTCAGCCTGGCCGCTGATTGGCTAGAGCGGAGAGATTGAGAGCAGCGCAGCCATTGGCTGGCGCTGCTGTCAATCACATCCATTGACGCGACGTGCTGAGGGGCGGGGCCGAGCGATACAGTGAGCGTCTATGGCCGCTCGCTGTATCACGGGAGCACGCCCGCAAGGACTCATCACCATGCGAGCTCTCTCGCATGAAGGTGATGAGTTCTTGCGGGGAGGACCAGAGACAGCCGCCGAGGGACCCCAGAAGACGTGGATCGGGGCCACTCTGAGCAAAACGAACTGCACAGTGGAGGTAAGTATAACATGTTTGTTATTTTAAAGAAAAAAAAAATGTTTCCTTTAGTAACCCTTTAAACGCGTTACTCGTAAACCAAGGTTCCACTGTATTGTATTTCATATGAGGATTTGTAAACCCCCCTTAGCAGATGTCCATATATATTAGGAAAGGTGATTAGCATCCCTGTTTTAAAATTATAGAAAGCCCTCCCTTTTTCAGCAGCTTGTTTCATCAGTTACTGAGTATGCAGCCTATTTACCGTCGTGCTCAAAAGTTTGCATAAATTGTGACATTTTGGAATTACCGTATTTATCGGCGTATACCGCGCACTTTTTTGCCCTGAAAATCAGGGCAAAATCGTGGGTGCGCGATATACGCCGATACCCGCTTCCCGCGCTTAGTTTGAATGCCTGCGCCGGCATATACTGAGCGCAGTACACTCGGGTGCATTCGGTCAGGCTCGGCTTCGCTCGTAGTCACGCTCTGTGACGTTTATGCGTGAGAAGCCGAGCGTGGCCGAATATAACCGAGTGTACTGCGCTCGATATATATCGGCGGAGGCTTCAAACTGAGCGCAGGAAGCAGGGATTCGACACAGAGACAGCGCGGGAGAAGCCGGGAGGACACCACCGAGGCCGCAGACGGACGCCGGACCGGACGAGGCCGCCGATGGACGCCGGGCAAGACACCAATAGCTAGATTCAGGTAGAGTTAGGTCGGCGTAGATACGCCGACCTAACTCAGAATCTGCGCCGACCTAAGTTTAAGTGTATTCTTAAACAGAGATACACTTAAACCTATGTAAGATACGACGGCTTGCGCCGTCCTATCTTAGGGTGCAATATTTAGGCTGGCCGCTAGGTGGCGCATCCATTGTGGTCGGCGTAGAATATGTAAATCACTAGATACGCCTATTCACGAATGTACGCCCGGCCGACGCAGTACAGATACGCCGCCTAAAGTTAAAGATGCCCCCTAGGTGGCGTAGCCAATGTTAAAGTATGGCCGCCATTCCCGCTTTCGAAATTCGAAATTAAAAATTTTACATAGTTTGCGCAATAGGGATAGGGATTTACGTCATTTACGTCCACATTGAAATCAATAGGCCCGTGTGGCGTACGTTGCCGCAATGCACACTGGGAAATGTAGGCGGACGGTGCATGCGCCGCTCCAAAAAAACGTCAATAACGTAAGGTCAACACAAATTAACATAGAACACGCCCCCTCAGCCTATTTTGAATTAGGTGCCCTTACGCCCGCCCGCTTTAGGCTAAGCGCCGTAACTTAGCAGGCAAGTACTATGTGAATCATGTACTTGCCTCGCTAACTTACGGCGGCGTAGTCTAAACACGCTAAGCTACGCCGCCGCAAATTTAGGACACCCTACGTGAATCTAGCTACAAAACTGTAAGTAGTAAAATGTAATAAAATGTAAAATGTAATAAAAAATTTTTTTTACAGGATTTTAGGGTCAACATTAGGGGAGCGCGCAATACCCTGATAAATACGGTAATATTGAAAATATGAATGATCGTGCCAAAAAACTGTCTTTTATTTAAGGATAGCAATCACATGAAGCCATTTATTATGACATCATTTTTTGGATCCTTTTTTAAATCATAACGATAACAGAAATCACCCAAATGGCCCTGATAAAAAGTTTACATGCCCTGGAATGTTTGGCCTTGGTACAGACACAGAAGGTGGCACACACACAGGTTAAAATGGCAATAAAAGGTTAATTTCCCACAGTTGTGGCTTTTAAAATCAGAATTAGTGTCTGTGTATAAATAGTCAATGAGTTTGTTAGCTCTCACATGGATGTAGTAAGCAGGCTAGACACTGAGCCATGAAGAGGTAGAAAAGAACAGTCAAAAGACCTGCTAAACAAGGTAATGAAACTTTACAAAGATGGAAAAGGATATAAAAAGATATCCAAAGCCTTGAATATGCCAGTTAGTACTGTTTAATCACTTTTTAAGAAATTTATATTGCTTTAAATGTGCAGCAACGCACTGATATATACTGCGTTAAACGTGCAGTAATGCATGGATATATACTGGGGCAGATCCACAAAGCGAGTACGCCGGTGTATCTACTGATACGCCGGCGTATTTTCATATTTCCCACGTCGTATCTTTGTTTTGAATCCTCAAAACAAGATACGACGGCATCTGGGTCAGATCCGACAGGCGTACCTCTTCGTACGACTTCGGATCTAAGATGCAATTTTTCGGCGTCTGCTGGGTGGCGTTCACGTCGTTTTCCGTGTCGAGTATGCAAATTAGCTATTTCCGACAATCCACGAACGTACGAGCATCCGTCGCATTTTTTTTACGTCGTCTCTAGTCGGCTTTTTTTGGCGTACAGTTACAGCTGCTGTTTTGTGGCATATAGTTACACCTGCTATGTTAAGTATGGCCGTCGTTCCCGCGTTTAATTTTAATGTTTTTTTTTAGTTTGCGTAAGTTGTCCGTTAATTTGGGATGGACGTAATTTACGTCCACGTCAAAACAATGACGTCCTTGCGCAGTTCGTTCGGCGCGGGGACGCGCTTCATTTAAATGAAACACGCCCCCCTACTCGCCGATTTGAATTAGGCGCCGTTACGCCGCGAGCCGTAACTTACGGCGTGAAATCTTTATGGATTCGAACCAAACTGCAGTAAGGTACGGCGGCGTAGCGTATCTCAGATACGGTGCCCTGGGGCAGATCTTTGTGGATCTGCCCCACTGTGTTTAAAGCGGGGGTTCACCCAAAAATAATTTTTTAACATTACATTCAGGCGAGTTGTGATAATGACATCAGGCTGTTTTTTTTTAAATCCTTGCCGTACATACCGTTTTATGTACATTTTCACTGCGGCTTCCGGGTATGTAATCTGCGGGACTGGGCGTTCCTAATTGATTGACATGCTTCCGACCGGCGCATACAGCGCGTCACGATTTTCCGAAAGAAGCCGAACGTCGGTGCGCAGGCGACGTATAGAGCAGACTCGCAGTCCGGCTTCTTTCGGCAACTTGTGGCGCGCTGTATGCGCCGGTCGGAAGCATGTCAATCAATTAGGAACGCCCAGTCCCGCAGATTACAAATACCGGAAGCCGCTGTGAAAATATAGATAAAACGGTATGTACGGCAAGGATTTAAAAAAAAACTGCCTAATGTCATTATCACAACTCGCCTGAATATAATGTTAAAACATTTTTTTTGGGGTGAACACCCGCTTTAACATGCAGTAATGCACTGATATATGCTGCGTTATACATGCAGTAACACAAGGATATATACTGCGTTAAACGTGCAGTAACACACTAAAATATACTGCGTTATACATGCAGTAACACACTTATAAATACTGTGTTAAACATGCAGTAACACACTAATATACACGGCATTAAACGTGCAATAACTAACTAATGTATACTGCGTTAAATGTGCAGTAACACACGGCTATATATACTGCAAGAAACCTGCCCGAACAAATTAAACTGACACTAAAGTAAAGCCCCATACACACTATTTTCTGCACAATTTTGTCGTCAGATTTAAAAAAAAAACATATAATATGAGGTCAAACCTTAAAGTGGATGTAAAGCCTCTCTCATCCTTTCTAAACTACGGCCATAGTGCTGATCTATAAGGATATAGATGCCTCCTGCATGTATCCTTACCTGTCAAATGTCTCCCCTCTGTCTGTTATAAGAACTGAAAAACTGCAGATTCTGTGGGCGGGTCTGTTTTCTGGAGCTCGGTGGGTGGAGTCGTGATGTCAGTAGACTCCCCGCCCTCCTCTACACTCCCCTTGTCAACATGCATTTTTTCCTGTGTATTCCTTACACTAAATTCTGCTATGATCACTAACATCCAGTCAAAATCCAGAAAAGTAACCACATGACTTCAGAAAAGGAGTGGGGGTGGGAATTAAAAAATAATGCCTGTCTCCAGGCTAGTGCATGAGATATGTAAATAACCTGTCACTCACAGCAAGGGGGCGGAACGGACTAAGGTTTTTCTCTGTAAGTCCTTTTTATTTCACTGAACAATAAAAGAGGATTGCTCAGAGCTGGAATAACTCTGTGAGGCAAGACTGGGCACAGATGATAGGAAATCTTATACTGCACATTGTGACTTCATCGGGTTTACATCCACTTTAAGGGCCGGATTCACAAAGAGATACGACGGTGTATCTCCTGATACGCCGTCGTATCTCTGATATCCGTCGGTCGGATCTATGCGCCTGATTCATAGATTTAGGTTCCGCATAGATCTCCCTAAGATCCGACAGGTGTAAGTGACTTACACCGTCGGATCTTAGGCTGCAATCTCACGCTGTCCGCTAGGTGGCGCTTCCGTTTGTATATGCGAGGAATATGCAAATGAGGAGTTACGCCGATTCAGAAACGAACGTCCGCCCGACGCTTTTTTTTTACGTTGTTTGCGTTCGGCTTTTTCCGGCGTATAGTTACCCCTGGGTCTATGAGGCGCAGCCAATGTTAAGTATGGCCGTCGTTCCCGCGACAAAATTGTAATTTTTTACGTCGTTTGCGTAAGTCGTTCGCTAATACGGATGGACGTAATTTGCGTAAACGTCGAAAGCATGACGAGTTGCCGACGTCATTTGGAGCATGCGCACTGGGATTCATTCGCGGCCGGCGCATGCGCAGTTCGTTCGGCGCGGGGACGCGCATCATTTAAATGATACACGCCCCCTACCCGCCAAATTTGAATTCCGCCAGGTAGTTTACGCTACGCCGCCGCAACTTTACAGGCAAGTGCTTTGTGAATACAGCACTTGCCTGAAAAACTTGCGGCGGCGTAATGTTAATCAGTTACGTTACGCCAGCAGAAAGATCCGCTGATCTTTCTGAATCTGGCCCTAAGGCCCCATACACACGAGAGGATTTATCCGCAGATACGGTCCAGCGGACCGTATCCGCGGATAAATCCTCTCGAGGATTTCAGAAGATTTCTATGCGATGGAGTGTACACACCATCGCATTGAAATCCGCGCTGAAATCCTCTGGCGATGACGTGTCGCGCCGTCGCCGCTATTATGACGCGGCGACGGGCGCGACGCTGTCATATAAGGAATTCCACGCATGCGTCAAATCATTACGACGCGTGTGGGGAATCCCTTTGGACGAATGGATCCGGTAAGTCTGTACAGACGAGCGGATCCATCCGTTGGAATGGATTCCAGCAGATGGATATGTTGTGCAGCACAGCAAATATCCGATCTGCTGGAATCCATCCCAGAGGAGATTTCTCCGCGGAAACAGATCCGCTGGCGTGTACACACCATAGGATCTATCCGCAGAAACCCATTTGCTGGGATTTATCTGCGGATGGATTCTATCGTGTGTATGGGGCCTAAGAGTTGTAATTTATACGCAATCAGGCAGGCCCTTGCACTACATGGTTTTGGTAAATCTGAAGACAAAAATCTGCAAAAAATCTAATACTGTGTATGGGGTCTAAGAATGAATAGTCACACTACACTCATACTGACTGAACTATCACTAGATTCACATAAACTGATATTCTACACTGACAATAGAATCAGAATTAATTGTGGTCGTTCGGCCTGGCCAAAAAAATGGTCAAATGCCCTGATAATTTGGGTGCTTGTCGAACAGACGAACAGCCAATGTTCAGCCTGAACTCATGCTTGGGCCAAACCAATCGCCCAACTCTAATGCAGTGCCCTCTAAAGTGTGATCTGCAGTGGATCGCTCTTCAGAGGGTGTTTGACAGGCAGTGAGGCATTGGTCCAGATTCAAGTAGCAATTGCGCCTGTGTAACCATGCCACGCTCTTATGCCACGCATATTTTAGGCTGCATTCTTGCGATGCCCGCTAGGGGGCGCTCCCATTGTGCTCAGTGTATAGTATGCAAATTGCATACTAACACCGATTCACAATGTTGCGCGAGCCCTGCGTACGCAAGTTACGTCGTTTCCGTACGGCGTGTTTAGCGTAAGGCTGCCCCTTCTAATAGTAGGGGCAGCCAATGCTAAAGGATACCCGTCGATCCCGCGTCGCGATATTTGAATGTTACGTCGTTTGCGTAAGTGATTCGTGAATGGCGCTGGACGCCATTCACGTTCACTCTGAAGCAAATGACGTCCTTGCGAAGTCATTTGCCGCAATGCACGTCGGGAAAGTTTCCCGACGGAGCATGCGCTCTACGCTCGGCGCGGGAGCGCGCCTAATTTAAATGATTCCCGCCCCCTACGGGATCATTTAAATTGCGTGCTCTAGCGCCGGGCATTTTTGCCGGCGCGCCCTCGCAATTTACGGTGCTACTGCTCCGTGAATCGAAGGCAGCGGAGCAAATTTGCGGGGGCGCAGGGCAAAATCGTTGCCCTGCGCCTCCGCAAAAAAAGCGCAATTCTCTTTGAATCCGGGCCATTATGTTGTCTCAGTGTGGATGAATTTTGCCACAAAGCATCATGGGTGTTAAATATGTACACTCCAATGTGGTTATACATGGGCATATGACACCTGGCAGCTTCTGTTGGAAGATACAATATATTATGAGCCTTTGATGATATATCATCCGTACATAGAAGGTAATTACCCATGCGCTGTGGGATACCTATCTACCCGGCCATAATAGATTATCTTTCTTATTACAGCCATTCAGGTGATATTTAGCTCTGGACATACCTCTGAGTGGAAAGATAACTTCTTGATACGCTTTATATTCACCTACAACCAGGGCCGCCATCAGGTAGGTACTGGCAGTACAACTGTAAGGGGCCCTGATGACAGCCCCCCTTTTTTTATAAAAAAAAAAAAAATTATATATATTTATATATATATATATATATATATATATATATATATACATATATATATATATATATATAAATATATATAATTTTATTTTTTTTAGAGCCATGGATGGCAACCCCCCTTTTTTATATAAAAAAATTACATTTTTTTCATATATTTGTTTATATATATATATATATATATATATATATATATATATATATAGTTTTTTTTATTAAAGGGCCCAGAGGTCCCCAGGGGCCCGGAGGTCCCCAGAGCGACGGATGGCAGCACCCCTTTTTTTTTATAAAACATTTAAAAAAAAAATTATATACTTTTTATTTCTTTTTTTTCTTTTTATTTCTTTTTTCTTATATATATATATTTTTTTTCATATATTTGTTTTTATATATATATATATATATATATATATATATATATATATATTTTATTAAAGGGCCCAGAGGTCCTCAGGGGCCCGGAGGTCCCCAGATGGCAACCCCCCTTTTTTTTTTTTATAAAAAATAAATAAAAACATTTCATACAAAAACATTTTTTATATATATATTTTTTTTATTAAAGGGCACAGAGGTTTATTTTTTCTTTCTATTAAAGGGCCAAGAGGGTCCCCAGGGCCCCGGATGACAACCCCCTTCCGCTTCTCAATTAGCGGCTTCACCCCCCCCCTGCTTCTCATTTCAGGCGGCAGCTCCGGGGGGCCCATGTCTGAAGCTGTGTAAGGGGCCCCATAATTCCTGATGGCGGCCCTGGCTACAACTCTGTAAAAACTGCAGAGGTGATCAAATACCACCAAAAGAAAGCTCTATTTGTGGTAAAAAAAGGATAAAAATATCATTTTGGCACAATGTTGTTTGACCGCGCAATTGTCATTCAAAGTGCGTCAGCGCTGAAAGCTGAAAAATGGCCTGGGCAGGAAGGGGTGGAGTTATAAATGTATATTGATTTTCTCTATCTATTCCTCCTCCCAGTATATTTCTATGATCACTATGACACTCACATCTGCAAGAAAAAAACACTGCGGTCTAGGACGTCAAACAAATTCATTGAAGTCCAAACTCCCTCCCGATCCTATTTCTGGTGCACAATGTGTTCACAACCACAAAATTGAAATAGGGAAGTCGGTCGAATCCAACACATGGAGGAAAGGGGGTTGATAATTGAAATTATTTTACTTTTTTTAACTCAAATCATCACCTGAAGCGTATCATATATGACATGAGATTTAGTCTGTAGTATGTGTATAAATGCACTTAGAATAGGGCGGGATAATGAATGACATGGCCTCGAGTTTTTCCCGGCCTCCCCCCTGTGGCAGGTGGTACGTTCCAGCCGGGCTGAGCCCGATGTGCCGGCTGTAGGGGCGGGGCCTGGAGCTGTGACGTGTAACAATGGACCCGGTGCTGTACATTGTAGCGGCTCTTCTCCTGGCCGTACTTCTCTACTTCACTGCCAGGATCCGGGGACACACCGAGCAAGGTGAGCCGGTCCTAGTGCCCCCTGTACCGGGCTGACTGGAGGGGGGCAGAGGTGTGGGGGGAGGGACTCTGTGGTGGGAGGAGGAGCATAGATAAGGGGGAGGAGCTCTGCACACACATGTGCTTGGCTGGGGGGAAGGGCCTTGTACACACATGTGCCTGGCTGGGGGAGGGTCTCTGCACGCACACGCGCCTGGCAGGGGGATGGACCCTGCGCACACACGCGCCTGGCAGGGGGATGGACCCTGCGCACACAGGCGCCTGGCTGGGGGAGGGACCCTGCGCGCACCTGGCTGGGGGAGAGACACCTATGTGTACACACGCCTGGCTGGGGCAGGGACCCTGCGCGCACACGCACCTGACTGGGGGAGGGACCCTGCGCGCACACGTGCCTGGCTTGGGGAGGGACCCTGCGCGCACACGTGCCTGGCTTGGGGAGGGACCCTGCGCGCACACGTGCCTGGCTTGGGGAGGGACCCTGCGTGCACACGCACCTGGCTTGGGGAGGGACCCTGCGCGCACACGTGCCTGGCTGGGGTATGGACCCTGCTCACGCGCAAACGTGCCTGGCTGGAGGAGGGACCCTGCGCGCACACGCACCTGACTGGGGGAGGGACCCTGCGCGCACACGCACCTGACTGGGGGAGGGACCCTGCGCGCACACTCACCTGGCTGGGGGAGGGACCCTGCACGCACTTGGCTGGGGGAGGCACCCTGCGCGCACACGTGCCTGGCTGGGGGAGGAACACCTGCGCGCACACGCGCCTGGCTTGCGGAGAAACCCTGCGCGCACATGCGCCTGGTTGGGGGATGGACCCTGCATGGCTGGGGGATGGACCCTGCGCGCGCATACATGCCTGCCTTGGGGAGGGACCCTGCACACGTGTCTGGCTGGGGGATGGACCATGCGCACTCATGCGTGCCTGCCTGGGGTATGGACCCTGCGCGCGCACGGCTTGGGGAGGGACCCTGCGCGCACACGCACCTGGCTGGGGGTGGGACCCTGCGCGCACACGTGCCTGGCTTGGGGAGGGACCCTGCGCGCACACGTGCCTGGCTTGGGGAGGGACCCTGCGCGCACACGTGCCTGGCTTGGGGAGGGACCCTGCGCGCACACGTGCCTGGCTTGGGGAGGGACCCTGCGTGCACACGCACCTGGCTTGGGGAGGGACCCTGCGCGCACACGTGCCTGGCTGGGGTATGGACCCTGCTCACGCGCAAACGTGCCTGGCTGGAGGAGGGACCCTGCGCGCACACGCACCTGACTGGGGGAGGGACCCTGCGCGCACACGCACCTGACTGGGGGAGGGACCCTGCGCGCACACTCACCTGGCTGGGGGAGGGACCCTGCACGCACTTGGCTGGGGGAGGCACCCTGCGCGCACACGTGCCTGGCTGGGGGAGGAACACCTGCGCGCACACGCGCCTGGCTTGCGGAGAAACCCTGCGCGCACATGCGCCTGGTTGGGGGATGGACCCTGCATGGCTGGGGGATGGACCCTGCGCGCGCATACATGCCTGCCTTGGGGAGGGACCCTGCACACGTGTCTGGCTGGGGGATGGACCATGCGCACTCATGCGTGCCTGCCTGGGGTATGGACCCTGCGCGCGCACGGCTTGGGGAGGGACCCTGCGCGCACACGCACCTGGCTGGGGGTGGGACCCTGCGCGCACACGTGCCTGGCTTGGGGAGGGACCCTGCGCGCACACGTGCCTGGCTTGGGGAGGGACCATGCGCGCACACGTGCCTGGCTTGGGGAGGGACCCTGCGTGCACACGCACCTGGCTTGGGGAGGGACCCTGCGCGCACACGTGCCTGGCTGGGGTATGGACCCTGCTCACGCGCAAACGTGCCTGGTTGGGGAAGGACCCTGCACGCCCCTGGCTGAGATTAGGTGGGTGTTTTGTTACTGTCCAGTCTCACTCCTACTGTTGGAAAAATGTCTCACCAATCTAAAGTGCATCATGCAGTGTGGGTTCCTCTATTTCCTGTGGGTGCGGGGCTCTCGCCATCATCTATGACTGCATTAGGATATCTGCAATCAGGATAATACCGCATTATCACCACTAGATGGCATCTATGATCTTAGGAAGAAGTATTTACTTCCAGGCTGCACTCACACCCGATTTCTAAGTCGCTGCTCTAAAATGACAAGTCGCACAACGTGAATTTCAGACACCGTTCATTTTAATGGCACCTAAAAACGCAGCGCTGTTCTCCCGCCACTAAATCGCGGCAAACCACATCGTGTGATGCTCACCGCCCAAAAAAAAAAAAGGACCCTGAGCTTCTGGTGGGGCGACAAGCTTTGTGCGATGCATTTCGCTACGATTGCAGTGCGGTTTATCACGGCAGAATCGCACCGCATTTTTAGGCACCATTAAAATGAATGGTGCCTGAAATTTGTGTTGTGCGATTTGTCATTTTAGCCGAGCGCTTTGAAATCGCGGGCAGAAGCCTCCTCCTGGCAGCAGCGCCTTGGGCACAAAATAAATAAAAAAATGACGCTTCTAAAAGTGTGTACCGCGTTTTCCCGCGCCAAGCGCTTGGGCGTTAATTTATTACATTGGGCAGAATTTATTGTGGATGTTTGGAAGTGGAAGGAGAGTGTGCGTCTCGTACCGGGAGATCGGACGTTTGGGATGCGCATTGTGACGGCGGCGTAATATTGGTGGTGGAACTCCCCAGTCCACAGAAGACTTTGGGCTAGATTCAGCAAGAAGATACGGCGCCGTATCTCCAGATACGCCGCCGTAATTTCAAATCTGCACCGTCGTATCTTTACGCCGATTCTGAAAGGCAGATACGTAGAAAAAATAGGCTTCCTCCGCCGACGTAACTTGAATACGGCGGCGTATAATTGTGTGCATTTTTACGCTGGCCGCTAGGGACGCTTCTGTTGTTTTCGGCGTAGAATATGCAAATGACCTAGATACGCCGATTCACAAACGTACGTACGCCCGGCGCAATTTTTTTACGTTGTGCTTTTTCGGCGTAAGGTTACTCCTGCTATTAGGAGGCGCAGCCAATGTTAAGTATGGACGTCGTTCCCGCTTCGAAATTTGAATTTTTTACGTCATTTGCGTAAGTCGTTCGCGAATAGGGCTGGACGTAATTTACGTTCACGTCGAAAGCAATGACGATTTGCGGCGGAATTTCGAGCATGCGCCGTTTGTAAAAAACGTAAAATACGCGGGGTCAACATTAATTTAAATAAAACACGCCCCCTCATCCTCATTTGAATTAGGCGCGCTTTCGCCAGCACCATTTACGCTACGCCGCCATAAGTTACGAGGCAAGTGCTTTGTGAATACAGCACTTGCCTCTATAACTTACGGTGGCGCAGCGGAAATACGATACGCTGCGCCGCCGTAATAATGCGCGCAGCTACCTGAATCTAGCCCTATGTTTGGGACTAACAACGTTGGATTTTCCATCATGTGCACAGAAGGAACGTACATGAAGTCTGACGGGAGGAATTTTTTTATGGGCGGGGCTTTCCCGTTGTGACTGGATATATTATATGACGTCCTTCAGAACATGCTGCTCGTGCGGGGACACACAAGCGCCAAGCGATCGGTTGTGCGGTTTGCCGCTCGGACACACCACATCTCTAATCACGGTAAAGAATGATGTGGGCTCTTTACCATGTGATCAGCGGTGTCCAATCACAGCGTATCTAGGAAGTGCCGGCTATCAGCGTTCCTCTATTCACACTGACGGCGCGAGAAGAAGAGAGCCGATAAACGGATTTCCTTTCGGGATCTGCGCTGATAATCCAGTGCATTGATATTCAGTGCAGCCCCATCAGCGATGCCTCCTCGTCAGTGGCTGTCGGTGCCGCCTCATCAGTGGCTGTCGGTGCCGCCTCATCAGTGGCTGTCGGTGCCGCCTCATCAGTGGCCGTCGGTGCCGCCTCATCAGTGGCCGTCGGCTCCTCCTCATCAGCGCCTCCTAATCAGTGGCCGTCGGCTCCTCCTCATCAGTGCCTCCTAATCAGTGGCCGTCGGCTCCTCCTCATCGGTGCCGCCTCTTCAGTGGCCGTCGGCTCCTCCTCATCGGTGCCGCCTCTTCAGTGGCTGTCGGTTCCTCCTCATCGGTGCCGCCTCTTCAGTGGCTGTCGGTTCCTCCTCATCGGTGCCGCCTCTTCAGTGGCCGTCGGTTCCTCCTCATCGGTGCCGCCTCTTCAGTGGCCGGCGGCTCCTCCTCATCAGTGCCGCCTCTTCAGTGGCCGTCAGCTCCTCCTCATCAGTGCCCGTCAGCTCCTCCTCTTCAGTGGCCATCAGCTCCTCCTCATCAGTGCCGCCTCTTCAGTGGCCGTCAGCTCCTCCTCTTCAGTGGCCGTCAGCTCCTCCTCTTCAGTGGCCGTCAGCTCCTCCTCATCAGTGCCGCCTCTTCAGTGGCCGTCAGCTCCTCCTCATCAGTGGCCGCCAGCTCCTCCTCATCAGTGGCCGTCAGCTCCTCCTCATCATTGCCGCCTCTTTAGTGGCCGTCAGCTCCTCCTCATCAGTGCCGCCTCTTCAGTGGCCGTCAGCTCCTCCTCATCATTGCCGCCTCTTCAGTGGCCGTCGGCTCCTCCTCATCAGTGCCGCCTCTTCAGTGGCCGTCAGCGCCGCCTCATCAGTGCCGCCTCTTCAGTGGCCGTCAGCTCCTCCTCATCAGTGCCGCCTCTTCAGTGGCCGTCAGCGCCGCCTCATCAGTGCCGCCTCTTCAGTGGCCGTCAGCTGCTCCTCATCAGTGCTGCCTCTTCAGTGGCCGTCAGCTCCTCCTCATCAGTGCCGCCTCTTCAGTGGCCGTCAGCTCCTCCTCATCAGTGCCGCCTCTTCAGTGGCCGTCAGCGCCGCCTCATCAGTGCCGCCTCTTCAGTGGCCGTCAGTGCCGCCTCATCAGTGGCCGTCAGTGTAGTGATGGAGAAAACTGACCTATTTACAACATTTTATAACCGATGGGGGGAAATAAAGTTGTTTATTAAATGACACCAAAAGAAAGCTCTATTTGTCGCAAAAAATTATAAAAATGTCATCTGGGTACAGAGTTGCATGACGGCGAAAACATGTCATTCAAAGAGTCACAGTGCTGAAAGCTAAAAATTGGCCTGGGCAGGAAGGGGGGTAAAATTGCCTGTTATTGAGGTGGATAAATACACCCCTCAGCCTGCAAAAAAGAGAGAGACGTTGTATCCGGGATCAGTGAGGAACCAGAGAGCTCTGCGCCTATCATGGGAGCAGAGAGAACGCTCCTCATATTGATACAATGTATTTACTTTACAAATGTGTTTATATTAACTTTTGTTTCATTTGTTGTTTAACCAGTTCCCGACCTCCTCATGTACATTTACCTCGGCAGAATGGCACGGACAGGCACATCAACGTACCTGTACGTCCCTGCCTAGACGCGGGTGGGGGGTCCGATCGGGACCCCCCCTCCGGTACATGCGGAGGTCGGGTCCGCTCGGGGAGCGATCCGGGACGACGGCGCGGCTATTTGTTTTTAGCCGCTCCGTCGCGATCGCTCCCCGGAGCTGAAGAACGGGGAGAGCCGTATGTAAACACGGCTTCCCCGTGCTTCACTGTGGCGGCGCATCGATCGAGTGATCCCTTTTATAGGGAGACTCGATCGATGACATCAGACCTACAGCCACACCCCCCTACACTAGTAAACACATACACAGTGATCCCTAAATGTTACAGCGCCCCCTGTGTTTAACTCCCAAACTGCAACTGTCATTTTCACAATAAAGAATGCAATTTAAATGCATTTTTTGCTGTGAAAATGACAATGGTCCCAAAAATGTGTCAAAATTGTCCGAAGTGTCCGCCATAATGTCGCAGTCACGAAAAAAACCCGCTGATCGCCGCCATTAGTAATAAAAAAAATAAAAATAAAAAAAAACTATTCCCTATTTTGTAAACACTATAAATTTTGCGCAAACCAACCGATAAACGATTATTGCGATTTTTTTTTTTTTTTTTTTTTTTTTTTTTTTCCAAAAATAGGTAGAAGAATACGTATCGGCCTAAACTGAGGAATTTTTTTTTTTTTATATATGTTTTTGGGGGATATTTATTACAGCAAAAAGTAAAAAATATTGCATTTTTTTTTAAATTGTCGCTCTATTTTTGTTTATAGCGCAAAAAATAAAAACCGCAGAGGTGATCAAATACCACCAAAAGAAAGCTCTATTTGTGGGGAAAAAAGGACGCCAATTTTGTTTGGGAGCCACGTCGCACGACCGCGCAATTGTCTGTTAAAGCGACGCAGTCCCGAACTGTAAAAACCCCTTGGGTCTTTAGCCAGCATATTGGTCCGGTCCTTAAGTGGTTAAGAACATAAAACAACGGTGTGTTCCCTTCTATTCTCAGAACCTCTTTGGTTGTAATTCTTTACAGATCAGTGTACACAGCAGTGGCGGCGGGTGCTTAATATTTGGGGGGGGGGCATACTTGTACCACCCCCCCCCCCCAGGGGAAAACGGATGGAAAGGCGGCGATCTAACCCCCCCCCCCCCTGCGGGAGACGGACGGGATTGCAGCGATCAGAGGCCTTACCTTAGGAGGCATGGGGAAGCAAGTGTTCTAAGCACTCCCTGGCCAATCGGGTCTCAGGACCTGCTTCCTAATTGGCCGGGAGGAGAATCGGGAAGACAATAGCGAATGTTAATTCGCTATTGTCACACAACTGGGTGGGCTCAGGGCACAGTGCTCTGCGCCCCAAGCCCACCCTTTTTCTAAGCCAATTAGAGCGTCAGGTTCTAATCATGTGCTTCAAAAAAACAAAAAAGCCCATTGGAATCCATGCGTCCGGTGCCCTGTATGTAGATTAGGCACCCACAGGTCAGTGTAGTTTCCATTGCATAGTAATGCGGTGGCTGGTGGACGGTGCAGTGGTGCCGAAACCAGCACATCACACTCTTTTTTTTTTTTTTTTAGAGACAAACTTTATTAAGATGTCACAAACAAATGGTCCCTGCCCCCACCTATAACCGGCCTTTGCAGCAAGGAGCACATGGAAGGACAATGCATGCAAAACCAAAGAAAATTCCCAGCTCAGCTCGTCAACCAGCCTGCAACCAACCAGATTATCCTGTCTAACAGCTTGCATTAAATACAGGGGTTTAGTTTGCACACATTTGCAAATACAAGCGTAATGTGCAGAGCCGCTTCATGGCACCCCAGTATTCTCTGTAGTCCTAACTCTAAATTTATGAGAGGCTCCACAGTGGAAGCGCATTCATTATAATGGATAGGCAGAGGACAGATGAGCCTGGAGGGAGCCAACCCTTCCTTAAAGGCACAGGGTGGCACTGGACACCCATTGAGGTGTCACACAGACATGCGAGGTGGTGGATTGCCTCACACCATTCTGCATGAAGTACTTTTTCAGGGCACCACAGCAATGCTGAACTGGGCACATAGGGCCAGATTCTCGTCCTGCGGCGGCGTAATGTATCCGATTTACGTTACGCTGCCGCAACTTAGACGGGCAAGTGCTGTATTCTCAAAGCACTTGCATCCGTAAGTTGTGACGGCGTATCGCAAATCGGCCGGCGTAAGCCCGCCTAATTCAAATTTGGATCAGGGGGGGCGTGTTTTATGTAAATGTACTGTGACCCGACGTGATTGACGCTTTTCCCGAACGGCGCATGCACCGTCCGTGGAATTTCCCAGTGTGCATTGCTCCAAAGTACGCTGCAAGGACGTCATTGGTTTCGACGTGAACGTAAATGACGTCCAGCCCCATTCACGGACGACTTACGCAAACGACGTAACTTTTTCAAATTTTGACGCGGGAACGACGGCCATACTTAACATTGTTACGCCGCAGTTATGCCTCATATAGCAGGGGCAATATTACGCCGGGAAAAGCCTATCGTAAATGGCGTATCTTTACTGCGTCAGTTGCGCTTATGTTCGGGAATTCACGTATCTAGCTAATTTAAATATTTTGACGCGGAAATCAGCTTACATGCCCCTAGCGGCCAGCGGAAAATTGCAGTTACGATCCGACGGCGTAAGAGACTTACGCCTGTCGGATCTAAAGGATATCTATGCGTAACTGATTCTAAGAATCAGGCGCATAGATACGACGGGTCGGATTAGGAATTACGACGGCGTACACGGCGCTGCGCCGTCGTAAGTCCTTTCAGAATCTGGGCCAAAGTACGCATGGCATTTTGCCTTGTCCATGCGGTGGGAGTACACTGGAATTGCCAACTAGCACAGTCCCACCACACGTGGGGTGAACCTGGCTTAAAGCAGTGTTTCTGATCCGTGCACTGATAGGTGGCACTGATGTACATTGATTGGAACTGATGGGCACTGACAGGTGGGCACTGATGGGCACTGATTGGAACTGATGGGCACTGATAGGTGGGCACTGATTGGAACTGGTGGGCACTGATAGGTGGCATTGATTGGAACTGGTGGGCACTGATAGGTGGCATTGATTGGAACTGATGGGGCTGCACTGATAATCAGTGTAAATGTGCTCTGTCAGCCTTGCCGGTTATCAGCTCTCCTTTCCTCATGCGCTGTCACTGTGTGAGGAAAGGAATGGCGTTAATCGGCAAGTTTGTTTACATGTGATCAGCTGTGATTGGACACAGCTGATCACATGGTATAGGGCCACTGCGATTGGCCTTTCTAACTTGATCTGTGATCAGCTGTGCCCAAAAGACACAGTGGTCAAAAAGCGCGTCCAATGCACGCCCCGGGTGTGTTCTGGGAGGACGTCCTGCCCTCCCAGAACTAGAGAGCCGTGCTGTAGCTATATTTCGGCAATGGTGTGGTATTAAAGTGTTTAATATTAACCACTTCATTACCGGGCACTTAAACCCCCTTCGTGCCCAGACCAATTTTCAGCTTTCAGCGCTGACGCATTTTGAATGACAATTGCGCAGTCATACAACACTGTACCCAAATTATAATTTTTTTCCCACAAATAGAGCTTTCTTTTGGTGGTATTTGATCATCTCTGCGATTTTTATTTTTTGCGCTATAAACAAAAAAAGACAGAAAATTTTTAAAAAATAAATACAATATGTTTTACTTTTTGTTATAATAATATCCCTATATTTTTTTTAAAAATATATATTTTTTCCTCGGTTTAGGCCGATACGTATTCTTCTACATATTTTTGTTAAAAAAAACCGCAATAAGCGTTTATTGATTGGTTTGCGCAAAAGTTATAGCGCCTACAAAATAGGGGATAGATTTATGATTTATTTTTTACTAGTAATGGCGGCGATCTGCGATTTTTATTGGGACTGCGATATTGCGGCGGACATATCGGACACTTTTGACACAATTTTGGGACCATTCACATTTATACAGCGATCAGTGCTAAAAATGCATTGATTACTGTATAAATGTGACTGGCAGTGAAGGGGTTAACACTAGGGGGTGAGGAAGGGGTTAAATGTATTCCCTGGGTGTGTTCTAACTGTGTGGGGGGAGGGGACTGACTGGGGGAGGTGACCGATGCTGTGTCCCTATGTACAAGGGACACAGATCGGTCTCCTCTCTCCCTGAAAGGACGTGGAGCTCTGTGTTTACACACAGAGCTCCACGTCCCTGCTGTCACCGACGATCGCGGGTACCTGGCAGACATCGCGGCCGCTAGGCACGCGTATCGGCCTCTCAGCGATGCGCCGGGCACAGTGTTTACCTGCTGCACGCCCCCAGCGGGTAATGCACATAAAAGGACGTCCAGGGACGTCCCCCCGGCACTTGAGAGCCGCGCTGCGGACATCTTTTGTTTATAGCACGCCTCTCAAGTGGTTAAAGTGTTACACAAGACGTTTTGATTCTGTCTTCTCTGATCCTTCCCTTCTTCCACAGTCCCCAATCTATCTGCTGATAGAACAGGCACTCTGCACATGCTCAGTTTGGTCGTATTGCTAGAGTTAAAAAAAAAAAAAAATTCTTGTGAATGTGATCAGCACACGGCCAATCAGCACTGTCCAGGCAGAGAGTCAGGGGTCCTGCAGCCTCGGAGCAGAATGAAAACTCCTCCTACAAGCTTTAACCAGACACTGATAGAAGTCACAAGACTGCTATATACTGCTGATGGGAAAAGGATATTTAGCAGTTTATATTTACTAAAATAATTGCATTTCCATGTTCTGTGTACTGTGGGAGACCAGATATAGTGACTGCAGGGTCCTGGGTTTAGTAACACTTTAAAGGAAAAGTCCAGCCTGAGCATTTTAGGCTGGGCTTCTTCTCTGGGTCACATGACCGTGTCATCCCGACAATAAAGTCTGAATCCACCAGCTGTATTGATTGATGGCAGTCTCGGCAAGCCGCTGAGACGCTCGCTTCCCACCCCTCCACAGCCCAGTGCTTCAAAGAGCGCGGAGAAGTAGAGCAGAAGATTGACAGAAAACAAAAACTTAATTTTTTTCAAAATATTCTGTCTTTTTTTAGTTGTTGCGCAAAAAATAAAAATCGCAGAGGTGATCAAATACCACCAAAAGAAAGCTCTATTTGTGGGAATAAAATAATAAAAAAATTGTTTGGGTACATGACCGCGCAATTGTCATTCAAAGTGCGACCGTGCTAAAAGCTGAAAATTGGCTTGGGCAGGAAGGTGCGTAAGTGCCCCGGTATGGAAGTGGTTAATCGTCAAGAATCGTTATCGCAATTTTTTTTTCCCTGTTGCGATTGACAAAGTATTTCCCGATCTTTTGTATGCAGAGAATTCTCTCTGCTCTGTAAGCTCTATGAGCCGGGCTCTCCTGTCCCTTCTGTATTGTTTTGTAATTGTGTTGTCTCCCCTCTACATTGTAAAGTGCTGCGTAAACTGTTGGCACTATATAGATTGTGTATAATAATAATAATAACCAGGGGTCGACAAATCCCGGTCGCCATGGCGACTAGAAATAGGGTCCTGGCGACTTGGCTTGGAAGGGGGGGCAAAAAAAAAAAAAAATTTTTTTTTTTTTTTGGTGAGCTGGCACCATCTGGTGGTGAGCCGTTGGTATTACAAGTTAAGCATTACAAGTTAAACAGTAATTCTAATGTAATTTTTCACTATTTTCACTGCCATCTTCTTCCCTCTAATTAGAACCCCCCAAACATTATATATATTTTTTATCCTAACACCCTAGAGAATAAAATGGCGATCGTTACAATACTTTCTGTCATGCCGTATTTGCGCAGCGGTCTTGCAAGCGCACTTTTTTGGGGAAAAAATTACACTTTTTTTAATTAAAAAATAAGACAACAGTAAAATTATCCCCATTTTTTTTATATTATGAAAGATGATGTTACGCCGAGTAAATTGATACCCAACATGTCACGCTTCAAAATTATGTCCGCTCGTGGAATGGCGTCAAACTTTTACCCTTTAAAATCTCCATAGGCGACGTTTAAAAAAACTCTACAGGTGTCATGTTTTGAGTCACAGAGGAGGTCTAGGGCTAGAATTATTGCTCTCGCTCTACCAATCGCAGCGATAACTCACATGTGTGGTTTGAACACTGTTTACATATGCGGTCGCTGCTCATGTATGTGTTCGCTTCTGCGCGCAAGCTCGTCGCGACGGGGCGCGTTTTCTGGCTCCTAACTTTTTTAGCTGGCTCCTAGATTCCAAGCAAATTTGTCAAACCCCTGATAATAACCTTCAAAGAGCGATTTTATATATGAGTGAGAGGTGCACTTCATGATTTTGCTTTCTATTCCATTACAGCTGACCATGAGGACCAACAGAATGTGGTGGCAGCAGCCGCGGCCAGACCGCGTTTCCAGCCAGAGGAGAGGGGGGATGGAATGCCACGGAGAAGGATGAACAGGGGCATGATGGCCCAGAGGCAAGCACGGCGTATGGAGGAGGAGAGAGAAGGTACCAAATGAAAGTCCTTTATTCCTACATCACTTTATTATCTGCTTACTTCAATGACTACTAGTCTACGTGTCATCCTACTTGTTTTTTTACTAGTAATGGTGGTGATCAGCGGGACTGCGACATTGTGGCAGACAGATTGGACACTTTTTTGGGACCATTGACACTTATACAGCGATCAGAGCTAAAAATAGCCACTGATTTCTGTATAAATTGACAGATCCCCTTATTGTCTCTCTGAGGAGCGATCGCTGCCGGCCAAGCACATCTATGCATTCTATGCATTAAAGCGGGGGTTCACCCAAAAAAAAAATTCTAACATTACATTGAGCCGAGTTGTGATAATGACATTATGCTGTTTTTTTTTATTTCCTTGCCGTACATACCGTTTTATCTATATCTTCACCGCGGCTTCCGGGTATGTAATCCTGCGGGACTGGGCGTTCCTATTCACATGTTAATTGATTGACATGCTTCCCACCGGCGCATACAGCGCGTCACGAGTTGCCGAAAGAAGCCAGACTGCGAGTCGGCTCTATACGGCGCCTGCGCACCGACGTTCGGCTTCTTTCGCCAACTCATGACGCGCTGTATGCGCCGGTGGGAAGCATGTCAATGCCTTTAATGTGCTTCTTCTTAATCCACTCCTTTGTTGCCTTGGCGGTATGTTTAGGGTCATTGTCATGCTGAAAGACCCATCTTCAGTGATCTGCCTGAGGGAAGAAGGTTCTCCACCCAAGACTTTACAATACATGGCCCCTCAATGCTGCAAAGTTTCCCTGTACCTTTAGCAGAGAAACCGCCCAAAGCATAATGTTTCTACCTCCGTGCTTCACCGTAGGGATAGTGTTCTTATGCCGCGTACACACGATCATTTTTCGGCATGTAGAAAAAACAAAGTTTTTCCAACTTCATCATTAAAACGAAGTTGCCCACACACCATAGTTTTTAAAAAATGCTCTAGCAAAGCGCGGTGACGTACAACACGTACGACGTCACTATAAAGGGGAAGTTCCATGCGGATGGCGCCACCCTTTGGGCTGCTTTAGCTGATTCCGTGTTGGTAAAAGACGATTCGCGCTTTTCTGTCTGTTACAGCGTGATGAATGTGCTTACTCCATTACTAACGGTAGTTTTACCAGAACGAGCGCTCCCGTCTCATAACTTGCTTCTGAGCATGCGCGGGTTTTTAACATTGTGTTAGCCCACACACGATCATTTTTTACAACCCGAAAAACGACATAGTTTAAAACGTTGTTAAAAAATGCAGCATGTTCGAAAAAAAAAATTGTCGTTTTTCAGAAGCTGAAAAATTATTGAAAGGCCCACACACGATCGTTTTAAATGACATTTTTTTAAAACAACGTTTTTTTCATGCCGAAAAATGATCGTGTGTACGCGGCATAAAGGTCATAGTCAGCACTTTTCGTCCTCCAAACACGATGAGTCAAATTATTGCCAAAGAACTACATTTTGGTCTCATCCGACCACAGCACTTTCTCCCAATCCTTCGCTGAATCATTTAGATGTTCATTGGCAAACCTCAGACGGTCTTGTACACGTGTCTTCTTGAGGAGGGGACCTTGCGGACGCTGCAGGATTTCAATCCATGGTGGCGTATTGTGTTACCAATGGTTTGTTTGGTGACTGTGGTCCCAACTTCCTTGAGATCATTCAAAAGCTCCTCCTGTGTAGTTCTGGGCTGATCCCTCACTTTTCTCATCATCCTCACCCCATGAGGCGAAATCTTGCATGGAGCTCCAGACCGAGGGAGATTGATGGTTATTTTTAGGGTTGTCCCAATACCGATACTAGTATCGGTATCGGGACTGATTCTGAGTATTTGCGGGAGTACTTGTACTCCCGCAAATACCCCCGATACCGAAATAGAATACTCCCCCCGCCGCCGCCATTACGCCGCATCCCCGCTACCGCCGACTGGGTACTACGGGCAGGAAACATTACAGCTTTGAATAGCTGTAATGATTTGCGCCGCGTATAGACACTCCCCCTTGCTCGGGTGAACTGTCCAATCCCGAGCAAAGGGGGAGTGTCTATACGCAGCGCGGCGCGAATCATTACAGCTATTTAAAGCTGTAATGTTCCCCGCGCGTATTAACGAGTCGGCGGCAGTGGGGATGCAGGTAAGGGGGACATGGCTGGATATGGGGGGGAGACATGGCTGGATGGGGGGGAGAC
The DNA here is from genome assembly GCF_905171775.1 of Rana temporaria. Classification (NCBI taxonomy): domain Eukaryota; kingdom Metazoa; phylum Chordata; class Amphibia; order Anura; family Ranidae; genus Rana; species Rana temporaria. Next base: position 655,115,271 of record NC_053489.1, on the reverse strand, counting down.
ATGGCTGGATGGGGGGGAGACATGGCTGGATGGGGGGGAGACATGGCTGGATGGGGGGGAGACATGGCTGGATGGGGGGGAGACATGGCTGGATGGGGGGGAGACATGGCTGGATGGGGGGGAGACATGGCCGGATGGGGGGGAGACATGGCCGGATGGGGGGGAGACATGGCCGCATGGGGGGAGACATGGCTGCATGGGGGGAGACATGGCTGCATGGGGGGAGACATGGCTGCATGGGGGGAGACATGGCTGCATGGGGGGGAGACATTGCTGCATGGGGGGGAGACATTGCTGCATGGGGGGGAGACATTGCTGCATGGGGGAGACATGGCTGCATATGGGGGACATGGCTGGATATGGGGGGGACATGGCTGGATATGGGGGGGAGACATGGCTGCATATGGGGGGGACATGGCTGGATATGGGGGGACATAGCTGCATATGGGGGGGACATAGCTGCATATGGGGGGGACATAGCTGGATATGGGGGAGACATGGCTGCATCTGTGGGGGGACATGGCTGCATCTGTGGGGGGACATGGCTGCATATGTGGGGGGACATGGCTGCATTTGGGGACACATTTAAAAAAAGTATCGGTATTCGGTATCGGCGAGTACATGAAAAAAGGTATCGGTACTTGTACTCAGTCCTAAAAAAGTGGTATCGGGACAACCCTAGTTATTTTGTATTTCTTCCATTTGTGAATAATCGCTTCAACAGTTGTCTCCTTCTCACCAAGCTTCTTGCTGATGGTCTTGTAGCCCATTCCGGCCTTGTGCAGGTCTACAATCTTGTCCCTGAAGTCCTTGGACAGATCTTTGGTTTTGCACATAATGGTTTGAATGGAAGAAAGAGATTCTGTGGACAGGTGTCTTTTATACACATAACGAGTTGTTGTTAGGAGCGCCTTCTTAACCTCTTGCCATCCGGCGGCCAACTATTTACGGCCACAAGGTGGCTCTTATCTGCCGGGAGGCCGTCGATATACGGCCTCTGGCCACGCGCCTCTGGGGGGCGCGTGCGCGCCCTGCTGCGTCACACAGGTGCCGATGCACGTGCTTGGCGGCCACGATATCCCCCAGGCACCCGCGATCGGCAGTCACAGAGCCAGGGACGTGGATCTGTGTGTGTAAACACAGAGATCCTTGTCCTGTCAGGGAGAGGAGACCGATGGTGTGTCCCTTGTACATAGGGACAACCATCGGTCACCTCCCCCAGTCAGTCCCCTCACAGTAAGAATCACTCCCAGGCTACATATTTAACCCCTTGATCGCCTCCCAGTGTTAAACCCTTCCCTACCAGTCACATTTATACAGTAATCAGTGCATTTTTATAGCACTGTTCGCTGTATAAATGTGAATGGTCCCAAAAATGTGTCAAAAGTGTCCGATGTGTCCGCCGTAATATCGCAGTCGTGACAAATATCGCAGATCGCCGCCATTACTAGTAAAAAAAAGTTATAATTCTATCCCCTTTTTTGTAGGCGTTCTAACGTTTGCGCAAACCAATTACTATACGCTTATTGCGATTTCTTTAGAAGAATAATACGTATCGGACAAAACTGAACATTTTATTTTATTTTTTTAAATGGGATATTTATTATAGCAAAAAGTAAAAAATATTGGCCCGGATTCAAGAAGCACTTGCGCCCGCGCAACCATAGGTTGCGCGGCGCAAGTGCTTACTTGCTCCGGTGTAACGAGTGCTCCTGATTCAGGAACCTCGTTACACCGACTGCAGCCTAGGATATGACAGACATAAGCCTCCTTATGCCTTCACATCCCAGGCTGCATTCTTGCGTTGGCCGCTAGGGGGCGCGGCCATTGTGATCGGCGTATAGTATGCAAATTGCATACTACCACCGATTCACAAAAGTTGCGCGGGCCCTGCGCACGCAAGGTACGGAGTTTCCGTACGGCGACTTTAGCGCAAGGTTGCTCCTGCTGTAGCAGGGGCAGCCAATGCTAAAGTATAGCCACCCTTCCCGCTCGTGAAATTTAAATTTCACGTCGTTTACGTAAGTGATTCGTGAATGGCGCTGGACGCCATTCACGTTCACTTAGAAGCAAATGACGTCCTTGCGACGTCATTTGCCGCAATGCACGTCGGGAAAGTTTCCCGACGGAGCATGCGCTGTTCGCTCGGCGCGGGAGCGCACCTAATTTAAATGATTCCCGCCCCCGGCGGGATCATTTACATTAGGCGCCCTTACGCAGGGCTAATTAGCATAGCGCCCGCGCAATTTACGGAGCTACTCGAAATATTTGCGTGGGCGCAGAGAAAAATCTTTGCTCTTTGCCCACGCAAATATTGCTCCGATCTACCTGAATCTGGGCCCTTGTGTTTTTCTCGAACTTGTCACTCTATTTTTGTTTATAGCGCAAAAAATAAAAACCGCACAGGTGATCAAATACCACCAAAAGAAAGCTCTATTTGTGGAAAAAAAAGGACGAAAATGTTGTTAGGGAGCCACGTAGCACGACTGCACAATTGTCATTCAAAGCGTGACAGTGGCGAAAGCTGAAATTTCGCCTGGGCAGGAAGGGGGTATATGTGCCCAGTAAGCAAGTGGTTAAACTGACAGGACTAATCTGTTTACCACATGAGAATATACTGTAGCCAGTCTGTGGGAGCCACAATTATTGTTGGTTGGTTGGGGATCAAATACTTATTTTACTCGCTGAACTACAACTCAATTTATAACATTTGTATTGTGTGTTTTTTTTTTCTGTATTTTTGGTTGATTTTCTGTCTCTATCATTTAACCACTTAACCCCCGGACCATATTGCTGGTCAAAGACCAGAGCACTTTTTGCGATTTGGGACTGCGTCGTTTTAACTGACAATTGCGCGGTTGTGCGACGTGGCTCCCAAACAAAATTGATGTCCTTTTTTCCCCACAAATAGAGCTTTCTTTTGGTGGTATTTGATCACCTCTGCGGTTTTTATTTTTTGCGCTATAAACAAAAATAGAGTGACAATTTTGAAAAAAATGAATATTTTCTACTTTTTGCTATAATAAATATCCCCCAAAAATATACAAAAAAACTTTTTTTTTCCTCAGTTTAGGCCGATATGTATTCTTCTACATGTTTTTCTAAAAAAAAAAAATTGCAATAAGCGTTTATTGATTGGTTTGCGCAAAAGTTATAGCGTTTACAAAATAGGGGGTAGTTTTATGGCATTTTTATTAATAATTTTTTTTCTACTAGTATTGGAGGCTATCAGTCATTTTTATCGTGACTGCGACATTATGGTGGACACATTGGACACTTTTGACACCATTTTGCGGCCACTGTCATTTATACAGCGACCAGTACTATAAAAATGCACCGATTACTGTAAAAATGACACTGGCAGGGAAGGGATTAACCTGTAGGGGGCGCTGAAGGGGTTCGGTGTGTCCTTGGGAGTGATTCTAACTGTTAGGGGGCGTGACTACGAGTGACACGTCACTAATTGCTGTTCCCGATGACAGGGAACAGACAATCAGTGACCCTAGGAAGAACGGGGAGATCTTGTGTTTACACTGACATCTCCCCGTTCTTCAGCTCTGTAACCCGATCGTGGGACACCGGCGGGCATTGAGTCCGCACTCCGCCGCTGGTGCGTGCGCGACCACACGGTGGCAAATTGAAGGGGACGTACCTGTATGCCCATTTGCCCAGCCGTGCCATTCTGTTGACGTAAAAAGTCGTGCGGCAGTCCTTAAGCGGTTAAGCAAAAAAATATAAAATGTTGATTTTTATGCCGCGTACACACGATAATTTTTCGGCATGAGAAAACTTTGTTTTTAAAAAATGTCATTTAAAATTATGGTGTGTGGGCTTCACATAATTTTTCAGGTTCTGAAAAACGACAAAAAAAAAAATTTGAACATGCTGCATTTTTTAACAACGTTTTAAACAATGTCGTTTTTCGGGTTGTAAAAAATGATCGTGTGTGGGCTAAAACAACGTTAACCACTTCCATACCGGGCACTTATACACCTTCCCGCCCAGACCAATTTTTAGCTTTCAGTGCTGTTGCACTTTGAATGACAATTGCGCGGTCATGCTACACTGTACCCAAACAAAATTCTTATCATTTTGTACCCACAAATAGAGCTTTCTTTTGGTGGCATTTGATCACCTCTGGGATATTTATTTTCTGCAAAAAAAAAAAAAGACCAAAAATTTAGATTTTTTTTTTGTTTCTGTTATAAAACATTGTAAATAAGTACGTTTTCTCCTTCACTGATGGGCACTGATGGTACTGCACTGATAAGGCGGCACTGATGGGCACCGATGAGGTGGCACTGATGTGGTGGCATTGATGGGCACTAATATGCGGCACGGATGGGCACTGATAGGCGGCACGGATAGGCGGCATGGATGGGCTTGGATAGGTGGCACGGCTGGGCACGGATAGGCGGCACGGATGGGCACTGATAGGCGGCATTGATGGACACTGATAGGCAGCGTGGATGGGCACTGATAGGTGGCACGGATGGGCATAGATGGGCACTATCGTATGTGTTGTACTAATGGATGCCAATCAGTGCCAAACAATGCCTGCCAATCAGTGATGCCCATTGTGGGCACTGATTGGCATCCATTGCGGCACTGATTGGCATCCATTTTTTGTGTCCTCCTCATCCCTGGTGGTCTAGGGTGGCAAACTTTTTTTTTAATCCCAGGTGGTCCAGTGGGTATCCCTGGTGGTCCATTAGGCATCCTCGGGGGGACTGTGCTGATAATCAATCAGCACACCCCCCCCCCCCCTGTCACAGGAGCAGCCGATCGGCTCTCCTCTACTCGCGTCTGACGCGAGTGAGGAAAAGCCGATTACCGGCTTTTCTTATTTACATTGTGATCAGCTGTGATTGGACATGGCTGATCACATGGTAAAGAGTCTCCGTGAGAGACTCTTTACCTTGATCAGTGTTGCGGGGTGTCAGACTGACACCCTGCAACAACGATCGCCGCGATGCGCGCCCCCGGGGGCGCGCAGCGGCTCAGAATCCTGAGGAAGTCATATGACGTCCGGTCAGGATTCTACAACCACTTTGCCGACGTCAATTTGTCATTGGCGGGCGGCAAGTGGTTAAAAACCCGCGCATGCTCAGAAGCAAGTTATGAGACGGGAGCGCTCGTTCTGGTAAAACTACCGTTCATAATGGAGTAAGCACATTCATCACGCTGTAACGGACAGAAAAGCGTGAATCCTCTTTTACTAACACGGAATCAGCTAAAGCAGCCCCAAGGGTGGCGTCATCCGCATGGAACTTCCCCTTTATAATGCCGTTGTACGTTTTATACGTCACCGCGCTTTGCTAGAGCATTTTTTAAAAACTATGGTGTGTGGGCAATGTCGTTTTAATGATGAAGTTGGAAAAACGTTGTTTTTTCTACATGCCGAAAAACATATATTACATGCCGAAAAATGATCGTGTGTACGCGGCATTACATGTATGAGAGAGATGTCAAAATGGTTCCGGGGCTTAAGTTGGTTCATTTAGAAGTGACAAGTTGTGGTTTACAGGCCACTGTGGCTTGTTCTCCTTGTTACCCCCGAATCGGCGGCTTATTCATCCCTGATCATTGTTGGGATCCAGAGTCTTCCGCTCGGAGCCCCGAGGATGAGAATGAAGTGTCACTCACCATGGTGGTGATCAGAGTGTGAAATTTTCCACCTGCTTATAAGCGTGTCTCTCTGCACCCGGCGGAGATATTGGCCAGGAAGTGACATTTACAATCTGGAGGGGATCTGCAGATGGGTTACAATTCTCTCCGGTAGTGAAAGGGTGAATTCTCGAAATGACTCACCGGCGCTCACTATCACATATTATGTGCTGATGTTTTGCTTTTCACTAAGAAAGTGACATTTTCCTGGAATCTTAATGCATCTGCTGGGCTTAAAACATGCGATCGACTAAGAAATATTGAAATTCAGTCTTTTTTTTTGAAAAAGCGTGAAAACCTGTCAACACAAAGCCCACCCAAATATAAAAAACATCCATTTAGTCTGTATGTGTTTTACTGAATTATTGTTAACCACTTAAGACCCGGACCAAAATGCTGCTAAAGGACCTTGCCCCTTTTTGCGATTTGGAACTGTCGCTTTAACAGACAATTGCGCGGTCGTGGCTCCCAAACAAAATTGGCGTCCTTTTTTCCCACAAATAGAGCTTTCTTTTGGTGGTATTTGATCACCTCTGCGGTTTTTATTTTTTTTAAACAAAAATAGAGCGACAATTTTGAAAAAAATGCAATATTTTTTACTTTTTGCTATAATAAATATCCCCCAAAAACATATAAAAACATTTTTTTTCCTCAGTTTAGGCCGATACGTATTCTTCTACCCATTTTTGGTAAAAAAAAAAATCACAATAAGCGTTTATCGGTTGGTTTGCGCAAAATTTATAGCGTTTACAAAATAGGGGATAGTTTTATTGCATTTTTATAATTTTTTTTTTTTTTTACTACTAATGGCGGCGATCAGTGATTTATTTCATGATTGCGACATTATGGCGGACACTTCGGACAATTTTGACACATTTTTGGGACCATTGTCATTTTCACAGCAAAAAATGCATTTAAATTGCATTGTTTATTGTGAAAATGACGGTTGCAGTTTGGGAGTTAACCACAGGGGGCGCTGTAGGAGTTTTGTTTCACCTAGTGTGTGTTTACAACTGTAGGGGGGTGTGGCTGTAGGACTGACGTCATCGATCGTGTCTCCCTATAAAAGGGATCACTCGATCGATGCGCCGCCACAGTAAAGCACGGAGAAGCCGTGTTTACACACGGCTCTCCCCGTTCTTCAGCTCTGGGGACCGCGGTCCCGGAGCTTCGGACCGGGTCGCGGGAGCGCGCCCGTGACCCACGGCTGGGTACTAATACAGGACGTACCTGTACGTACATGTGCCCAGCCGTGCCATTCTGCCGACGTATATGTGCAGGAGGCGGTCCTTAAGTGGTTAAAGCTGAACTCCGGCACAATTTTTTTTTATTGAAGTGATTTGTAAAGCTTGATTTTATTTATTGGCAATTAAAATAATAAACATGTTTATACTTACATGTTTTTGGCATATGAAAAATATTGAAATAATATAAACCTTTAAATATGCGAATAATATATACATATTTAAAAATATAAATAAAGAAATAAAAAAAAAAATCTAAAAATGATCTCTACTGTTGTGTTGGGCGTGAAGTACTGGCCATTGAAGTGGATGACTGAATGGGAATGTCCCAAAACTGCGTGTAATTTTATTTTTATTTATTTTTAAATATTGAAATAATATAAACATTTAAATATGTGAATAATATATACATCTTTAAAAATAAAGAAATTAAAAAAATATATAAAAAATGATCTCCACTGTTGTGTTTTTGGCGTAAAGTACTACCCATTCCAGTGGGTGACTTAATGCGGATGCCCCAAAACGGCGTGTCATTTTTTTCTTTTGTTTTTTAAATATTGAATTAATATAAACCAGGGCTCGACAAATCCCAGGCACCATCTGGTGGTGGCCGTTGGTATTACAAGTTAAGCATTACAAGTTAAACAGCAATTCTAAAGTAATTTTTCACTATTTTCACTGCCATCTTCTTCCCTCTAATTAGAACCCCCAAACATTATATATATTTTTTATCCTAACACCCTAGAGAATAAAACGGGGATCGTTGCAATACTTTCTGTCATGCCGTATTTGCGCAACGGTCTTACAAGCGCACTTTTTTGGGAAAAAATACACTTTTTTTAATTAAAAAATAAGACAACAGTAAAGTTATCCCCATTTTTTTTAATATTATGAAAGCTAATGTTACACCGAGTAAATTCATACCCAACATGTCACGCTTCAAAATTGCGTCCGCTCGTGGAATGCAGACAAACTTTTACCCTTTAAAATCTTCATAGGCGACGTTTAAAAAACTCTATAGGTTGCATTTTTGAGTTACAGAGGAGGACTAGGGCTAGAATTATTGCTCTCGCTCTACCAATCGCGGCGATACCTCACATGTGTGGTTTGAACACCGTTTACATATGCGGGCGCTGCTCACGTATGTGTTCGCTTCTGCGCGCAAGCTCGTCGGGACGGGGCACGTTTTCTGGCTCCTAACTTTTTTAGCTGGCTCCTAGATTCCAAGCAAATTTGTCAAACCCTGATATAAACATTGAAATATGTAAATGATATACACATTTAAAAATATAGAAAAAAATATAAAACAATTAGCTCCACTGTTGTGTTCGGTGTGAAGTACTGCCCATTGAAGTGGATGACTGAATGGGAATGTCTCAAAACTGCGTGTAATTTTATTTTTATTTATTTTTAAATATTGAAATAATATAAACATTTAAATATGTGAATAATATATACATCTTTAAAAATAAAGAAATAAACAAAAAATATATAAAAAATGATCTCCACTGTTGTGTTTTTGGCGTAAAGTACTACCCATTCAAGTGGGCGACTTAATGCGGATGCCCCAAAACCGCGTGTCATTTTTTTTCTTTTGTTTTTTAAATATTAAAATAATATAAACATTGAAATATGTAAATGATATACACATATTTAAAAATATAGAAAAAATATAAAACAATTAGCTCCACTGTTGTGTTCGGCATGAAGTACTGCCCATTTAAGTGCGTGACTAAATGGGGATGCCCCAAAACCATTTCTTTTTTTCTTTTTAGGCCTTGTTTGAATTGCTCATCATAGGGCATTAAACAGGACATGTGGTGAAGTTATATCACCTCCTCACTGCCTGTCAAATGCCTTATGAGTAATAAAAAAAAAAAAATGATATTTTAATTTTTTTTTATTTATTTGTTCCCATTTAACCCCTTTATTATGGCTTGGTGTACCCTAATCATCTCTAATTCACTTTTGTCTAATTATCTTCTATTTTTCTAACCATTAATTGTATTCTTCTTTTTTTTTGCGTGTTTTTAGTCTTTATTTGTAATTTTGCAAATAACTTTGCAATGCTTTGTACCAGGACCATTATTTTGGTGCCCTTTTTTTTTTTAATGGGACAAATGATAGAATGCAAAATAAGCTTCTATACATAAATCGTTTTTTGGTAATTCCAATATTCTATGCCACGGTTTATCAAGCAAAAAAAAAATTCAGTAAAAAGTACACTATAGTAAATTTTAGGGCACACAAATGCAATAATTACCATTTTTTTTTTGTTAAAAAAAAAAGAAGGTTGCACCGAGTTGATAGAAACCTAACATGCAACGCTTTAAATTTGCGGTCCTTCAAATTGATGACGCACGTGGGCACCTTATATTTTCTATAGGCGATGCTTTTAAAGCCCCTATAGGTCATTCGTTTAGGGGCCTAGAATGATTGCTTTTGTAACGTTTAGCACAAGCAATGTTTTTGTACGTAGGCACCCATGATGTGTATTTATGTTCCTGTGTGTGCATACATGGGGGTGGACTAAAACATATTTTGGGGGGGGGGGGTTAAAGTACTTTGGTGTAACTTAATTTTTTTCATTTTCTTTTACTTTGACAAAAACTTTATTTCGCAAAGGGGACAAAAAGTTCTTTATGTTGGAGGTCCCCAATCCCCAGTCTGCAAATCAGTGCCAGTCCATGGCCGGTTGGGGGCCAGGCTGCATGGTGGGCAAGGCTTGATTTGTATTAGCGGCCATACATGTTGCCGCTTGGGCTCCCCCCAGCCCAGGTAGCCCGTAGGATGTATCTCCTGCTACACACGCTGTGTCCTCGCACAGGGGGTGAGCTGAGAATTGTAGTCCAAAGACCTGAAGAAAGACCAGCACTGCGTCGGACTACCGATCCCAGAATCCCTTGCACCAGGCCAAGGTCAGTGATGTGGCACAGCTGCATAGAGACTCATACGTAGCTATGGAGGCCATACCTGTGAGCAGGCAACAGCTGGGCTGCAAAAGCATACTTCCACCGCCCCGGTCCTTGGATGGGTTGTCTCGAGGCAGGTCCCTGTTGCCAGAGAGGTTGGGGACTGCTGCTCTATGTGGTTATAATATTTTCTCTTAAACCTGCCCACCATTGAAGCTCAAGGAGGAACAGGTAGCACTCCATTAGCTTCTTCCCTGGCTGCCAAGGGCCAAGGAAAGTGACATCAGAAATCAGAAGTGACGTTTTACACATTGCTTCTGGGCTTACTCTAGATAGGGGAGATCAGCAAATGGATGTTTGTTGGTCTCCTTCCCCTCCACTTAGCCACACTCACTGTGTGGGTCAAAAACTCACAGGTGGAACAGCAGAGCCTGAGAAACATGGCAGGGAGTAGGAGGTAGGGGGGTTCAGAGAGTGATTGGCAGCTCTACAGTCATCTGACCTCTTTCATTAGAAAACCAACTGTCGACTTGTGACTGCAGCCACCGGGAGTGTGTGTAAAACCCACCATTAAAGAAAAATATATCTCGCGCCAAAAAGTAGTAGTGTTAAATAAATATAAGCTGCTCCCCAAATAATCAAGTAAATTATAATTAGTGGTATATGTGAGGGTGGGGCCTGGCACTAAGGCTTGTTCGCGTGTCTTTGAATGGATTGAGGTCCCCGACTTGCTGGCTGTAGTTGCGTGCGTGCGTTCCACCTTGCTAGCGCCTCAGACCATCGGGACAGGAAGTTACGTTTGGTGCGTGCGTGACCAGGTACCGCCTCGACGTACGTTTCGTATTCTACGTCTTCAGGAAGCGTCTATGGTTTATGAGTGAATCAGTACACCGTACAACTGTGGAATGTTCATACAAACATTCATTTATTTATTATCACTCACATGATATGTTTATTTTTGTTCAGGAGCTGGTGATTTTGAATAATATGTATATTTAGCACAGTATATATTTATTTAGCAGTATTTATATATATATATATATATATATATATATATATATATATATATATATATATATATATCTAAAACCCACCGTTGCCACGGCCGAAGGAGTAATAAAATAAAAATTACACTTTCTTTATCGTACACCACGGGACACAGAGCCATTCATTACATAATGGGTTAAGGGTCACCAGCGGTGATTGGACACTGGCACAACCAATTGAAGACAGTTCCCCTGCACATAACCCCACCCATCAGGGAAGCACCTCAGTTTTTTTCGCCAGTGTCTAAAGGTGTTGGACACGATAGGATGCTAAAAGGAAAGCTCTGCCAAAGAGACCCTCTGGGGGGTAAAAGAGCTATGCTTCTGGACCCGCCCAAGACACCTAAAGTAGATCAAAACTGGATAGGATCTGGCCCTCATGCACGAGGCGTCGCCGCCTGTATGTCTCTCTTTGGAGGACTGGGCTCTGAGGTCCAGCACTTTCGCTTAGTTAAATATGCAAGTTGCTATTTTTTCTATAATATTACATTTAGACGTTCCCTAATTTTTTTTTTTTTCTGGAGTGAAATGGGTGTGACCTACAGTCAGGGCCACTGATAAAGGAGTAGCATCGGCCCTCCTGTACAGAGCTCAAGCCCCATCAGTTTAGGAAGATTACTGTCCGTATGACACAGAATGGGGATCTTTCGTTGTGACACAGCTTGCATATGAAATGCTGGCCGCTGCCAAATAAAGTCCCGCCTCTTGGAACGGCTCCTATGATAAACAGCACACTGGTCCAATGCCGGTCCAGGAGGTGGGACTTTGTTTGACAGCAGCCAGTGTTTCATATACAAGCTGTGTCATCCGGCCGGCACTCCTCCTGATTTCTCTCTGTGATCCCTGCTGCACTGATGAGTCTGCGCTGCTGGGCCCTGATGAGTCTGCGCTGCTGGGCCCTGATGAGTCTGCGCTGCTGGGCCCTGATGAGTCTGCGCTGCTGGGCCCTGATGAGTCTGCGCTGCTGGGCCCCGATGAGTCTGCGCTGATGGGCCCCGATGAGTCTGCGCTGCTGGGCCCTGATGAGTCTGCGCTGCTGGGCCCTGATGAGTCTGCGCTGCTGGGCCCTGATGAGGCTGCGCTGCTGGGCCCTGATGAGGCTGCGCTGCTGGGCCCTGATGAGTCTGCGCTGCTGGGCCCTGATGAGTCTGCGCTGCTGGGCCCTGATGAGTCTGCGCTGCTGGGCCCTGATGAGTCTGCGCTGCTGGGCACTGATGAGGCTGCGCTGCTGGGCCCTGATGAGTCTGGGCTGCTGGGCACTTATGAGTCTGGGCTGCTGGGCACTGATGAGGCTGCGCTGCTGGGCACTTATGAGTCTGGGCTGCTGGGCACTTATGAGTCTGGGCTGCTGGGCACTGATGAGGCTGCGCTGCTGGGCACTGATGAGTCTGTGCTGCTGGGTACTGATGAGGCTGCGCTGCTGGGCACTGATGAGGCTGCTCTGCTGGGCACTGATGAGTCTGTGCTGCTGGGTACTGATGAGGCTGCGCTGCTGGGCACTGATGAGGCTGCCCTGCTGGGCACTGATGAGGCTGCCCTGCTGGGCACTGATGAGGCTGCACTGCTGGGTACTGATGAGGCTGCACTAATATGCTTTATGTTACAGTTGTTAATATTTATTTTTGTAACTTGATTCTTCATAAAACATTTAACGATGTAATTTCATTAAATAAAATGCGAGGGCGTGTTTAGGGACGTAATTAGGGGCAGGGTAGGGGTTGGGTGGGGCAACTGGTGGCGAGTAATTCTTAAGACCGGGCTAGTAGCTCAGGACTTGAAACTTTGAGCCCTGATATATGCTCCTTAGATCTGAGTATGCATGTTTTTTTATGGTATGCAGTTGGATCATGTTGGGTCATCACATGGACTCGTTGGTGCCGCTGGTGAGGTAGGGCACGGGAACATCAGCTGCTTGGCTACAGAAAATCCTCCCCTAAATAAAGACCCAATAAGAACACTTCTTCATTTATTTAATGTTTGCACCAGGGCTCGACAAATCCCGGTCGCCAGGTCGCCATAGAAATAGTGTCCTGGCGACTTGGCTTGGAAGGTGGGCAAACATTTTTTTTTTGGTGAACTGGTGCCATCTGGTGGTGAGCCGTTGGTATTACAAGTTATTACCACCAGATGCGAGCTGGCGCCATCTGGTGGTGGCCGTTGGTATTACAAGTTTAGCATTACAAGTTAAACAGCAATTCTAATGTAATTTTTCACTATTTTCACTGCCATCTTCTTCCCTCTAATTAGAACCCCCAAACATTATATATATTTTTTATCCTAACACCCTAGAGAATAAAATGCCGATCGTTACTTTCTGTCACGCCTTATTTGCGCAGCGGTCTTACAAGCGCACTTTTTTTGGGAAAAAATTACACTTTTTTTAATTAAAAAATAAGACAACAGTAAAGTTATCCCCATTTTTTTTTATATTATGAAAGATAATGTTACGCCGAGTAAATTCATATCCAACGTGTCACGCTTCAAAATTGCGTCCGCTCGTGGAATGCCGACAAACTTTTACCCTTTAAAATCTTCATAGGAGATGTTTAAAAAAATCTACAGGTTGCATGTTTTGAGTAACAGCGGAGGTCTAGGGCTAGAATTATTGCTCTCGCCCTACCAATCGCGGTGATACCTCACATGTGTGGTTTGAACACCGTTTACATATGTGGGCGCTGCTCACGTGTGTGTTCGCTTCTGCGCGCAAGCTCATCGGGACGGGGCGCGTTTTCTGGCTCCTAACTTTTTTAGCTGGCTCCTAGATTCCAAGCAAATTTGTCAACCCCTGGTTTGCACAGTTTGGTTGATTGTTCTCCTGAATTTGCTTTGGAGTATTTTTGTATAAATGTTGTGTACTAGAGACTTTGTTAGACTTTATTCTGTTGTGTGACTGAGTCGTAGTAACTCTTAGACCTGTGTGGGCCGAGTATTGTGGAAATAACGATCATCTGTCTTGGCTAAGAATAGCTGAATAAAAGGTTTCACTTGTATAGACACTCATTGATTCACAGTCAGGGTGTAAATGGCTGATTTAATCTGTGCTTACCTTTTTGGCTTCCTACGTAGAGAACAAAGCGAACAACTAATATTCAGAGCTGGGGGACCGGTGACGAATGGCAAAACTGATTACATTTCGCAGGAAAGATCATCTCTCGATCCCGTGGGTGATGAGCTCTATTTCGGGGGTTTCGTTGAGATGTGCTTGATGAGTAGAGTCCTCCCTGTAGTGCGCCGTGTGTCTTTTCCATATGCTTTTGACGTGTTTTCCTCCACCTTCTAAAGAGGGACTTGCAGTTGTGGTATCAAAAAATGAATCTAATTTTATGGTAATGTCATGGAATATTAAGGGGGGGGGGGGGGGATTGACCTATGTTTTGTCCATATGTGTCTTGCGATCTCTGTGGAGGGCTGTATTCTGTAGTTGTTGGTGTAAATTACTTCCTACTCAAGCTGTAGGAACCGGGCCGCACATAAATGAAGTTACAAATTGTCCTGGTAATTTTATTTAGGAATCGGATCAATGACAGCTCACATTGCTAAGTCTTTAACATCCGGCCATGCCGTCAACGCATTTCACCCATAACAGGATTTAAACTGGAAGTAAACCCTCATATCGTTTTCAGTCAAGGAAGCTGCCATCTTGACTTCTGTTTAATCTTCAACTGCCCTGATGTTGCACATGTGATCATTCATGACATCAGCCATCGGATGGGTTGACAATCTGGTTGAGAGCACAACCAATGTGACCGTCACATGCTGGGAATGTAACTGTTTTTGAAACTGTTAAATCAATGTGTTTACTCTTGCTTTAATTACACAGACCATGTCTGCGCGATCAAGCCTTTATTCCTCTGAGTGTGATAGGAGTCACTTTGGGTGGGGGGTTTGTGCAACTCTGCTTACCTTGGAGAGCTCTGGAAACTTTGTGTCCAGCTTCCCCGGACCCTCTTATGTGTAAATAACCCTGTGTCTCCTAGAGGCACAGGGTGAATGAGAAAAATGATGGACAGCTGTTTAATGGACAAAGAAAATGTGGTTACTTGTATATAATAGTAATATTTATCCACAATATCTCCCAGGATATATAAAGAGTTGATCACAGGCCTCTAAAACTGGGTAGGACCTGGACAGTCTACCCCTACTATAGTTTGTTGCCTACTACGCTGAGGTGAGGGAGATCACTGTTTGTATTGTTAATTGTAATTAGTAGGGATGTCCCGATACCGATACTAGTATCGGTATCGGTACCTATACTGAGCATTTCCCGAGTACTTGTACTCGGGGGAAATGCTCCGATGCCTCACCCGATACCTGGGCAGGCAGGGGAGTTGCAAGTCTTTTCCCTGTGCTCCGTGTGTCTTTCCCCTGTGCTCCGTGTGTCTTTGCTCCGTGTGTCTTTGCTCCGTGTGCCTTTCCCCCGTGCTCCGTGTGTCTTTCCCCCGTGCTCCGTGTGTCTTTCCCCGTGCTCCGTGTGCCTTTCCCCCGTGCTCCGTGTGTCTTTCCCCCGTGCGTCTTTCCCCCGTGCTCCGTGTGTCTTTCCCCCGTGCTCCGTGTGTCTTTCCCCCGTGCTCCGTGTGTCTTTCCCCCGTGCTCCGTGTGTCTTTCCCCCTTCTCCGTGTGCCTTTCCCCCGTGCTCTGTGTGTCTTTCCCCCGTGCTCCGTGCTGTCTTTCCCCCGTGCTCCGTGCTGTCTTTTCCCCCTGTGCTCCGTGTGTCTTTCCCCCGTGCTCCGTGTGCCTTTCCCCCGTGCTCCGTGTGCCTTTCCCCCGTGCTCCGTGTGCCTTTCCCCCGTGCTCCGTATGTCTTTCCCCCGTGCTCCGTGTGTCTTTCCCCCGTGCTCCGTGTGTCTTTCCCCCGTGCTCCGTGTGTCTTTCCCCCGTGCTCCGTGCTGTCTTTTCCCCCTGTGCTCCGTGTGTCTTTCCCCCGTGCTCCGTGCTGTCTTTTCCCCCTGTGCTCCGTGTGTCTTTCCCCCGTGCTCCGTGTGTCTTTCCCCCGTGCTCCGTGTGTCTTTCCCCCGTGCTCCGTGTGTCTTTCCCCCCGTGTCCGTGCTGTCTTTTCCCCCCGTGTCCGTGCTGTCTTTTCCCCCCCGTGTCCGTGCTGTCTTTTCCCCCCCGTGTCCGTGCTGTCTTTTCCCCCCCGTGTCCGTGCTGTCTTTTCCCCCCCCTGTCCGTGCTGTCTTTTCCCCCCCGTGTCCGTGCTGTCTTTTCCCCCCCGTGTCCGTGCTGTCTTTTCCCCCCCGTGTCCGTGCTGTCTTTTCCCCCCCGTGTCCGTGCTGTCTTTTCCCCCCCGTGTCCGTGCTGTCTTTTCCCCCCGTGTCCGTGCTGTCTTTCCCCCCCCGTGTCCGTGCTGTCTTTCCCCCCCCGTGTCCGTGCTGTCTTTTCCCCCCCGTGTCCGTGCTGTCTTTTCCCCCCCGTGTCCGTGCTGTCTTTTCCCCCCCCGTGTCTGTGCTGTCTTTTCCCCCCGTGTCTGTGCTGTCTTTTCCCCCCGTGTCTGTGCTGTCTTTTCCCCCCGTGTCTGTGCTGTCTTTTCCCCCCGTGTCTGTGCTGTCTTTTCCCCCCGTGTCTGTGCTGTCTTTTCCCCCCGTGTCTGTGCTGTCTTTTCCCCCCGTGTCCGTGCTGTCTTTTCCCCCCGTGTCCGTGCTGTCTTTTCCCCTGTGTTGTCTTTTTCCTAGTGGCCTCTCTCCATTCATTTTAGCTGAGGCTGCAGAGAAAGGGACTGGGGAATCTGTGTCCTTAGTCCCTTTCTCTGTCTTAAAGGGGAGATGTCAGGGGTCTGTTAAGACCCCTGATATCTCACCAAAGCCCCCCCAACAGGGCTGATAAAAAAAAGAAAATATTAAAATTATATAAAAATAAAATGTAAATAAAAAAAAAACACACTGACAATCCACCCCCCTAAAAAAACAACAACCAAAAAAAAATCACTGTAAAAAAAAAAAAAAATAGTAAAAAAAAAAAAAAGCCACTGTCACACGATATTAAAAAAAGTATCTGTAATCGGTATCTACGAGTACTTGAAAAAAAGTATCGGTACAACCCTAGTAATTAGCTTCTGCTATTGTGAGAAGGTTTTCTGTGTTTCTATTTATGATAATGTTGATTGTGTCTTCTGAGCTAAAAGACGGCAAGTCTGTCCTAAAGGTCATACCTCTGAGTCACCTAGGCTGTCTAAAGGATTAGATAATTAGCTCATGTTAATTAAGTTTCTGGTTACAGTTTCATTCATCCTTCTGTATATATTTGTGTGAGATCTCAAATAAAATGGCTATTCCTGATGTACTCCAAGACTGGTGTTGTCTGATGACTGGGTGGGTTAAAGAGTCTTGGATAGTGCTGGTTCTGGACAAAGGAAGCATTTACGGCAAACAAAGTTCTGTTGAGGACAAGGGTTGGTCACTGTGAGCCCCCAAGGAGAATTGGGGCCAAAGCTCTTTTGCTAAAGTCTGCTGTCGGCTGAAGTAACTCGGACCAGGCTCTGAAGGTATCCCAAATTTAATGTCAGGATCTACCCAGATGCCTGAGGGGCAGTTGGCTCTCTGCTTGCCACTCTCGCCCTCTGCACAGCCTGGTTCTCCAGTGAGTGTTGGAGGGGAAGAGCAGAGAGACCATGACTAACAGTCACCGCTCTCTGTTCAGTAAAGACCAAGAACTGAGCAATCAGCGGCCTTTGATTGCTTAGTTTTCAGTTTTTGAGGTGTCGGGGGTCGTTGGTGCCGCATGATTAGCAGAGCAACGTTGGAAGCTTTAGACTAGCCAAAGATATGGGATGACAGTACAAGAGAAAGTTTACAAAAGAGATTTCCTACAAAAGATTATTCCACTGGGTGATCAAATTGTGTTCAATGAATCTTAAATTAAAGTGCCACACCATCAAGTGCAACCTATGTGTGTTATTTTATGTCAGTATTACATTATATATCCCTGTATGTTGTATTCATTCAGGTGCTTACCTAATAGTTTCTTGAAACCATTGATTCCCCCCCTGCTGAAACCACTGCCTGTGGAAGGGAATTCCACATCCTTGCCGTTCTTGCAGTATAGAAAGCTCTACATAGTTTAAGGTTAAACCTCTTTCTAAGGGTAACATAAGATAAACCTTTTCTGCAGCTTCGCTCCGATCCAGCGATGAGCATAAGCCCAGTGGCTCCAGCCACTGTCTGTCACCTCATTGGACAGATTGAGAACAGCAGAAACCATTGGCTCCCGTTGCTATCAATAAAATCCAGTGATACGGGGGCGGGGCTGAGTTCCGCTGTCTGTGTCAATAGATGCAGCAGCGGGACTCAGGAGCGTGCCCTCGTGGGCGGCCCCATGGAAAGAGGCTTTCCGTGGAGGCACCTGATGAAGGGGAGGATCGGGGCTGCTCTGTGCAAAACCATTACACAGAACAGAGAAGTATGACATGTTTGTTATTTTTATTAGAAAAAAAAAAAAACCTTTACAACCCCTTTAACCACTTCAGCACCGGAAGGTTTCAACCCCTTAACCACTTAAGGACCTCCTCCTGCAGATATACGTCGGCAGAATGGCACGGCTGGGCACAAGCACGTACCTTTACGTCCTCTTTAAGTGCCCAGCCGTGGGTCGCGGGCGTGCGCCCGTGACACAGTCCGAAGCTCCGTGACCGCAGGACGCACGGACCCGATCGCCGCCAGAGTCCCGCGATCGGTCCCCGGAGCTGAAGAACGGGGAGAGCTGTGTGTAAACACACCTTCCCAGTTCTTCACTGTGGCGCTGTCATTGATCGTCTGTTCCCTGATATGGTAGGCGATCAATGACGTCACACGTCCAGCCCCGCCCCCTACAGTTAGAAACACATATGAGGTCACACTTAACACCTTCAGAGCACCCTAGTGGTTAACTCCCAAACGGCAATTGTCATTTTCACAGTAAACAATGCATTTTTATAGCATTTTTTGCTGTGAAAATGACAATGGTCCCAAAAATGGGTCAAAATTGTCCGAAGTGTCCGCCATAATGTCGCAGTCACGAAAAAAAAAGCTGATCGCCGCCATTAGTGATAATAAAAAAAAAATTATAAAAATGCAATAAAACTATCCCCTATTTTGTAAACGCTATAAATTTTGCGCAAACCAATCAATAAACGCTTATTGCAATTTTTTTTTACCAAAAATATGTAGAAAAATACGTATCGGCCTAAACTGAGGAAAAAATACATTTTTTATATATATTTTTGGGGGATATTTATTATAGCAAAAAGTAAAAAATATTGTATTTTTTTTTCAAAATTGTTGCTCTATTTTTGTTTATAGCGCAAAAAATAAAAACCGCAGAGGTGATCAAATACCACCAAAAGAAAGCTCTATTTGTGGGAAAAAAAGGACGCCAATTTTGTTTGGGAGCCACGTCGCACGACCACGCAATTGTCAGTTTAAGCGACGCAGTGCCGAATCGCAAAAACTGCCCAGGTCCTTTTTACCTGCATTTTGGTCCGGGTCTTAAGTGGTTAATGACCAGGTCATTTTTTGCGATACGGCACTGTTACTTTAACTGACAATTGCGCGGTCATGCGACGCTGTACCCAAACAAAAAATAAATAAAAAGATGTCTTTTTTTTCCGCCACAAATAGAGCTTTCTTTTGGTAGACCTTGATCACCTCTGCGGTTTTATTTTTTGAGCTATAAACGAAAAAAGAGCAATCATTTTGGAAAAAAAATAATAATAATTTTTTTACTTTCTGCTATAAAACATTTCCAATAAAATCTAATTTCTTCATCAGTTTAGGACAATATTAGGTAGATTCAGTAAGAGTTAGGCCGGCTTATCAGTAGATAAGCCGACCTAACTCAGAATCTACGCCGACTTATGTTTAAGCGTATGCTCAAACAGAGATACGCTTAAACATACGCCGTCCTATCTTAGGTTGCAATATTTCGGATGGCCGCTAGGTGGCGCTTCCATTGCGGTCGGCGTATAATATGTAAATGAGTAGATACGCCGATTAACGAACGTACGCCCGGCCGCCGTAGTACATTTACGCCGTTTCCGTAAGCCATTATCAGGCCTAAAGTTATTCCATCTATTAGATGGAATAGTAATGTTAAAGTATGGCCGCCGTTCCCGCTTCGAGATTCGAAATTTTTACGTTGTTTGCGTAAGTCGTCTGCGAATAGCGATTTACGACGTTTACGTCCACGTCAAATCAATAGGCCCGTACGGCGTACTTAGCCGCAATGCACACTGGGAAATGTAGGCGCCCGGGGCATGCGCAGTAGTGAAAAAACTTAAAAAATGTCAGGTCAAGCCTTATTAACATAAAACACGCCCCGCTTACACACATTTGAATTCGGCGCCCTTACGCCCGCCCGCTTTAGGCTACGGCGCCGTAACATAGCAGGCAAGTACATTGTGAACCATGTACTTGCCTAGCTAACTTACGGTGGCGTAGCCTAAACACGCTAAGCTACGCCGCCGCAAGTTTAGGGCAATGTACGTGAATCTACCTATATGTATTTTGCTACGTATTTTTGGTAAAAAAAACAAAAAAAAACAATAAGCTTGTATGGGTTGGTTTGCACAAAAGTTATCGCTTCTACAAACGATGGGATATTTTTATGTATTTTTTTTTTTTCTTACGAGTAATGGTGGCTATCGGCGATTTTTAGCGGGACTGAAAATAAAAAAAATGCACTGTTACTGTACTAATGACACTGGCAGGGAAGGGGTTAACATCAGGGGCGATCAAAGGGTTAACTGTTCTCCTAGGGAGTGCTTTCTAAGACCCCATACAGACTATAAGATTTTCTGAAGATTTACCAAAACTATGTAGTACAAGGGCCTCCTGATTGCATGTAAACTGAAATTCTCAAGGTTTGACCTCATATTGGATGTTTTTTGTAAATTTTAAGACAAAAATCTGCAGAAAATCTAATAGTGTGTATGGGGTCTAACTGGGGGGGGGGGGGGGGGTTTATGCTGTGACTGGAGGAAGACAGACAGGGCCAGATTGGACTACAGGAGAGTCAGGACGCTCTACGTTGCAGATAAAGTAGATGTGTGTTAGTGGGCGTCCTGACTCTCCTGTAGTCCAAGGGAGGGGGTGAGCCCGACACTCCACACCAGGGGAAAGCCTTGCATTACCGTGTGGAGTTACAGACAGAAGAACAGGAAGTGAGGATTTCTCAGAAGAAATAAGGACATTTAAAAGAAAAATGGAAGAATGAGGTAAGTGAAGGAGGACTGCACTAAGGTAAAGGAAGATATAGGGAAAAAAATTGTACCTTTGCAACCCCTTTTAAGGCTCGGTTCACACTAGTGCGTTGTGCGATATCGCATGTGATTCGCACTGCAGTGCAAATCACATGCGATTTCAGCTATACAGATAGTACGGCTGATATCGCATCACATTCGGAAACAAACACGCACTGGACCCTTTTTTTCAGAATTGGATCACAGTGTTCACAGCTATGCGATCCGATTCAAGTCCGAACTATCACTATCAGTTTGCAGTGCGAGATGGAATGGGGGTGTCGTTAAAGTGGAGTTTCCATCCCAAATTTTTTTTCTCATTATTGTGCTCATTAGACCTAAAAAAAGAAAAAAAGAAAAAAAAAAATGTTATTTTACTCATCTGGAAATGCCTGTTGCTATGCGGTCCCACGAAATCTGCCTTTGGAATCACCTAGGATCCTGACATCATCTCCCTCTAATGCTCCTGGGAAATGTGTGTCATCATTTCCCAGGATGCAGTGCGCTGTCCAATTATCACTCCCCATCCAAGACTTCCAGGAAGTACCGTATTTATCGGGGTATTGCGCGCTCCCGCATATAGCGCGCACCCCTAAAGTGGACCCCCATTCCTGTGGAAAAAAGATTTTTGTACTTACAGTTTTGGTGTCTTGCGTGGCGTCCATCGGCGGGCTCGTCGGGTCCGGCGTCCGTCTGCGGCTTTGGGTGTCCTCTTCGTCGGGTCCGGCATCCTTCTGCGGCGTCCTCCCCGCTCGTTTCCCGCTTTCCCGCGCCGAGTTTGAATACTGCGCCAGCATATACCTAGCGCAGTACACTCGTGTATAGTCGGGCAGGTTCGGCTCCTCTCGCGCTCACGTCCTGTACGTCCAGGATGTGAGCGCGAAAGTAGCCGAGCCTGCCCGACTATACACGAGTGTACTGCGCTAGGTATATGCTGGCGCAGTATTCAAACTCGGCGCGGGAAAGCGGGTATCGGCGTATATCGCGCACCCACGATTTTGCCCTGATTTTTAGGGCAAAATAGTGCGCGGTATACGCCGATAAAAACGGTAATTGCTTGTGGGCTTCATAATGCCCACGAGCAAAATGACAACGGTGTAGACATAGTTTTATAAACCATCTTTTTTGAATATCTATGCGGAGCGGCGGCGGATTGTAAAATAGTAAGTGACCGGATTTATATTATAAAAATGCAGGATGAAAGGACATACATTTAAAAAATATTAAATT
Source organism: Rana temporaria (assembly GCF_905171775.1). NCBI lineage: Eukaryota > Metazoa > Chordata > Amphibia > Anura > Ranidae > Rana > Rana temporaria. Next base: position 655,092,965 of record NC_053489.1, on the reverse strand, counting down.
GTGGTTGGAACTCCGCTTTAACATTGTATTGCCACTCCCCAGCAGTTTGCATATGGCAGTATGAACTGCCGTGCCAGTTGGGTGCGATGCGGGAACCCGCAGTGGATTCGCAGGGTTCCCGCATCGCACAAGTGTGAACCGAAGCCTTATCCCAGTTAGGAGATGTATAATGCATAATCTAAGCCACAGGTGTCAAACACAAGGCCCGCGGGCCGAATCCGGCCCTCTACGCCATTTCATGTGGCCCTCGCACCTCCTGCAGGAGAGCTCCAGTCCTCCTCCAGATCCTTACTTTCTGCTTTCAAACAAAGCATCCAGCTTCTTCCCAGCAGCAGCGTAATGAAAGGGGGGTTCACTGTGGTGTAAGGGAGAGTGGGGGGACTCAACTCCTGATGGTGGGGTGGCTCTTGACATCTAATGTAAGGGGATGCGCTGGACATCTAATCTTACAGATACAACCGGCCCTTTTGAGGACAATCATAATGCTGATGCGGCCCACAATGAAATAGAGTTTGACACCCCTGAAGCAGTAAGGACAGATCTATTGTACTGCTGTACAGTATACACTCCTTGTCCATCTATATACTGAGCTTAGATCATAAAGACACATGTGAGGAGCAGACAGGGTGTGGGTGGGGAGCGTGTGCTCTCAGTTCCACCACAGGTGGGCGGCCTGATGGGTTGTGGAGCTTATCTCCTTCACTACAGCACATGAAATACCACCAAACACTATCACACTCTATTCTTTCATCGTGTGAACTTGTTTTTCACATTTTTTTATTTTTTTATACACTGGGCTTGGAAGCTGTCTGGCCACCTGGTCACTTTTTTTTATTTTGCACATTTATTTTTGGCTTAGTTCTATATTTTTTTTTTTTTTTTATATAGTTTTCTTAAAGGGATATTCGAATCATGTAAAACCTTTGTTTTTGCCACTTATTTGCACATTTGATTGGTATTGTAAGATCTAAAGGGGGAAAAAAAAGTGCAGCGCTACAATACAGTGTGAATTGAACCAACATTAAAACTAGGGCTGCAACTAACGATTATTTAGTTGGCCGATTATTGTTTCGATTAATCGACTAATCGGATAATCTTAAAAAAAAAGTGTGGTGTACAATTTAGTTAATATGCAAGTAAAATAAAAAAAGGCAATTTATTCTTAAATATCCATATGCAGTGGTAAATATAAATAACCAACTACAGTACCGTATTTATCGGCGTATACCGCACACTTTTTTGCCCTGAAATTCAGGGCAAATTTGTGGGTGCGCGATATACGCTGATACCCGCTTTCCCGCGCCCAGTTTGAAATACTGCGCCGGCATATACCGAGCGCAGTACACTCGTGTATAGTCGGGCAGGCTCGGCTCCTCTCGCAGTCACGTCCTGGACGTACAGGACGCACAGGACGTGACCGCGAGAGGAGCCGAGCCTGCCCGACTATACACGAGTGTACTGCGCTCGGTATATACCGGCGCAGTAGTTCAAACTCAACGCGGGAAGCGGGGATCGAGCGGGGAGGACACTGCAGAAGGACGCCGGACCCGACGAGGAGGTCACCACCGAAGCCGCAGACGGACGCCGGACCCGACGAGGCTGCCGATGGACGCCGCGCAAGACACCAAAACTGTAAGTACTAAAATGATTTTTTTTACAGGAATGCGGGTCCACTTTAGGGGTGCACGCTATACGCCGGAGCGCGCAATACCCCGATAAATACGGTAATTGTAACGCCTTTTATTACCTCCACTTTCTCTGGGTTCAGATGCTGATCTTCCCTGCACAGTCTTTAAAGTGATATTATTATTATTATTTTTTTTTTAAAAAAAACTTGTTATACTTACCTGCTCTGTGTAATGGTTTTGCACAGAGCAGCCCAGATCCTCCACTTCTGGGGTCCCTCACCGATGCTTCTGGCTCCTCCTGCCTTCAGAGTGCCTCAATAGCAAGCTGCAAAGTATAGTATAGAGCGCCCGCTATAGCAAGGTAAAAAAACTTCTGCCTTTAGAACCACTCACTTCCTGCCCAGGACTACATGTCCCATGAGGCATTGCTCCTCGCACTTTCACATTCACAAATTCTCAGGCACTTAGTGACATGTATGGATGGTGTACTGAGCTGTATGTGTGCTGCACTGTATTTCCTGATATGTAAACAAATAATGCATTCTGTATGCAGGCCAACTAATCAATTGGCCGAATAATCGATTATGAAAATAGTTAACTATTTTCATAATCGATTAGTTGTTTGGGCCCTAATTAAAACAGACTTCTCAAGTCTCACGCAAGATGCGGGAGTCTCCCGTATTTCTGCCGCACACCCGCAAGCGCCTCGCGATCTCCTGGGAATGACCGGTGAGGCGGGGTGAAATGCTGTGAACATCAATCTCCTTTTGTATACATTTTTAGCTGACGGCCGCTTCTTCTTCTCTCCCTCCTGCGGATGTCAGTTAAAAAGCTATACAGGGAGGTCGGTGATCACAGCTGTCCCTCCCGCCGCAGCGATCATTCCCTGCTGTTTCCTGTGTGCTCCTCCCCCTGCGCCGCCTCCGTGTCTTACCCTGCCCCCCCTTGTTCTCTTCCAGCCCTGTGTTCTCCTTTGCCACTCCTGTCCTCTACCCCCCTTTGTGTCCTGCAGCGAACTCCTCTCCCACCGGCTGCTAGGGGAACTGTCAGGACTTGGACACTGAGCGAGACCGCTTCTGTGTCCCGTGATAACTGAGCAGAGTTAAAGTGGATGTAAACCCGAAAATGTTTTTTTGATGTCACAATGTACAGTATAAGATTTCCAATCATCTGTGCCCAGTCTTGCCACACAGAGTTTATCCAGCTCTGAGCAATCCTCTTTTTTATTGTTCAGGGAAATAAAACGGACTTACAGAGAAAAACCTTAGTCCGTTCCGCCCCCCTTGCTGTGAGTGACAGGTTATTTACATATCTCATGCACTAGGCTGGAGACAGGCATTATTTTTTAATTCCCACTCGACTCCTTTTCTGAAGTCATGTGGTTACTTTTCTGGATTTTGACTGGCTGTTAGTGATCATAGCAGAATTTAGTGTAAGGAATACACAGGAAAAAATGCATGTTGACAAGGGGAGTGTAATGGTCGGCGGGGAGTCTGACATCACGACTCCACCCACTGAGCTCCAGACAACAGACCCACCCACAGAATCTGCAGTTTTTCAGTTCTTATAACAGACAGAGGGGAGACATTTGACAGGTAAGGATACATGCAGGAGGCATCTATATCCTTATAGATCAGCACTATGGAAGTAGTTTAGAAAGCATGAGAGTGGCTTTACATCCACTTTAAAGAGGAAGTAAACCCTCCAGTACATTTCTTAAAAAAAAAAACCTGCAAAAGAAAGGCATATTGAGCTAGTATGCATAGCATACTAGCTCATTATGAATTACTTACCTGAGATCGAAGCCCCAAAGCGACTCTCATTCCTCGCCTCCGACGCCGACATGATACCCGAGTGACTTCCGGGTATCACAGCTCCGGCGCTGTGATTGGCTAGAGCTGCCTTGACGTCACTCCCGCGCATACGTGCGGGAGCCGTCAGTGACGGCACGATCGCCTTTACTAACGGCACGCTCAGTGCGCCTTGCGCCGTTGTCTACGCGCTCTTTTCAGCAAATATCTCCTAAACTGTGTAGGTTTGGGAGATTTGTTGCACCTACAGGTAACTCTTAAAGCGGGAGTTCACCCGAAATTATTTTTTTAACATTAGATTGATGCTCATTTTGTGAAGGGGAATCGGGTAGTTTTTTTTAAATCGAAGCAGTACTTACCGTTTTAGAGAGCGATCTTCTCCGCCGCTTCCGGGTATGGTCTTCGGGACTGGGCGTTCCTATTTGATTGACAGTCTTCCGACGGTCGCATACATCGCGTCACGAGTAGCCGAAAGAAGCCGAACGCTATACGGCACCTGCGCACCGACGTTCGGCTTCTTTCGGAAAATCGTGACGCGATGTATGCGACCGTCGGAAGCCTGTCAATATAATAGAAACGCCCAGTCCTGCAGCCCATACCCGGAAGCGGCGGAGAAGATCGCTCTCTAAAACGGTAAGTACTGCTTCGATTTTAAAAAAAAACACCCGATTCCCCTTCACAAAATGAGCCTCAATCTAATGTTAAAAATTAAGTTTTCGGGTGAACCTCCACTTTAATCTAGGCTTACAATAGGAGAGGTAACTGTCAGCGCAGATACAAAGTACATATATGGGTAGGAGTATGGTGATTAGTCCATTGGAAATAGTAGTAACAGGCAGTTCAATGGTTAAAAATGCATGTGATGTGGCTGTTCAATGGCGGCTGCTGTCCTCAGAGAGCTGACTCTGTGGTAAACAAAAAAGGGGTAGAGAAAGGAAGCGCCACCTAAGTGCAGTATTAAAGAGGTTCTTTTAATGACACATTGTAAAAAACACACTTACAAGAAGGTAAGGAAAGAAGGCTCATCTGTAACATCCTGTAGTCCTCGTCCCGGATCCATGGGCTGCTTTAGAAGTGAAGAAAGCAGATTGTGTGGAGTCTTCAGGCCTGTCCTGTGGCCTTCAGGAGATACGCCTGCGTATCCCTTTTGTGGATCTGGCCCTTTGAGTTTTCAAATCTTCGAATTTACGAATTCACAAAAAAATCTAAATAAGAGAAAATAATTAATAAAAAATAGTTTTTAAATCGCCCCCCCCCCCCCCCCCCGTGCTCACACGCAGTGGCGAACGCACACGTCGGTCCCACGTGCATATGTACACAGTGATCGCATCACACATGTAAGGTATCATTACGAACGTCAGAGTGAGAGCAATAATTCTAGCGCCAGAACTCCTGTGTAAATCTAAACTGGTAATCTGCAAAGGCTTTTTAAGCATCACCTATGAATAATTTAACCACTACCTGCAAAATCATGTACCTGTATATCAGTTGGAGGAAGAGGTGGTACCAGAGGGATTCACCTGCAGGCATCACCCCGGTATCGTTTTTTTTTTATGTGATAACAACCGATACGGCTAAGCAGAAGCTCAACCCTTATAGAAAGCAGTGCGAGGGGACTACCCCTGTCCCCCCACCTCCCGCCGCTCCCCCTGGGTCTCCTGTTCCACCGGGACACCTGAGCGGCCAGCAGACGTCATGTGTGCCAGCTGGCCGAGACCCGAAGAAAGCCGGAATCGGCTTTGATCGGGTCTCTGATGTGGTGACACGGAAGCTACATTACAACGTCACTTCCGGGTTTACTCGTCAGCCAACAGTGCCGATTTAAAACATCCAAAGTATTCAAAAACGCAGAGGAAGGGGTTTGGGGGTCCCTCCATAAAGAGTACATCTCCCTTTCTATTACTGTCACAAGGGATATTTACAGTGACAGCAATAAAAGTGATTATATATATATATATATATATATATATGTATGTATGTATGTATGTATGTATGTATGTATGTATGTGTGTGTAAACTTTTTTTTTTTAAGGGACAGTGTGAAAAAAATATAATAAAATACATTTTTTTTTAAGCGCCCCCATCCCTGCGTGCTCGCGCGCCAAAGAAAACTTAAGTCGCGCTCACAAATGTAAACCGTGTTAAAATCACACGTGAGGTATCGCCGCGATTGTTACCGCGAGAGCAATATTTTTGGCAAAAAAAACTCTTCTGCAAATGGTAACATTTTAAAAGTGTCGTCTGTGGAGATTTTTAAGTACAGTCGTTTCTCGCCATTCCACGAGTGCGTAACATGTAAGGTATCTATTTACTCGCCGTAAAATCATCTTTCACAATATACAAAAAATTGGGCTAAGTCACTTGCCTAGTGACGCAACGCGTGGGGGAGGAGACTAGTGACGCGATCGACGGGAGATCCGTCCGAATGAGGAGATTGCAACTCTGAGCGGCTTTTTCAAATACTGCCTTCTGAATGCTGTGATTGATCGGGGGTTTCGTGAGTGTTGAACCGCACTGATTACTGTGCTTATCCCTCAATTTATACAGTCTTGTACTATGCTCTGTTTCTTTATATTTACATGAGCTGTTGACTCCGGATGGATGGATGGTCATTCGTTGTATTGCTTCACCGCTCATAGCACCATCAACTTAATCAGGGACTGATCCCTTCGGTTTATCAAACCTATTTTTGTGCATTGTCCATAGGCTGACAAAGGACTACCTTGCATTTAGTGTGTCACTATTTGTTTAATTGTCTGTGCACTCACACATGGTTTTGATTCAGGGAGGACGCTGTTCCATCCTATTTGTTTTTGGCACATAATTGTACTTATTTTGCACATATTTTGTAGAATTTGCAACTTTCAATTTGCACATATTGATACCTCCTGAGCACGATGTGTACGTGGTATCATTAGCACTATTTGTACTTACAGCAGCAATTGTTGATATTAGCGTAACACTTATGTTTTAAATTTATTATTTTAAGTTTATTGCCTTTTTTTTTTTTTATTGTATTTAAGTGTATTTAAAAAGCAAAGCATCAGAAAGGAGGAAAACCAGTCTTTGGTAGACCATCATTGCCAGTGAGGCTGCATTCACACCTGAGCATTTCAAAGTCGCGCGTTTTTGCTGTGATTTTGTACAGGTCACCAATGCAAAAAAGCAGAAAAACGCATGCAGGCAGTGTGAAGGAACTTTTACAATAACTGTGAAATTTGTATTTTATGTCTTTTTGTATTGATTCTTATTTTTATAGCAATGGTGGCAGAAGAGGAGGAGGAGGAGGAAGGTGATGAGTCTCAGGAGACGCAGTCTTCAGCAAAGATCGGAGCTAAGAAGCAGAGGAAGTTAGAAGAGAAGCAAGCTAGAAAAGCCCAGCGAGAGGTGAGAACAGATCTGTGTGACCAGTAACGGGGGTATGGGAACTGATAAGTCCACCCAAAAGTGAAATTAAGATCTTGGTAGCCTATTAAGCAGTGATGTATTATGGCCTAGGCCGACAAGGCCCAGGCCTAGGGCGGCACTTTGCGGGGGGCGGCAAAATCCCATCCTGTCCCCCCTGTGCTCATCCCATCCTGTCCCCCTGTGCTCATCACATCCTGTCCCCCTGTGTTCATCCCATCCTATCCCCCTGTGTTCATCCCATCCTGTCCCCCTGTCCTCATCCCATCCCGTCCCTATCCCACCCTGTCCCTCTGTGCTCATCCCACCCTGTCCCTCTGTGCTCATCCCACCCTGTCCCTCTGTCCTCATCCCACCCTGTCCCTCTGTCCTCATCCCACTCTGTCCTCATCCCATCCTGTGCTCATCCCATCCTGTCCCCCCTGTGCTCATCCGATCCTGTCCCCCCTGTGCTCATCCGATCCTGTCCCCCCTGTGCTCATCCGATCCTGTCCCCCCTGTCCTCATCCCATCCTGTCCCCCTGTCCTCATCCCATCCTGTCCCCCCTGTCCTCATCCCATCCTGTCCCCCCTGTCCTCATCCCATCTGTCCTCATCCCATCCTGTCCCCCCTGTCCTCATCCCATCCTGTCCCTCTGTCCTCCCATGAAAATGACAGGGCGGGTCTTAAAAAGGAAAGGTGCATCCTATATAAAGTAGGGGGTGTGCGAGTTTTACCAGGCCTAGGGCGGCACAAAACCTAAATGCACCCCTGCTATTAAGGCATCATGAATAAATAAATAAAAGAAATCGCTCCCAGAGAGCATAAAAAGCAGTTAACACAAATTGATAAATGCATACGGACGGCAGTGCAGCACTGTATAAAATGGGGGAAAAAAAAGAAAAAAGTATAAAATCAACAAATAGAAAGAAAGTTCAAAATAATCATAAATCATGACAGGGCACGTACCAAAGCAAATGGACTCCAACATGTATGAAAGAGTATAAACGCGCTTTTATGTCTCCAAAAGTCCCTCATCCGAAATCATTAGTGCTTCCTCCACCCCAGAAGATACCATATATTAGTTATAACCTCAGACTTGCATTGCTTGGCAAAGCATAGAATAGAGCCAAAGAGGCACCATATAGCGTGCCAAGTTTTTAAAAAGGTAAACCGCTCACAAGATTAAAATGCATGTGCTCCAAACAAATAACCAGTCCTGGGTGTCAGGCGGGCCGCTTTGTAGTATCGATGTACGTGATGACATCACAAGCGTTGACTCCCCCAATGTGTTTCGTCACATCTGACGTCAGATATATTCTTTTGGACTCACTTTCTGTTTATTTTAAATATATATATTTTTTTCATTTTATTCAGCACTGCACTTTCGTTAGTATATTAAGACATCATCATGCACACTGGAGATTTAAAACTGGTGCATGGGACTCTGGTGTTTAGGTGTGGGTGGAAGGTACAGGCACACCATCCGGCCCTGCCGGCAGCCTGTAAAATTTTAAGAGAGGCTGACGGCTGTTCCGGTGCACCGACATTGTGGGCAGTATGCGCCCAGGGATGAACGTCTGAAGCACAGGCTCTTTGCATTCAGGGCATTTGCACACTGGGCCCATACTGCTTGGCACATCATCCAGCCCTGTCTGTCAGCCTCTCATAGGTTTTTAGGCCTCATGCACTCGGGACGCTTTCACCACCTCTCCTGGAAGCCTTTCCTCTTGGCAGAAAAAAAAAACTTGATGCTTGTCAAGCCTTTGGGCATTAATTCAGTTCACTGGCCAGAATAAGAACTTATTTTGTCCATTGAAATGAATGCATGCTCAAGCGCTAAATGTGCCTAGCGTTAACACGCATTCAGACTCGTGAAGCCTTGTTTCTGCCAAAACGCTGCTGCTCCTGGACAATGAGTTTATTTTTTATGCCTGTAAATGCCCCCGCTACTAAACTGCTCTAAACTTCTATGTGTGCATGAACACATAGGCTAACATGGAGGGGCATTTGGAGGCCAACACCCCCCCATAGCAATGAAAAACATCCATATAGTTACATAGTAGGTGAGGTTGAAAAAAGACACAAGTCCAACCTATGTGTGCGACTATATGTCATTATTATATTGTATATCCCTGTATGTTGTGGTCGTTCAGGTGCTTATCTAATAGTTTCTTGAAACTATTGATGCCCCTTGCTGAGATCGCCGCCTGTGGAAGGGAATTCCACATCCTTTGCCGCTCTTACAGTAAAGAGCCCTCTGAATAGTTTAACCACTTAACTCCCGGACCATATTGCTGGTCAAAGACCAGAGCACTTTTTGCGATTCGGCACTGCGTCGCTTTAACTGACAATTGCGCGGTCGTGCGACGTGGCTCCCAAACAAAATTGGCGTCCTTTTTTCCCCACAAATAGAGCTTTCTTTTGGTGGTATTTGATCACCTCTTTTTAGTTTTTGCGCTATAAACAAAAATAGAGCGACAATTTTGAAAAATAATTATATTTTTTACTTTTTGCTATAATAAATATCCCCCAAAAATATATTAAAAAGAATTTTTTCCCTCAGTTTAGGCCGATACGTATTCTTCTACATATTTTGGGTAAAAAAAATCGCAATAAGCGTTTATTGATTGGTTTGCTCAAAAGTTATAGCGTTTACAAAATAGGGGATAGTTTTATTGCATTTTTATTAATTTTTTTTTTACTAGTAATGGCGGCGATCAACGTTTTTTTATTCGGTACTGCGACATTATGGCGGACACTTCGGACACTTTTGACACATTTTTGGGACCATTGGCATTTTTATAGCGATCAGTGCTATAAAAATGCATTGGATTACCATAAAAATGCCACTGGCAGTGAAGGGGTTAACACTAGGGGGCGGGGAAGGGGTTAAGTATGTTCCCTGGGTGTGTTCTAACTGTAGGGGGGGTGGCCTCACTAGGGGAAATGACTGATCTTCTGTTCATACATTGTATGAACAGAAGATCAGCATTTCTCCCCCTGACAGGACCGGGAGCTGTGTGTTTACACTCACAGCTCCCGGTCCCCGCTCAGTAACGAGCAATCGCGGACGTTGTATTACGTGCTCTCTCGAAGGGGAGCCGACCTGCCGCTGTAAAACCACGGCGGCTGGTCGGGAAGTGGTTAAGGTTAAACCTATTTTCTTCTAATTTTAATGAGTGGCCACGTGTCTTGTTAAACTCCCTTCCGTTTTATCCCTATTGTGGGGTCACCAGTACGATATTTGTAAATTGCAATCATATCCCCTCTCAAGCGTCTCTTCTCCAGAGAGAATAAGTTCAGTGCTCGCAACCTTTCCTCATAACTAACATCCTCCAGACCCTTTATTAGCTTTGTTGCCCTTCTTTGCACTCTCTCCATTTCCAGTACACCCTTCCTGAGGACTGGTGCCCAGAACTGGACAGCATTCTCCAGGTGCGGCCGGACCAGAGTCTTGTAGAGTGGGAGAATTATCGTTTTATCTCTGGAGTTAATTCAGTGTGCATGAGGCCTTATAGGCTACCGGCAGTGGGGCTGGATGGTGAACCTGTGCCTTCCACCGGGCACCTAAACACCAGAATCTCATGCGTTGGGATTAAACACCCAGGGCCAGATTCTCAAAGGCGTTACGACGGCACAACACCATTTGCGCCGTCGTAAGTCCTAATCTGGCCCAGGGTATCTATGCGACTGATTCTTAGAATCAGTTACGCATAGATACCCATTAGATCTGACAGGCGTAAGGCTCTTACGCTGTTAGATCTTAAATGCAATTATTTTTCCCGCCGCTAGGTGTCGCATCGTCGTTTTCCCCTTCGTCTATGCAAATTAGCTAGTTACGCGAGATTCCCGAACGTACGCGCGGACGACGCAGTGATTTTACGACGTTTCCGTAAGCGTAAACTTGCCCCTGCTATAATGAGGGGCAAGTTTACGTAGGTCCGTCGTATGCCATGTTAAGTATGGCGTCGGGTCAGCGTCGGCTTTTTCCGTTGTTTACGTCGTTTTCGTAAGTCGTTCGCGAATACGACTTTACGTCAATGACGCTGACGTCTGCGTCATTGACGTTTTCCGTCGTGAGCTGGAGCATGCGCACTGGGCTATTTTTCCGCCCGGCGCATGCGCAGTTCGATCTGCGCGGGGGCGCGCTTAATTTAAATACAAGCCGCCCCCTTTGAATTACGCGGTCTTACGCCAGGCCAATTACACTACGCCGACGCAAATTACGGAGCAAGTGCTTGGAGAATACGGCACTTGCTGCAGTAATTTGCGGCGGCGTAGTGTAAATGGCTTACGCTTCGCCGCCGCAGATTCTACAAGAATCTGGCCCCCAGTGTGCAGGAACACTTTACGTGAAAAGGAACTTTACCATATAGAACTAAATCTAAATTTGAACTAGTAATTGTCCATGTATGATAGGTCAAAATAACATTGTAATAACCATTGTAAGCACCTCCGGCCGATCATTTCTACTGGGTGCGAAAAGGGGGCCCCCTCCCGCCCTCCACCTCGGGAGCAATCGAGGAGCCCCGTACTGCTGCCATTTGGTCTTGTGTACTCAGAGGGGTGGAAGGTGCCTCTTTTGTCCCTTTTGAGCTCTGCTCCTGAGTGGTCAATACACAACTTCCACACACGTCTAAGCTTCCAATGAATGTTGGTCTTTGAATAGATCTACAAAGGAGTGGGGATTACCTGGGTAATACATTATAAATTTGGCCTCCTAATAGCTTCTAAAACACGGGCTGTTTGTATTTTTTGGTTTAGTAAAATAATCTCTTTGGGTCTCTATAGGCCGAGGAAGCTGAGCGTCAGGAGAAGAAGAAAATGGATGTAAAGCGTGAAGAAGAGAGGAAGAAAGAGGAAGATCGTCTCAGGATGGAGGAAGAGAAGGAGGTGAATCTTTGTCTCTCTTATATCTCTAATAGTTTTTATTCCATGCAGGTCAGGGATGGACAATCCAATGTGGACTTCAAATATCAGGCATCTTGTGGAATTCATAAAATAAAACCTTTAATCTTTTTAACAATCAAATTAGACTTGTAAAGTCTTGTTATGGTTAAAACAAAAAAACAAAAAAAAAAAACTTTCTTTGCATATTTTATAATTATATATGAACATGGGGTGAAAACAAATATATATATATATATATATATATATATATATATATATATATATTATTCATACACTGCCCTGCTCCTAATTGCACCCGTAAACACGCCCTCATAGATTATCTCATGGAATGACAATGTTTTATGCAGAATCAAGTTACAAAATTAAATATTACCAACATCAACTTTAACAAAATGGGACAGGGCACTGGGGGCAGACCAGAGGGACAGGGCACTGGGGGCAGACCAGAGGGACAGGGCACTGGGGGCAGACCAGAGGGACAGGGCACTAGAACTGGGTCTCTTCCCCATTCTCTTGCTGTCTCCTCTGCAACTCCCATCCATCCTCTCTCTCCCATTCATCTCATCATCAGGAGCCTGTGTGTGCGGCTCCACGCTTGCATGTCCCCACTTCCCCCTTTTATTCAGGCTGGCAGAGAGGAGAGGAGCTGCAGCACAGCGGGAGGAAGTACAATACAGCGCTGAGATCCACACAACTGCACAGCCATTGACACCATAGCACAGCGCACACTGACAGCGCACAGCACACATTGAGACCAGTCTGTTCACAGTGCTCAGGCTAAACTTACATAGAGCACAAGGAGAAGAAAACTGCACAAACTAGAAGGCTGCCGCTCTCATGTCAGGGCAACTTTCAGTGAGCGCTGCACCGGAGTGGTCATTTTTGCAATCCTCCACCTCACTCATTACTTTCTGCTCTCCAGCTACATTGGTTGGGGGCCCGGGGGAGGGGGCAGGCTCAGAGAGGTCATACTGTTAGGTCCCATGGCTTAATGAGAATTGTAAGGAGAGCACCTGTGTACTGATCTGCCTGTACGCCGCTCAACAGACTACTTTTTCCGAGCATGCACCTTTCCTCTTCGGCCGCCAATCTCATCGGGACTCTAAGTGTAGGCACAGATTGGAGGGAGATTGGTCATGCAGCCCTGTCATCACTCGCCCCCAGCTTAAATCCACTCGCCAAATGCTAGTAGGCGAGTTAAAATTTTGAGGGCTGTATATATATATATATCAAAATAATATATATAGAGGTGGGACTTTTTGATGAGACCATGACTCGGAGGCACATAGGTCTCCATCCCATGTAATTGATGGAAGAGGGAGGAAAAGAGGGGAGAATGTTGGGGATGGTGGGACTTTATATGAAACATCACATGTGGGTAGGTTAAATCAAAAAAGAGCATACGTTTATTAAATAATATAATTGAGCATAGTACATTGGAGGCATCAAAAAATCAATATAGGGTACATATAATAGAATATAACATGATTGGTAGTCACATAATATCATTGATAACATAAAAATAACACTAATATACATGATAATTGATGAACCAGCAATGAGCGCAGAGAAATATAAAAAAATGTATAAAATTAATTGATGATTCAACCACATAAAAACCCATGGTAGGTACATGGCTGCTGAGATATGATCTAAAAAAAAAAAGGGGGGAGGCTCGACGCGTTTCGTGGACTTAATCCACTCATCAGGAGCAGGCTATACAGTACGTGCACGTTCGCTTCTGAGTGCGAGCTACTGGGGTCAGGGGCGTTTTATTTTTTTCTATATATATATATATATATATATATATATATATATATAAAAGATGTGTCAGGGCAGAGAGCAACCGGCTGAATCAGAAAAAGTCAGTGGCGGACACTGCAGCTGGCAACAATACCTTCTTGACTATTGCCCCCCCCCCCCCCATTGCTGGCCTGCCGGATCTACACAACATGTACACAGGCAGGCAGCCAATCACTGAAGAGGAACAGCAGAACGGTCGAGCTGCCGAGCCATCTCATCCGATGATCGGGCCGGGGGTGAGGGAGGGACATCAGATGTGTCAGGGCAGAGAGCCCCTACCTGCGGACGTCCATGCTCACCAAAGACAAAATTAGCAGAAAGGGCCCAAAGGTTGGCGCTCAAGAGCTGAAAATCCTTGTAGTACGTCACTACGTTCGCGTTTGTTGCATGAAAATTGTGTACCGTTAGTATGCAAGACAAGATCCTGGCACAAACGAAAATCAGACACTCAGTTGGCCAACAATTGGATCGTGTGTACGAGGCTTTAATCTTGGCCAGAAGGGGTACCAGGAATACTTAGATGTTGATGTTTGATGATACCAAAACTTATTTGAACAAATTGAAGTTAGGGCACTCGGGCACACTCGGCCATGCTCGGCTTCTCTCGCATTAAGGCTAGGAGGCGGCACAGGGCGTGACCGCGAAGGGAGCCGAGCCTGGCCGAGTGTACCCGAGTGTACTGCGCTCGGTATATGTCGGCGGCGGCGTTCAAACACAGCGCAGGAAGCGGGTATCGGCATATATCGCGCACCCACGTTTTCCCCCTGATTTTAAGGGGGGAAAAAGTGCGCGGTATATGCCGATAAATACGATAATACATAATGATTATGCTTGCACCTACCATGAGAATATATATCCGATGCCAGGTCCCTTTTTACCTAGAGGTGGGTGTGCCCTGTACTCATTGTCCCCGGTGATGATCGTTGAGTTTTGTAATGTGTTGCTAATTGTATATAGAAAACGATCGGGGTTTGGTGTGAAGGTGTCGGTGGCTGAAGGCCGGGTTAGGTTCACACTTTCTTCCTACTCTCTTTGAAGAATCCAGCTGTACTACAGAGGAAAGGTTGTTGGAGAACTTATGAGTCACACCTATATGTGTAGGCTGCGCTCACCTATCGCTTAGTCCTCCCTTATAGAAACACACAATTGTTTAAGCAGTTCGATATTTTTAACATCTGTCACCAAGGCAGACTGAATGTGGGAGGATGAAGACAGCTGTAATTATGAGGGAAGAGTCAGTCTTGCACAGAAGCGTTTATTGCAGAGTTCTAGCTGGCGGGAAAAACAATCAACCTAATTATATCTCTTCTAGAGACTTTCAAGACAAATTAAACCCAAAACCAGAATAACAACAAAAATATCCAGAATACAGTGGAGTAAGAGCCGGTTCATACAGGGGCGGCACGACTTCGGGGGCGACTCAGTCAGGCGACCCGAAGACGACTTCTACGGCGATTTGCAAAATGACTTCTGTATAGAAGTCAATGCAGGTCGCCCCGAGTCGCCCCCGAAGTTATACAAGAACCATTTTCTAAGTCGGAGCGACTTGCGTCTCTCCTATTAGAAGGGTTCTATCCACTAGAATGGGACGCGACTTGTCAGGCGGCTGTGTCGCCTGACGAGTCGCCCCAGTGTGAACCGGCTCTGAGAGTAACTTGGTTTGAAAACGTTTTGATTTGCGAGCAACTTCCTTTTTTTTTTATTATTTTGGCTCGGAGTGTTGACTCGCAAAATTTAAGTTAAATATGCCTGCAGTACCTCATTTGGCCTGAGGTACGGGGGCGCAGGACCCGTGAAAAGAGGGACATTGGCCTGCATTACAATAAGCGTATATTGATTGGTTTGCGCAAAAGTTATAGCGTCTACAAAATAGGGGGTAGTTTTATGAAATTTTTATTATTATTATAATTTTTTTTTTACTTGTTTTGGCAGCGATTAGCGTTTTTTTTTTTTTTTTTTTCATGACTGCAACATTATGGCAGACACATCAGACACTTTTGACACTATTTTGGGAATGACAATTGCGCAACACTGTACCCAAATTATATTTTTATCATTTTTTTCCCACAAATAGAGCTTTATTTTGGTGTTATTTGATCATCTCTGCGATTTTTATTTTTTGCGCTATAAACAAAAAAAAGACAGAAAATTTTGAAAAAAAAACACAATCTTTTTTACTTGTTGTTATAATAATATCCCATTTTTTTTTTTTTTTTTAAATTAAAAATTTCCCTCGGTTTAGGCCGATACGTATTCTTCTACATATTTTTGTTAAAAAAAAAATCGCATTGGTTTGCGCAAAAGTTATAGCGCCTACAAAATAGGGGATAGATTTATGATTTTTTTATTTTTTTTTTACTAGTAATGGCGGCGATCTGCGTTTTTTTTTTTTGGTCAGGCCTGCGATATTGCGGCGGACGTATCGGACACTTTTGACACAATTTTGGGACCATTCACATTTATACAGCGATCAGTGCTATAAAAATGCACTAGTTACTGTATAAATGTGACTGGCAGGGAAGGGGTTAACACTAGGGGGTGAGGAAGGGGTTAAATGTATTCCCTGGGTGTGTTCTAACTGTGTGGGGGGAGGGGACTGACTGGGGGAGGTGACCGATGCTGTGTCCCTATGTACAAGGGACACAGATCGGTCTCCTCTCTCCCTGACAGGACGTGGAGCTCTGTGTTT
This sequence comes from Rana temporaria, assembly GCF_905171775.1. Taxonomy (NCBI): domain Eukaryota; kingdom Metazoa; phylum Chordata; class Amphibia; order Anura; family Ranidae; genus Rana; species Rana temporaria. Next base: position 655,076,735 of record NC_053489.1, on the reverse strand, counting down.
ACACACAGAGCTCCACGTCCCTGCTGTCACCGCAGATCGCAGGTACCTGGCGGACATCGCGGCCACCAGACACGTGCATCTGCTTCCCAGCGATGCGCCGGGCACATTGTTTCCCTGCTGCGCACCCCCCATGTAAACAACAGGACGTCCAACCGGCACTTGAGAGCCGCACTGTGGACATCTTTCGTCTATAGCGCGGATCTCAAGTGGTTAAAAAAATTAAATAATTATGCTCGGGTATTTTTTGTAAACTAAATTCCAAGTGAGGTCGCTACGTGTGCTTAAAAAAATCATTTTGCTGTGCAAAGTGGTAAAAAAGTTATTGCTTTTAATAACCAGTGCATATCAAATCTTTAACATTTAGTCATGAAGGTTTTAATTACTTAAAGGGGCAGATCCACAAAGGAAGTACGCCGGCGTATCTACTAATACGCCGGCGTACTTTCAAATTTCCTGCGTCGTATCTTTGTTTTGAATCCTCAAAACAAGATACAACGGCATCTGGGTTAGATCCGACAGGCGTACATCTTCGTACGCCTTCAGATCTAAGATGCAATTCTTCGGCGTTCGATGGGTGGCGTTCACGTCGTAATCCGTGTCGAGTATGCAAATTAGCTATTTCCGACGATCCACGAACGTATGCGCGGCCGTCGCATTCTTTTATGTCGTTTCCGTTCAGCTTTTTCCGGCATATAGTTAAAGCTGCTATCTGGTGGCGTACTCAATGTTAAGTGTGGCCGTCATTCCCGCGTCTAAATTTTAAAATTTGACGTCGTTTGCGTAAGTCGTCCGTAAATGGGGCTGGACGCTATTTACGTTGACGTCAAAACCGATGACGTCCTTGCGACGTCATTTAGAGCAATGCACGTCGGGAAATTTTAGGGACGGCGCATGCGCAGTTCATTCGGCGCGGGGACGCGCTTCATTTAAATGAAACACGCCCCCTACCCGCCGCATTTGAATTCAGCGCCCTTACGCCGCGAGAGATACGCTACGCCGCCGTAACTTACGGCGCGAATTTGTTGTGGATTTCAAAGAAAGCAAAGTAAGTTACGGCGGCGTAGCGTATTTCACATACGCTGCGCCCATCCAATTGTATGTGGATCTGCCCCAAAGTGTTTAGTTTTGGATGGAGCAGAGGAGGGTTTGACCGGTCAGATTTTTCATTGATGTTTGTTGGGGAGATTTACCCTCTTTATTAGTCCTGGTGACCACAGTGACTGGAAATCTATAATTTTACATGTTGTTACCTGAATAAGCAAAAGAAACATTTTTATTGGGGACATCTGTGCCATTGACAATGGTCTAATTTTTTTTCTTTTTTTTATTCTCTCTCCAAAAAAAAAAAGATTTGCCTATGCATAAACTTTAATTATGAGCCATTTCCTTTTTTTGAATGCAGAATGTATTGACTTATTTTTGTCTCATTGTTTCTACTAATGTACAGAGTAGAGCTTCAATCCCAAAAATGTTTTTTCATTATTGTGCTCATTAGACCTAAATGCCTGTTGCTATGCGGTCCTACGAAATCTGCCTTTGGAATCACCTAGGATTCTGACATCATCTCCCTCTAATACTCCTGGGAAATGTGTGTCATCATTTCCCAAGATGCAGTGTGCTGTCCCCATCCAAGACTTCCAGGAAGTAAGTGCTTGTGGGCTTCACAATGCCCACAAGCAAAATGACAACGGTGTGGACATAGTTATTCAAAAAATATAGTTTTATAAACTATGCGGAGCGGCGGCGGATTGTAAAATAGTAATATTATAAAAACGCATGATGAAAGGACATACATTTAAAAAATGCTAATTGTGATTGGAACCCCGCTTTAAGAATCAAAATTGCGATCTTTTTCCCTTCCCAATCTTTAATACAGCATGTCACGATTCTTTCTAAAAAGTGTAGTGTTCCCACAGCTGGAAAAAAAATAAAAAATCCAGGCAGCCAACTTTTATTGCAACATGGCGAATAAGTAGAAACAAAGTATCTTTTTGTTCTTTTATCAATGGAAAGAATTCCGGCGAGTAAATAAAGGAAGTTTAACCATTTAAAGGGGTTGTAAAGGTAAAAAAGGTTTTTCCTAAATAGCTTCCTTTACCTTAGTGCAGTCCTCCTTCACTTACCTCATCCTTCCATTTTGCTTTTAAATGTCCTTATTTCTTCTGAGAAATCCTCACTTCCTGTTCTTCTGTCTGTAACTACACACAGTAATGCAAGGCTTTCTCACTGGTGTGGAGAAATCTTCTTGAGGGGGGAGGGGGCGAGCAGGAGTGTCAGGACCCTCTCTAATTTGCAGATAGAGAAAGGAGCTGTGTGTTAGTGGGCGTCCTGACACTCCTGCTCGCCCCCTCCCCCCTCAAGAGGATTTCTCCACACCAGGGAGAAAGCCTCACATTACTGTGTGGAGTTACAGACAGAAGAACAGGAAGTGAGCATTTCTCAGAAGAAATAAGGACATTTAAAAGCAAAATGGAAGGATGAGGTAAGTGAAGGAGGACTGCACTAAGGTAAAGGAAGATATTTAGGGAATTTTTTTTTTACCTTTACAACCCCTTTAAAGACCAAACCATTTCTGACATTTGTTGCTTACAAGTAAAAATCATAATTTTTTGCTAGAAAATTACTGGCAACACCCAAACATGATTTTATATATATATATATATATATATATATATATATGTGTGTGTGTGTGTGTGTGTGTGTGTGTGTGTGTGTGTGTATATGTGTATATATATATATATATATATAAACATTTTTAAGCAGAGACCCTATAGAATACAATGGTGGTTGTTGCAATATTTTATGACACACCGTATTTGTGCAGCGGTCTTTCAAATGCAGTTAAAAAAAAAAAAATACACTTTAATGAATAAAAAAATAAAATAAAAAATAAATAGGAAAGTTAGCCCAATTTTTTTGGTATATTGTGAAAGAAGATGTTACACCACGAGAATCATGAGAAAATCGTAATCTTTATTCTAAGCAAAATATTGTGATTCTCATTTTAGCCAAAATCGTGCAGCTCTAGTACAGAGCCATAGCTTTGTAAAAAGAAAAAGATAGAACAAAGGTGGGGTAATACAGATAAATATAAAAACAAAAGATGTACTGAGTGATATGAACATGCAGTTGCATAGAAAACACAAAGCAGCAACAAGATACAACAGCAATGAGCTCTCTGCTCATCTCCCTCCTCGCTCATTGGAGCGCTGAGCTATGGAGGGGCCCGTCTCAGGCTCTCAGTGGCTCGCTGAGAGGCTGAGACAGGTGTCGGTCCAGGCAATTGGCATATCCAGACTTTGTTGTCGGGATGACCTGGTGCCTGGACCGATCTTGGCGACGTCAGCAGAGAGTGGACTTCAGACCGCTCTCTGCTGAAAACGGGTCACAGGAGTGCAAAACAAATTGCACTCCTGTGATCCGTGGAAGGAGTACAGCCTAACGAGCTCAGGCTGGACTTCGACTTTAAATCCTTATAAATATTTTTGACGTGCTGCTTTTTTTTTATCCTAAAGTAGAACCATAGGCTAATTATTTTTACATTTTTGGATGAGTAAGGGAGGGTTATGACCTCTGCTAGATTTTTTTATTTATTTTTTTGCCATCTGTGTCCCGTTGCTGAAAATTCTCTTTTTTTCCCCTGTCTCACAGCCAAACAGGAAGTGAGAGGAAATCCCTGCAAATTAAGGACATTTCTTGGGGACCTCTGGGTCACCCGAACTAGTGTCCCCATTGCAAGATTTCCCCTCTATTACTTTTCAGGGGAAAATCCCAAAATTTCTTTTACTTTCACTCTTAATGATAATGGTAAGCAGGACAACTAGAGAGGTGGAATCTCCCTACGGGAGCACAGACAGCAATCAAAACTGACAGGGGTTCTAATCCCTCTCCACTCCCTATCCAAACTCAAAAAAAAGCGTTGCCTTTAGTTATACATTAAAGCGGTTGTAAACCCCCATCTACTTATTTCATTATTAGCATTTTCCTAAAGACAGTTTCCCGCTGCACCCAACGATCCTTATACAATCAATTCAATTATTATATTTGCGGTGTAATCGGTACCTTTGTCCCTGGGCTTCCTGGTCCTATGCCAGCGCCATTCGTCTTTAGGTCTTCCGCATCTGCTGCTGTAAAAACTTCCGCCCACACTTGATGACGCTTGCTGTAATCCCGCGCGTGCGCACTACGGCAAATATTCAAGCCTCTTCTTCGTTTCCGGTTACTATGGAAACGAAGAGAAGCTGTGTCTTGCGCGCCTTCTTCCTCCTTCAAACCCTGTGACGTAGGAGTCGCAAGGTATGAAGGTAAACAACCATGAGCCTCTTGGGGAGGGGGAGGTAGGAAATAACAATGAAAAACATTGCGCGATGTCAGGGCTGACGTCAACAGCAGGAAATGACGCAACCCCGACATAAACAGAGCTAGTGACCGGCAGGGTCTCGGCTGGCCGGATTAACGAACGAACGGCGCATGCGCGGAGTGACGTCACCATTCGGGATATCGGCGATATCAGGAGAAGGAAGCAGGTAGGGAAAAAAAAAAAGACAGAGACGAATTGGGGCTATTAGAATGCCTGTAGAAATAGAAAGTTGCAATTTTAGGTTTACAACCGCTTTAAGTAAATAAATAAATAACAGAAAAATATGGCAACACGGCGCCGAAGATCAATAATGGAAAAGATAAGTTGAATACAATAAATGCTGAATCGCAGCTGCCCTAATTTTTGGCAGGACCAAAAAATGGGTAAGCAGTGCTGATCCTTAACTATGTGATACAAATACAAATGACAATAAAATAAACAATAAAAAATATTAGAACATATAAATATACTAAAATATAATAGGAAAAATCCCATATACCCAACTCCATACCCACAGTTGATCCAGAGGAAGGCAAAATACCCCAGCAGAGCATGATCCAATTTGCTACAGCAGGGAAAAAATCCTTCCTGATCCCCCGAGAGGCAATTCGGATTTTCCCCGGATCAACTTTACCTATAATGAAAAGAATTATTGGTCAGTTCTTTTGTTTTTTTTTTAAACAAAAAAAAAAAGGCAAAGCAGCACTGATCCTTAACTATGTCATACAAATACAAATGTGAATATACTAACAGACTATGAAAATTACCAACAAACATCCAATATTGAATAAATCCCCCAAAATCTAGCTGAGGTATGCATATATGTATCAATAAAGTGCAAAGTGCTCAAAAAATAACACCATGGGCCATAATCTATAATGAATGCAAAATAACAAAGTCCATCTTGTTAATGATCCCAAAAAATTGGTATCTACTAAAAAAACGTGTATTAAAAAAAAAAAAATATATATATATATATATATATATATATATATATATATATATATATATACTCAAATAAAAACACAGAAATAAAAGTTCATAAATGTGAAGAAATGTAAATAATTAAAATGGTTTGCAAATTTACCAGCCACTTCAGTCGGTGAGTCAGTTTGGTGCGACTGGTGGAGGATCACGTTGTGTGTTTTTTATCACAGCTGATCTCCATACAAGATATCACTGATTGTCACCATCGATCGTTTACATTTATTCGCATTTATGAACTTTTATTTATGTGTATTTTATTTATTTTTTTTTTTTTTTATCCCACTTCAGACTTAACCATTTAACGGAGGAAGGTAGCGAGACTTTCCCGCCATTCATTTGCCCGACAAGTCTTTTTCTGGTTTCGCATCATATGTGGAATTATATATATATTTTTTTTTTTTTTTTTTATTATAATTTTTTTTTTTTTTAAATAATGTGTATTTTATTTGAGCATATTTTTTTATATATATTTCATACACATGTTTAATTTTTATTTTTTAGTAGATACACATTTTTTGGATCATTACCGAGATGGACTTTATTTTGCACTTATTATAGATTATGGCACATTGGGGGTTATTTACTAAAGGCAAATCCACTTTGCACTACAAGTGCAAACTACAAGTGCAAAGTGCACTTGAAATTGCACAGAAAGTGCACTTGGAAGTGCAGTCGCTGTAAATCCGAGGGCGACATGCAAGGAAAATAAAAACCAGCATTTTAGCTTGCACATGATTGGATGATAAAATCAGCAGAGCTTCCCCTCATTTCAGATCTACCCCTCAGATTTACAGTGACTGCACTTCCAAGTGCACTTGTAGTGCAAAGTGGATTTGCCTTTCATAAATAACCCCTGATGTGTTATTTTTTGAGCACTTTGCACTTTATTGATACATATATGCATACCTCAGCTAGATTTTTGGGGATTTATTCAATATTGGATGTTTTTTTGGTCATTTTCATAGTCAGTTAGTGCATTCACATTTGTATTTGTATCACATATTTAAAAGAGGAAGTAAACCCTGATGGGTTTTACTTCCTCTTTAGCCCGCTGCAAAGCCTGCAAATGAAAAGCATAATGGGCTAGTATGCATCGCATACTAGCCCATTATGTGCCACTTACCTGCAAAAGAATCCAGCGATGTCTCCAGAGTAGGCAGCGTCCATCTTTCTGGCCCCTCCTCCTTCCGGGCCACGGACTCCGGCTCTGTGATTCGCCGGAGCCGTGTGACATGCACACCGGAGCCGCGATTCACGGCACAGGTTAGGGAAGAAATGACACTGTTTAGTTTCTTCCCCGCGCATTCGCCGGACTACAAGTGAAATATCTCCTAAACGGTGCATGTTTAGGAGATATTTACACTACCTATAGGTAAGCGCTGCTTTCCCTTTTGTTCTGGAAAATAAACAAATAATAATAATTAATAAAAAAAAAACAAGACGAATAATTTATTTATTTATAGGTTAAGTTGATCCGGGGAATATCCGATTGCCTCTCGGGGATCAGGATGGATTTTTTTCCCCTGCTGGAGCAAATTGTGTTGTTTTTTTTTTTTTTTTGCCTTCCTCTGGATCAACTGTGGGTATAGGATGTGTATATGGCATCGTATAATACATTTTTATTTTTGGGGTGATTTTTTTCCCTTGTATTGGTTGAACATGTTTTATTGTTTTATTTATTACATTTATGTTTTAATATTTTTTATTGTTTTATTGGATGTCTTGTGTCTTTTTTCATACATAGGATTGCATGATGATACATTTTTGTCCCTCCTTTTTATTGGCTGAACTTGTTTTTATTTTTTATATTTTTTTTAATATTATTGTTTATTTTTTTATTTTACTGTTTTATTGGTTGACTTGTGTCTTTTTTTCAACCGGACTAACTATGTAATTCAAAATTCATTATATAAGTCATAATTTGGTGGTAATCCGGAAGGTAACAAGTAACGCTTTGACATATAACATCTGTAGGCGAAGGATTGTGGTGTTTGTATCATCATTAGGTCATTTACTTTCATTGTGAATTAATAACGTGGTCAGTTTCATTTTATTTCGGTTTGCTTGCAGGATTATATAGTCTTGTTCTAGCGCCTTTTGTTATAAAACAGCAGAAAGCAGAAGGGGAAAAAAAAAAAACACTGCCTGCCCTCCTACACAGATACTAAAGTTGGACTCTGACCTTTATGCTGTGTGTAGATCATCTTGTGTGATTACAGCATTTATAATGTTTTGGCAGATTTTTTTTTTTTTTTTTAATTACTAAATTAAAAATAGGACTATCATACCATCAGATTTTAGGGCTGAGCTCCGTGTTTCATATTGTATGCTTGCTGATAGCAACATGTAGCATGTTCTAATCCCCATGTATTTTGTCACCATCGAGACTAAAGAGGTAAATGTTTGAGCCCAGCCAAGGGCTAGACTAAGAGGGAGATTTACTAAAACTGGAGAGTGCAGAATATGGTGCAGCTCTGCATAGAAACCAATCACCTTCTAGGTTTTATTGTCAAAACTTAAAGTGGATGTAAACCGTTACAGACCACATTTACCTACAGGTAAGCCTAGATTAAGGCTGTAGGTGCAAGAAAAATCTCCTAACCACTTGCCTACTGGGCACATATACCCCCTTCCTGCCCAGGCGAAATTTCAGCTTTCAGCACTGCGTCGCTTTAAATTAAAATTGCGCGGCCGTGCGACGTGCCTCCCAAACAAAATTGACGTCCTTTTTTTCCCCACAAATAGACCTTTCTTTTGGTGGTGTTTGATCACCTCTGCGGTTTTTATTTTTTTGCGCTATTAACAAAAAAAGAGCGACAATTAAAAAAAAAAAAAAACACAATTTGTTTTACTTTTTGCTATAATAAATATCCCATTTTTAAAAAAAAAAAAAATATATATTTTTTTCTCAGTTTAGGCCGATATGTATTCTACATATTTTTGGTAAAAAAAAAAAAAAAATAATAAAAAAAATCGCAATAAGCGTATAGTGATTGGTTTGCGCAAAAGTTATAGTGGCTACAAAATAGGGGATAGAATTCTGACATTTTTTTTTTTTATTATTTTTTTTTTTTTTTTTACTAGTAATACGGCGATCTGCAAATTTTTTCAGGACTGCGATATTATGGCGGACACATCGGACACTTTTGACTCATTTTTGGGACCATTCACATTAATACAGCGAACAGCGCTATAAAAACGCACTGATTACTGTATAAATGTGACTGGCAGGGAAGGGGTTAACACTAGGGGCCGAGGAAGGGGTAAATGTGGATCCTGGGAGTGATTCTTACTGTGGGGGGAGGGGACTGACTGGGGGAGGTGACTAATGCTGTGTCCCTATGTACAAGGGACACAGAATTAGTCTCCTCTCCCTGACAGGACGTGGAGCTCTGTGTTTACACACAGAGCTCCACGTCTCTGCTCTAAAACTGCCGATCGCGGCCGCCAGGCACGCGCATCGGCATTGCTGTGACGTGCCGGGCACGCGAGCACCCCCCCAGTGTCCGGAGGACGTAAAAAGACGGCCTCCCGGATTTATAGAGCCACCTTGAGGCTGTCTTTTTACATACGCCCGGGTCTGAAGTAGTTAAACCTACACGTTTTAGGAGACATTTACACTAAAGACTTGCACCGATGTGAGTGAGTGAATAACTTATATAGCGCTACAAATGTGAACTGAATCGCCTCAAGGCGCTTGGTATCCATTTCCTTCTTTTTAGCCTTCAGAAAAGATGGGTCTTGAGTTTTTTCCTAAAGGCGAGGTGATTCACTTCCGTTCAGATGTTAGTTGGTAACGCGTTCCACAGTCAAGGTCCTTGGACTGCAAATCTTCGTTCTCCTTTGGTCTTGTAGCGGGCCTTGGGGATTTGTAGTAGATTTTGGTTAGTTGATCGAAGGATGCGATTGGGGTTGTGGTATTTTATTTTCTCACATAGATATTGGGGGGCGATTCCTTGTACACATTTGTGCGTCAGGCAGAGGGCCTTAAATGTGACTCGGTCCTTTAGGGCCAGCCAGTGGAGGGACCTCAAGGAGGGAGTGATCGATTCCCAGGGTTTTTTTTTCTGTTACCAATCGTGCCGCCGTGTTCTGGACGACTTGTAGACGAGCAATCTGTTATTTTGGGAGTCAGAGGTAGAGGGAGTTTGCATAGTCGAGCCTGGAGTTGATAGTTGTCCCGATCACTACTGCTGTGTCTTCTTTCGGGATGAAGGGAACGAGTCTTCGTAGCAGACGGAGAAGATGGTGAGATCCGCTGACTACTGATCCTATTTGTGCATCCATTGTCATGTCAGAGTCAAAAGTGACTCCGAGACTTTTGACTTTGGGGCTTGGGGTGATGGGTTGTCCCAAGATTTGTCTACGCACATGTGCCATAGACAAATGTGCAGGCGCACTTTAGAAGCGGCGATCATGCCCTTTCAAAGGAGGATGTGCCGTTACTGGCCACTCCTGCACACATGTGCGGGAGTGACGTCATCGCGGCTCCAGCCAATCACAGCACTGGATCTGCGATACCCATAACTAACTCCGGGAGGACATGTTGGCGGCCGGTGCTGTGTTGGGCACCGCAGCGGGGGCTTCAAACCCAGGTGAGTATTACATAATGGGCTAGTATGCTGTGCATACTAGCTCATTATGCCTTTGTCTTGCAGGTGTTTTTTTGTGTTTTTTTTAAAGTGGGGTTACAACAAAAGATTTTTTGCATTCAGCCCACAGATCGAACAAAAAGAACTATCAGACTCATCAATCTTTGCTATAGACACAGCTGTTGGGTGTTCTCTCCACAGAAACTACTGGCCACTTGGTCCACCTCTGTCTTGCTGTTAGCAGGATGGGCCGAGTGCTACAACTGTGTGTCCTTTAGCGGCCGTTCCGGACCTATTGAAACTGCACACAAATGCAGAATGTGCTCCCTCCTCTAGCTGCAGGGGCCAGGCACTGCAGGTCCTCAGGTCTACCTTTCCTCCCCAGCATAAAGAACAGTTACAAAAGTGGCCACAGTAGTGGCATTACCAAATAGCAGGTCAAATCTGATGAGACTAGCTGTCCAGTGTTAATTTAGTCCACGAAAACATTTTCAGCGTAATTTTCATCGGTGGCGTATTTCCAGTTACGAAAATTGAACGAAAATGACCCCATATTTTCATAAGTTGATGAAAACTATGACGAAAATCAATTCCACTTTTCGTCAATGAACGAAAATGTGAGGGAGGGATGTTTACCCATGAGAACGTCGGGTTTCCTTGGAGCTCTGCCTGTAGAGCCGTGAGTGCTTCCCCTCCTAGCAAGCAAGGTAGTATGGCGTGCTTGGCACTGTGCAGCATTACAGGCCTCCTCAGATGACCGTCCAGAGGACTGTGCATTACATGCCTTCCGAGAGTCCTGACTCATTACTGTCCAGAGCACTGTACATTACAGGCCTCCTCAGACCGCCCAGAGCATTGTGTAGCATTACAGGCCTCCTTAGACCACCACCCAGAGCACTGTACATTACAGGCCTCCTCAGACCACCACCCAGAGCACTGTACATTACAGGCCTCCTCAGACCACCACCCTGAGCACTGTACATTACCGGCCTCCTCAGACCGCCCAGAGCAATGTGTAGCATTACAGGCCTCCTTAGACCACCACCCAGAGCACTGTACATTACAGGCCTCCTCAGACCACCACCCAGAGCACTGTACATTACAGGCCACCTCAGACCACCACCCTGAGCACTATACATTACAGGCCTCCTCAGACCACCACCCTGAGCACTGTACATTACAGGCCTCCTCAGAACACCACCCTGAGCACTGTACATTACAGGCCTCCTCAGACCACCACCCTGAGCACTGTACATTACAGGCCTCCTCAGACCACCACCCTGAGCACTGTACATTACAGGCCTCTTCAGACCACCACCCTGAGCACTGTACATTACAGGCCTCCTCAGACCACCACCCTGAGCACTATACATTACAGGCCTCTTCAGACCACCACCCTGAGCACTGTACATTACAGGCCTCCTCAGACCACCACCCTGAGCACTGTACATTACAGGCCTCCTCAGACCACCACCCTGAGCACTGTACATTACAGGCCTCCTCAGACCACCACCCTGAGCACTGTACATTACAGGCCTCCTCAGACCACCACCCTGAGCACTGTACATTACAGGCCTCCTCAGACCACCACCCTGAGCACTGTACATTACAGGCCTCCTCAGACCACCACCCTGAGCACTGTACATTACAGGCCTCCTCAGACCACCACCCTGAGCACTGTACATTACAGGCCTCCTCAGACCACCACCCTGAGCACTGTACATTACAGGCCTCCTCAGACCACCACCCTGAGCACTGTACATTACTGGCCTCCTCAGACCATCACCCTGAGCACTGTATATTACAGGCCTCCTCAGACTGCCCAGAGCACTGTGTAGCATTACAGGCCTCCTCAGACCACCACCCGGAGCAATGTATATTACAGGCCTCCTCAGACTGCCCTGAGCACTGTGTAGCATTACAGGCCTCCTCAGACCACCACCCTGAGCACTGTACATTACAGGCCTCCTCAGACCACCACCTCGAGCACTGTGTAGCATTACAGGCCTCCTCAGACCACTGTCCAGCATTACAGGCCTCTCAGACCACCATCCATAGAACTGTGCAGCATACAGGCCTCCTCAGACCGCCCGTTTTCCAAATATTTGACAAATATGTAAAAAGTGTGGGGTACATTTGTATTCAGCCCCCCTGAGTCAATACTTTGTAGAACCCCCTTTCACTGCAATTACAGCTGCAAGTCTTTTTGGGGATGTCTCTACCAGCTTTGCACATCTAAAGAGAGACATTTTTGCCCATTCTTCTTTGCAAAATATCTCAAGCTCTATCAGATTGGATGGAGAGCGTTTGCGAACAGCAATTTTCAAGTCTTGCCACAGATTCTCAATTGGATTTAGGTCTGGACTTTGACTGGGCCATTCTAACACATGAATATACTTGGATCCAAACCATTCCATTGTAGCTCTGGCTGTATGTTTATGGTCGTTGTTCTGCTGGAACCTCCATCCCAGTCTCAAGTCTTTTGCAGGTTTTCTTCTAAGATTGTCCTGTATTTGGCTCCATCCATCTTCCCATTCAGGGTGATATGCAGTGTTGGTTTTCTGCGACACATACCATTTTGCTTTTAGGTCAAAAAATTTATATTTTGTTCTCACCTGACCAGAGCACCTTCTTGCACATGTTTGCTGTGTCCCCAACATGGCTTCTCGTAAACTGCAAACAGAACTTCTTATGGCTTTCTTTCAACAATGGCTTTCTTCTTGCCACTCTTCCATAAAGGGCAGATTTGTGGAGAGCGTGACTATTAGTTGTCCTATGGACAGATTCTCCCACTTGAGCCGTGGATCTCTGCAGCTCCTCCAGAGTTACCATGAGCCTCTTGGCTTCTTCTCTGATTAATGCTCTCCTTGCCCGGCCGGTCAGTTTAGGTGGACGGCCATGTCTTGGTAGGTTTGCAGTTGTGCCATACTCTTTACATTTTCAGATGATGGATTGAACAGAGCTCTGTGAGATTTTCAAAGTTTGGGATATTTTTTTATAACCTAACCCTGCTTTACACTGATGCACAACTTTATCCCTGTCTTGTCTGGTGTGTTCCTTGGCCTTCATGATGCTCTTTGTTCACTAAGGTTCTCTAACAAACCTATGAGCGCTTCACAGAACAGCTGTAATTATACTGAGATTAAATTAAACTCTATTCACTAATTAGGTGACTTCTGAAGGAAATTGCTTGCACTAGATTTTAGTTAGGGGTATCAGAGTAAAGGGGGCTGAATACAAATGCGCACCTCACTTTTCACATATTTTATTTGTAAACATTTTTGAAACCCATGTATGATTTTTCTTCCACTTCACAATTATGTGCTACTTTGTGTTGGTCTAATACACAAAATCCCAATCAAATACATTTATGTTTTTGGTAGTAATAGTAACATGAAAAAAAATGGAAAATTTCAAGAGGTATGAATACTTTTTCAAGGCACTGTATACACACACGCCACCTGTGAAACTATATAATAGAATCAATTATTTTCTGCAGCTCCTGTTCCACAACCTGTAGGTTAAGCAATGATGTAAGGGCCACAAGAAAAAATATTCTCTGTGAAAGAACAGTGTTTGCTTATGAAACCTTAATGTGACATATGCTTACATAATCCCAAAAATACTAGCACAACTTTAACCACTTAAGCACCGGACCAAAATGCAGGTAAAGGACCAGGCCCCTTTTTGCGATTCGGGACTGCGTCGCTTTAACTGACAATTGCGCGGTCGTGCGACGTGGCTCTCAAACAAAATTGGCTGCCTTTTTTCCCCACAAATAGAGCTTTCTTTTGGTGGTATTTGATCACCTTTGCGGTTTTTATTTTTTGTGCTATAAACAAAAATAGAGCGACAATTTTGAAAAAAATGCAATATTTTCTACTTTTGCTGTAATAAATATCCCCCAAAAATATATAAAAATATGTTTTTTTTCCTCAGTTTAGGCCGATACGTATTCTTCTACATATTTTTGGTAAAAAAAATCACAATAAGCGTTTATCGGTTGGTTTGCACAACATTTATAGCGTTTACAAAATAGGGGATAGTTTTATTGCATTTTTATTAATTTTTTTTTTTTTACTACTAATGGCAGCGATCAGCGATTTTTTTCGTGACTGCGACATTATGGCGGACACTTTGGACAATTTTGACACATTTTTGGGACCATTGTCATTTTCACAGCAAAAAATGCATTTAAAATGCATTCTTTATTGTGGAAATGACAGTTGCAGTTTGGGAGTTAAGCACAGGGGGCGCTGAAGGGGTTATGTTTCACCTAGTGTGTGTTTACAACTGTAGGGGGGTGTGGCTGTAGGAGTGACGTCATCGATTGTGTCTCCCTATAAAGGGGATGACACGATCGATGCAGTCGCCACAGTGAAGCACGGGGAAGCCGTGTTTACACGCGGCTCTCCCCGTTCTTCAGTTCCGGGGACCGATCGCGGGACCCCAGCGGCGATCGGGTCCGCGGGCCTCACGGTCCCGGAGCTTCGGACCAGGTCGCGGGTGCGCCCCACGGCTGGGTAGATGTAAACGACGTGCCGGTACGTCCATCTGCCCAGCCGTGCCATTCTGCCGACGTATATCGTCGTGCGGCGGTCGTTAAAGTGGTTGTAAACCCACTTTTTGTACTTTTACCTACAGGTAAGCCTATAACAAGGCTTACCTGTAGGTAAGGAGAATATCTCCTAAACCTGCACGGTTTAGGAGATATTCCCCTCGCAATGCGCCGCTGCGCATGCGCAGGGGGGATCTACGGCGAAAGGACCGGCAGCCGCCGGAACTTGCCGCGTTTTAAATCTCCCGTGCGCACGCGCGGGAGTGACGTCATCGCCGCTCCAGCCAATCACAGCGCTGGAGCGGCGATACCCGGAAGACACGCCGAGGCAAGATGAAATCTCGCTCGGCGTGAACCAGGTAAGTGATACGCACCTCGTTCCGAGGTAAGTATTTCATAATGAGCTAATATGCGGTGCATATTAGCTCATTATGACTTTTCCTTACAGGAGGAAATTATTATTATTTTTTTTCATGCGGGTTTACAACCGCTTTAAACAACATGCACAAATTTAAAATAAGTGAAGTCCAAATAGTGATTAAGTGCTTAAAGAGAAACTGCAGTCTGCTCACCTATTTTGTAATAAAACATTAAATAAAACATATTTGCCATTCTGGAGCTTCCCTCCAACCACTTTGCATATTATTTTATATATATTGTGATTCTGTACTTGCCAAATATGCTGCAGAAATCTACCTCCACTGAGTCTGGCTGCAGCCATTTTAACTGTGGGCAGCTGAAGCTGCTGCCTGTTCACTTTCTGGATTTACACAGACACACAGAGGCACACAGACACACATACGCATACATATTAATACAGACAGACATACACACACCTCTGCTTACCTGCTAATTTCTCCTCTGTGGATGAATACACATGGATCTCTGCAGTCTCCTGTTATCTCTGCCCTCATCTAGTCCCCTCCAGCTATGCTGCTCTTATTGGCCCTCCTATGACTCATCCCCCCCCTCCCTTCCTGGCAAATTCTCACTAGAGGGAGAGAGAGGGCTGTGCTTATTACCAGACAAGAAACAGGAAGTGGGCTGTATAAGGAATTTACTGGCAGAAAAAAACAGTTTTACTATCCAAAGTTAAAAGAAGGGCAGAAGATTTAATAGATGGAAAGTTGAAAAAATGACTGAAGAGCCGCTTTAATTCCGATGATCCGGTGTGGCATCCAATATACAAAGTTCTCTCAAACTTGCAAGCTTTTGGTGTGTGATGCCCACCATGACTGGCAAGCATCTCTGTGTGAGCCCTAAACACCACGTGAAGGTCCCCACTCACTCACCAGATGTAGTTGACCCTCCTTGTCATATAACAAAGGGTCAATAAAGGCTTGGGTGGTCTGTGACCGTGGATAATTCCCCCGGCCGGCTCCCAATATTCTTTAGATAAGATTTTCTAAATACATTTTTTAACTAAATGTGACCATGTATGGCCAGCCTAAGGCTGACTATACATGGGTCGAATTTTGAAAGAATTTTCTTTTGAAAATTAGAAAATGTGTGCGTTTTGTGATCCCATGGTGCCACCATTGATTTCGAAATTCGACCAACCAAGCCTTCAATTTCACCTCCTGTTGCTACAGAAAAGAATTTCCGTGGCTGGGAATTTTCTGTTCTTTCCAGGAATTTTCTTTTCTTTATCGTACATCACGGGACACAGAGCGGCATATTCATTACTATATGGGTTATATGGAGTACCTTCAGGTGTTGACACTGGCAATCTCAAACAGGAAATGCCCCTCCCTATATAACCCCCTCCCATAGGAGGAGTACCTCAGTTTTTACGCCAGTGTCTTAGGTGTTGGTCATGGTTTAGCTTGCCTCCGCATCCTTGGGATTAGGTGAGCTACCGGTTCTGTCCAAAAAAGCCTCAGCGCTAAAGTGGTCAGTAACCGGACCCCAAACCCTTGGGGTATAGCCCATAATGCTTTTCTTTTTAGAGAGCTGGACCCTGGGCCCAGAACTTAGAAAACCTTTGGGTGCCTAATGTTTTCTGTTGCCAGGGTGCTATATGGGCCCAGGACAGTGGATCCTTCATAGGAACCCAGGGCCTGAAGGTCTAGACATCCCCACGGAGATGGGGGAAGATTGGGCCTCTTGCTTGGCAAAGTCCTGCGGCATGGAGCAGGTAAGTGAGGGGAAAACTTGCGGAACTTGGTTCTTAGCAGGTTTTTTCTGGGGGGTCACAGGGGACATGCCTAAAGTTATGCACTGCATCTGGCAAACTAGTCACATATCATAAAGATAGGATGGCTCTATATGTATTATTCCCCATAAGATGTGACCTCCCTTGTAGTGTTGGAAAAGCATTGAGTGGGGCCTGTGTGATATAAAAGTATATGTGTGTGTCAGAGAGCTGTGCTTACCTGCAAGCCTCCAGGCGATGCTCCATTCAGTCTTCCTCCTCAGAGCCTGCAAAGCAGGCAAAACGCTGACCTCCTCGTGGTTCCAGGCTGCAGGCTGCAGTTTGCTGGAGCAGAGAGGTCCCTTCCTCCCAAACCCCCCCCCCCTGTCGGGAGGGGCATTTCCTGTTTGAGATTGCTGGGGGGGGAAGGGCGGGTCAGTGGCTTAAGGAAGGGGCGGCCCTTCCTTGTTTGTTCCATACAGCTCATTCAATACTTTGGAACTGGGGAGGAAAGACCAGAGCGGCAGCACGGGGCGCCGAGGACACACAGTGGCCAGAAAGGATATTGCAGTCTTCAGAGGACTGTTTTTCAAGCCTAGAAATAGGCTGTTTCTTTTCCATCTCATAGTTTTTCTTTGCAATACTACTCAGGGGGACAGAATGTTTTTTCTTTCCTGGATTTGAAACAAAAACGAAAGAAAAAGAAAAGTCATCTAGGGGAGAGGAAGCATTTTTTATCCCCCAAACAGGTGTTTGGGCAATTAACTTTTATAGTTCCAAATACCAATAGGTAGCAGGTGTACCTCGGTATTGTACCATGGCATCCGGGTCAGAGGGTACAAGAGGTGGGGATTCCCCCAGAGAGTCTGAGGTCTCGGACAAAGTTATGCCGCTGCTTTCCCCACAGGGAGCCTTGGGGCCATCGGGATCTGGGGCTGGAGCTGGCGCGGGTCAGTCCAACCCTAAGATGGTCACGGACGAGGTATTACTCACCTCTTTAAGAGAGATGGAGAAAAGAATGGGAAAAATGATAGCCACAGCTATGCGGGGCAGTAAACGGATTAGATCTCCGTCGCCCGAGCGCGGACCCTCAGAAGAGGAGGTCCTTTCCTCAGGGGAATTGGACGACCTCTTGGACAAGGACCAAGTAGGTTCAGGGATCGAAGATCCGGATACAGAGGAGTCTGGAGCAGTCTCCCAAGGGGAGAGCTGGTGGATTCAAGCCTTAACGGACTTGGTCCATAATGCATTCAACTTGCCAGTACCAGATCTCCAGGTATCTACGGTTTCAGCTTTGGGCTCACTGAGGGCGCCTCAAAGCAATGCAGTATTTCCGATCCACCCTCTACTAGAGGGAGTTTTGTTCCAAGATTGGAACAAGCCAGATAAAATCTTCTTACCACCTAAAAGATTCTCTGCCCTATATCCTATGGAAGATAAATTTTCCAAGAAATGGGCTACTCCTGCAGTGGACGCAGCCATCTCATGTATTAACAAATCATTAACATGCCCTGTAGAAAACATACAGGTATTCAAGGATCCAGTTGATAAACGCTTGGAAGCACTACTTAAGAACTCCTTCACTACTGCAGGGGCAGTAGTACAGCCAGCTGTGGCTGCGATTGGGGTTGCTCAAGCATTATCGGATCAAGTTAAGCAGATGCTTAAACTTATTCCTGCCCAGCAGGCAGAAGAATTTTCGGATGTCCCTAGGGCCATATGTTTTACAGTAGACGCAATTAAGGATTCTATCCAGCAAGCGTCACGTTTATCGTTATCCCTTATCCATATGAGAAGACTCTTATGGTTAAAAAGCTGGGAGGCCGAGCCCCCATGCTAGAAGCTCCTGGTAGGGTTCCCCTTCCATGGAGGACGACTCTTCGGAGAAGACCTAGATAAATACATTCAAACCATTTCAAATGGCAAAAGTACTCTCTTGCCAACTAAGAGGAAGTTTCAGGGGCCTGCGTTTAAACGACAGTACTCCCCTGGGCAGGGGCCCTCTAATGCCAAACAGTATCGACGGCCTCCTGCGAAAGCAAACTTCGGCTTTAACAGCAAATCACAAGGACAGGCTGCTAGAGGCAGAAAGCAGTGGGTTCGCAAACCAGCAAAACCAGCCCCCAAGCCGACCTTATGAAGGGGCGCCCCCACCCACGAAGGTGGGGGGAAGGCTGCGACTCTTTTCAGAGGTTTGGGAAGCCAGCATTCCCGACGAGTGGGTACGGTCTTCCGTGGCCACGGGCTACAAATTAGATTTCCTAAGGTTTCCTCCTCTTCATTTCCAGGAGTCGAGGATTCCAAACGATCCGGAGAAAGGAGCCGCATTAATGTCGGCATTAAATCATCTACTTTCCCAGGAAGTAATAGTAGAGGTACCAGTCCTGGAACAGGGGCTAGGTTTCTACTCCAACCTATTCATCATCCCGAAGTCCAATGGAGATGTCAGGCCAATTTTGGACCTAAAGATGGTAAATACATACCTAAAGATCCGCTCATTTCGGATGGAATCCGTGCGGTCAGCAGCTACCACACTCCAAAAGGACGACTTCATGGTGTCCATAGACATAAAGGATGCCTACCTTCATCTTCCAATTTATCAGCCACATCAAAAATATCTACGCTTCATGGTGGCTTCGCGTCACTTCCAATTCGTGGCGCTTCCCTTCGGGTTGGCTACGGCCCCCCGGGTGTTCACGAAGGTCCTAGCTCCAATCCTAGCCAAACTAAGGATCCAAGGGGTCACGATCCTAGCATACCTGGACGACCTCCTAGTCATAGATCACTCGTCTCCCGGCTTGGAGCGAGCAGTGGCCCTCACGGTCCAATACCTCGAGAAGTTCGGCTGGGTCCTAAATCGAGAAAAGTCAGCTTTCCTGCCCACAAGGCAGTTGGAATATCTCGGCATGAGATTAGACACAGAACAACAAAGAGTGTTTCTACCTCTGAGGAAGGTCAAAGCCATCAAGGAATTAATCCTACTGGTTCTAAGCAAGAAGGAACCGACTATTCGCCTATGTATGAGGTTACTAGGCAAGATGGTGGCCACATTCGAGGCGGTACCATACGCCCAGAGCCACACTCGCATCCTGCAGGCAGCCATCCTGTCAGCATGGAGCAGAAGGCCACAGGCCTTGGATATCCCGTTGCCGCTCTCATCAAGAGTCCGACAAAGTCTGTGTTGGTGGTTAGACCCTCAGAATCTACTGAAGGGGAAGTCTTTCAGCCCAGTGGCTTGGAAGATAGTGACCACAGACGCCAGCCTGACGGGCTGGGGAGCAATTTTGGATGGTTGCACTCGCCAAGGTACTTGGGCAACGCCAGAGAAGCAGTTGCCCATCAACATCTTGGAGCTCAGAGCTGCTCGACTAGCCCTCAGGGCTTGGACGTCAAAATTGCAGGGGTTCCCGGTGAGAATTCAATCAGACAATGCCACGGCCGTGGCATACATAAATCACCAAGGGGGAACCAGGAGTCAAGCCGCTCAGAGAGAGGTGAGCTTGATTCTCCTATGGGCAGAGGCTCATGTGCCCTGCATATCGGCAATATTCATTCCAGGAGTGGACAACTTTCAGGCGGACTTCTTAAGCCGCCAGACTCTATTGCCGGGGGAATGGTCTCTGCATCCACAAATCTTTCAAGCACTCTGCCAAAGATGGGGAGTGCCGGACGTGGATATCATGGCATCGAGACTCAACAAGAAGCTAGACAGGTTCATGTCCCGCTCAAGGGATCCGATGGCCTGCGGAACCGATGCGTTGGTTTGCCCTTGGCATCAGTTCAAACTTCTTTATGCATTTCCCCCGCTCCAGTTACTACCCCGCCTGCTGCGCAGGATCCGGGTGGAGCACATACCAGTCATCCTGGTAGCTCCAGCATGGCCCAGAAGAGCATGGTACTCACTAATCTTAAGGATGGTAGTGGGAGACCCTTGGACTCTTCCTCTACGGCCAGACCTGCTATCGCAAGGTCCGATCCTCCACCCTGCCTTACGGCATCTAAATTTGACGGCCTGGAAGCTGAATCCCTGATTCTCAGGGGTAGAGGTCTGTCTCAGAAAGTAATCTCTACCCTAATCAGAGCCAGGAAACCGGTCTCTAGGGTGATTTATTACAGGGTCTGGAAGGCCTATGTAGGCTGGTGTGAGTCCAAGCGATGGCTTTCTCGCAAATTTACCATCGATAGAGTATTACGTTTTCTCCAGCTAGGAGTGGATAAAGGATTGGCATTAAGCACAATCAAAGGACAGATTTCTGCTCTGTCAGTGTGGTTTCAGCGGCCGCTGGCCACCCACTCGCTGGTTAAGACCTTCCTTCAAGGGGTCTTACGTATTAAACCTCCAGTTAAATCCCCGCTTTGCCCGTGGGATTTAAACCTTGTTCTGTCAAGTTTACAGAAACAACCGTTTGAGCCGTTGGCTGAAATTCCTTTGGTTTTACTGACAAGGAAGTTAGTATTTTTGGTCGCCATAGTTTCCGCAAGAAGAGTATCGGAACTGGCAGCCTTATCCTGTAAGGAACCATATCTTATTTTACATAAGGACAAGGTCGTTCTCCGCCCTCATCCTTCCTTCCTACCGAAGGTTGTATCCAGTTTTCATTTAAACCAGGATTTGGTATTACCATCCTTCTTCCCTAAACCTACTTCCAGAAAGGAAGGGTTGCTGCATACCTTGGATATCGTCAGGGCCATGAAGGCCTATCTTAAAGCTACAGAGAAGATCCGGAAAACAGATGTGCTGTTCATATTACCGGATGGGCCCAAGAAGGGGCAGGCAGCTGCAAAGTCAACCATTTCTAGGTGGATTAAGCAATTAATCACTCAGGCCTACGGCTTGAAAGGGTTGCCTCCTCCAGTATCATTAAAGGCTCATTCTACTAGGGCCATGGGCGCCTCCTGGGCAGCACACCACCAGATCTCTATGGCTCAAGTTTGCAAGGCGGCAACCTGGTCTTCTGTCCATACGTTTACAAAATTCTACCAGTTGGACGTAAGAAGGAAGTCTGATACAGCCTTTGGGCAGGCAGTGCTGCAGGCTGCAGTTTGAGACCCTCGGATTCCGGGGGCTCCTCTTTTTTGAGTTAAATTTAAAATTTAAGATTATTTTTCTCAACTAAGTTGGATTTATTATGATTTGAGTATTTCTCTAAATTAAATCCTTTTGTCTTGGAGATGTTCTCCCTCCCCTCATTGTGAGCATTGCTTTGGGACATCCCATATAGTAATGAATATGCCGCTCTGTGTCCCGTGATGTACGATAAAGAAAAAGGGATTTTTAATACAGCTTACCTGTAAAATCCTTTTCTTGGAGTACATCACGGGACACAGAGCTCCCACCCCTCTTTTTGGGGACCAGTTTGGGAGGCATACTGCTTGCTACAAAACTGAGGTACTCCTCCTATGGGAGGGGGTTATATAGGGAGGGGCATTTCCTGTTTGAGATTGCCAGTGTCAACACCTGAAGGTACTCCATATAACCCATATAGTAATGAATATGCCGCTCTGTGTCCCGTGATGTACTCCAAGAAAAGGATTTTACAGGTAAGCTGTATTAAAAATCCCTTTTTCTTGCACATGCGCATTACTTTTTTGATTACATTTCTCGCACAATTCTCCCATCATTGGGGTAGATTCAGGTACGACTTGCGCCCAAGCATTCTCGATATGTGCCGCGTAAGTACGGAATTGCGCCCACGCAACTATGCGGGTGACCCAGAAAAAGAGCTAAGCCTGAAATTAGGCTTCTTCCTACGGACGCAGTTTCTCTGCCCCGGCGCATGTAATGTGCATTTTTTGCGCAGGGTGCAACTTGCGCTCTCATTGTTTTCCCTCAGCAAATATGCAAATGAGGAACTAACGCTGATTCAAAAACCTGCGCGTGTGAGGCGCAGTTTGCGCACAAAGCGCGCAAGCTGTTCGGCCAGGGCAAACTTGCACATTATAAAAGCAGGGGCAAGTTAGCAACAGACGTCCACAGGTCAGCTGGAGAGCAACTACAGCAGCACCAATACGGACGAGCTGAGCAAGCAGAGCACCCACACTTTCTGGACCTCACATCTGTGTGCCAACATGCCAGGGGCAGCCATGGTTCTAGCAATACTACTGAGTGAACCGACTCGTAGGAGGGCACGGGAGAGGATATACCGAGTGCGCAGGAACATCTTTGACATGAGTGATATTGAGGTGTATCGCATGTTTAGATTCAGCCCTGAAGTCATCCTGGAATTAGCCACAATCCTGCATGATGACATCACCAGCCAGACACATCGTGGACATGCAGTG
Organism: Rana temporaria; assembly: GCF_905171775.1. NCBI lineage: Eukaryota > Metazoa > Chordata > Amphibia > Anura > Ranidae > Rana > Rana temporaria. The sequence continues at coordinate 655,053,822 of NC_053489.1, read as the reverse complement.
CAGCCACTGGTCAAGGTAGTGGCAACCCTGCATTTCCTTGCAAGTGGATCTTTTCAGCGCACAGGTGAAATTGTGGCTGGGATGTCACAATCCTCCATGAGCAGATGTGTGCACCAGGTTATTCCTGCAATCCTGAGACGCATGTCCCACCACTTTATCAAACCCACCCAGGAGGACCTGCGGCAGAAGGCAGTGACAGATTTCTATCAAATTGCCAGATTCCCACGCACCGTGGGGGCCATTGATTGCACACATGTGGCACTACGGCCCCCCCGTGACATAGAGCATATATACTGCAATAGGAAGCATTGGCATTCAATCAATGTCCAGGTGATAGTGGATGCCCATGGCCTCATATGGCACGTCCGTGCCAAACACCCAGGATCCAGCCATGACAGCTTCATATCCCGTCAGAGCAGCATCCCCACCGAATTTGAACAATACGTGTATGGGGACAGCTGGCTGGTTGGTGAGTGACATGGGTGTCAGGTATGACTGTCCCTCCCCATGATGCAGACATCACGAGGGGCACATGCATGACTAACATCCTCCTGTCTTTTCTCTTCCAGGTGACTCTGCATATGCACTGGGACCTCATCTTATGACTCCATACCGGACTCCCCAAACCCCAGGAGAGGAAAGATATAATGAAGCTCACGCACATACCCGTGGAGTGGTGGAACGCACATTTGGCCTCCTGAAGTCACATTTCAGATGCCTGGATAAGTCTGGGGGTACCCTGTTGTATTCCCCAAACTTTGTGTGCCAGATCATCGGGGCATGTTGTATTCTGCACAACTTTGCCGAGAGAAAGGGCCTGCAGATTGACATACGTGATGACCTGACCCCCGAGCCACACAAATCCCCCCCCCCCCCCAAGCAACTCTACCCGATCTACTGAGGGAAGAGCAATCAGGAGTGGTCTCGTGGAACGTATCTTTGCACGTTAAACACACATTAATCATGTCACAAGTAGAATGCACGCGTGCACACCACTGTGGTCCCTAGCACACACACCCCACATGCACCCAAAATTGGATTAGACCCAAGGATACTGCATGGTATTAGGGAGCAGCAACGCCGCGCCAAGGCTCCAATTATGTTGCTGTCCATTCATACACCTTTCACATGGCAGAGGGTGACACCCCTTTTCCAGCAGGAGTGACACCCCCCCCCCCATTCACACACCAGTCACACTGTAGTATACACTCCTCACCGTGTGTAGGGACTACAAAATAAAAAAAAGCTCAAACTTTGAGCATAAAATAAATAAAAAAAAGCTCATAATCTGAGCATAATACAACTAAATATAAAAAGCTCATAATCTGAGCACAAATCGTTATATATAAAAAAAAAAAAAGATCCGCATGCAAATTATTATTTTTTTCTTTTTGACATCCTGGTGCCAAGGGTGCCCCGGCTCTGGCTCCTCAGTCGGCGTGGTGGACCCTGGGCTGGGGATGGAGCCTGGGGTGGGGATGGAGCATGGGGTGGGGATGAAGGGGGGGGGAGCAGCATCCCCTACTTCCTCACTCCTGGCAGGTGGTGCCTGCCTGCCCTCCATGGCGTTGGCCAGGCGGGTGAGCACACAATTTGTTTGGGCCAGCATCCGCAGCTGCCGGGTGGTGTTGTGCTGCTGTTGCCGGCGGGTTCGTCTCCCCTCCTCCCGCACAGCGGCAGTGTTGGCCTCAACCGCCCCTGCCAACCTGCTCACCTCCGCTGTCAGCAAAGCGGTGGCGCCCTGCTGCTCCACCATGCAGGTGACCATGGCCAGACAATTGGAGCTGACTTCCTGCAAGCTCTCACAGTCTTTTTTCCCCAGCTCCGCATGCAGGGTGAGGGCCTGCTGCACTGAGGAGGAGGAGGATGCCAGGCTGTCCGCCACCCGCCTCAAATCTCCCACCATGGCCCCTATATGACGGGTCTGCCGGCCCTGTTCCTCCTGCAGCCCTTCTCGGAGGCCTGAGGGGACACCCCTCGTTTTTGAGAGAGCCTTCCTGGGAGAAGAGGCTGGGGCACGGACTGAGGGAGAAGAAGGGGAGGGGGCGACAATGGTGGGAGGGTCACTGGAGGGGGCGACAATGGTGGGAGGGACACTGGAGGGGGATGACGTGATGGTCGGGGGGGGGGGTGGTGGGTTGGTCAGGGATGGTGGGATCCTCCTGGAGGTATATAGAGTCCTCCTGATGGAGGTCAATTGACTCCTCCAACACTTCCTCCTCTATAGATGGCCTATGGGTGCTCTCCTCCACCAACATGGCCAGGATCTGCATGGGGGTTGACTGGACCCCATGATGTTGTGGGGATGGCGTGGGTCGCCCTGCAGCCGACGACGGCCCAGCTTCATCCTCAACATCTGTGGATGACACAAAAAAACACATGTTGCTGGAGCCACACACTTGTCACATGTTCCCTTCTACCCCCTCCCATGATACACAGCAAATAGGAGATAAAACACACTTACCTGTCCCCAAGTCCCCAACAGTGGAGTCATAGCCTGGGACTCCCTCCACCTGCTCCATCGATAAACTTTGGGCGATCACCTCCTCCTCCGCATTCAATCGCAATGGGCAGGCTGGTCCTCCTCCTGTGCCCCTGGTATGTTTGCGGATTATTACCAGTTTATCCCAGACCCGACGCCGCATATCATTAAATTTTTTTGGGATCTCGTCCCAGGTCCTCTCCTCATTCCCGAGCGCATTGATGTCCAGCGTTATCGCATCATAGATTGCCCTCCTTTGGGCTATGGTGGTGTGTTTGCGCTGGGCACCATACAGGGCAGCAGTATGTCTAGTGAGTGCCGCCAGCATAATCTCCATCTCAGAGGAATTAAAATTAGCTTTCCTCTTTTTTACCCTCTGAGGAGGTGCCATTGCAAATAAGGGGCAAAATTACCTTGCTCAGGGGGGGGGGGGGGGGGGGGGGGGGGTGAAAAAAGCAGGATCTAATTTTGCACAGGACCTGCGCATGTCTGCCCCTATTTATTTGCTCAGTGCAAGCAGGTGGGCCGGCGTAGCCCAGGAAGTAGGACAAGCGCAGTTGCACGCATGCGCACACGAAAGCATTCGATCTGCGCATGCTCCGTCGAGGATGCGCCGGGCGCAAGTCACTGCTGAACTGACAGACCATCATTTGCATAGGGGCACACCCACTTTCACTTGCGCCCTCAAATTTCTCTTACGCAGGCGCAAATTTACACACAAAGGCATCCTGAATCAGGTGGCAATCTCGCACGATTGCGCCGGCGCAGCGCAATTGAGCTGCGCTGTGCATGTGTAATAAATGGGCAAATCTACCTGAATCTACCCCTGTGATTAGAAAATCGTTTTTTTTTTTTTTTTTTGTTTTTTTTTATTTCTATTGCACAAATTCTTATAAAATACTTTTAAAATATTTTTCTTTCGAAAATCTTATCTAAGAATTTTCTTTCAAATTTTGCACCATTAGTGGGCTGCAGCAACAGCCAATTTCCGTGCGGCCATTGAATTTGAGTAATTGGGCATGTTGAATTTTTTTTGAAAAATTAACAATTTTCTAATCAATGATGGGAGAATCATGTGAGAAATGTAATTGAAAAAGAAATGCGCATGTGCAAGAAAAGAAAAGAAGATTTTCAAAGGAAACTCTTTCGAAATTCGACCAGCCTTAAAGGGGTTGTAAAGGTACAATTTTTTTTCCCCCCAAATGGCTTCCTTTACCTTAGTGCAGTCCTCCTTCACTTACCTCATCCTTCCATTTTGCTTTTAAATGTCCTTATTTCTTCTGAGAAATCCTCGCTTCCTGTTCTCCTGTCTGTAACTCCACACAGTAATGTGAGGCTTTCTACCCTGGTGTGGAGTGTCGTGCTCGCCCCCTCCCTTGGACTACAGGAGAGTCAGGACGCTCACTAACACACAGCTCCTTTCTCTATCTGCAATGTAGAGAGCGTCCTGACTCTCCTGTAATCCAAGGGAGGGGGCGAGCACGACACTCCACACCAGGGAGAAAGCCTTGCATTACTGTGTGGAGTTACAGACAGGAGAACAGGAAGTGAGGATTTCTCAGAAGAAATAAGGACATTTAAAAGCAAAATGGAAGGATGAGGTAAGTGAAGGAGAACTGCACTAAGGTAAAGGAAGCCATTTAGGAAAAAAAAAATTATACCTTTACAACCCCTTTAACTTCGATGGCCGCAGGAAAAGATTTTCGAAAACATTTTTTTACGTAATTCGACCCATGTATGGCCCCTGCCTAAGTATTTTGTTAATATAGCAGCAGCCTGTTTTAATTGATTTTAATTTTAACTGTAATTTTTTTTATCTAAGCACTGGATGAGTGACATTGTTTACTTTAAAGGGGTTGTAAACCTTCGTGTTTTTTCACCTTAATGCATCCTATGAAAAAACACCTTGCAGTGTCCAGCCCCCCGTTTTACTTACGTGAGCCCTGAATTTCCGTGGGCGCGATCCTGCTGTCGCTTTCTCCACGGGTTCTCGGCTCTTCATTGGATAGATTGATAGCAGCGCAGCCATTGGCTCCCACTGCTGTCAATCAAATCCAATGAAGCTGGTGTCGGGGGGCGGCGCTGAGTGTATGACACAGTAGCGCACCCACAAGGTAACCCCCTCTGGGAAACTCTCTCTCAAGGGGGTTATCTATTGCAGGGAGGAGCTGAGAGAGCCGCTGTGAGACCCCAGAAGAGGACGTTTGGGGACACTCTGTGCAAAACAAGCTGCACAGTGGATGACATGTTTGTTATTTAAAAAAAACAACTATAGTATCACTTTAAGATTTAGGAACATGAGTGTAGTAATTTTTGCACTCACTGGCACTTCCTCCAGCTCTCCGACTGAAAGCCCGTACCTTGGTATGGACAGAGAGTTGGAGGACGAGTCTGCATGAGCCTGGCATTGCACCTATCTATTGGTCGAGGGTGCAATGCTTTTGCAGGCTCCTATGGGGGAAAAAAAAGAATAAATGCTAATTTATTGCATCTGCAAAAATATGTGTATTTATTTATTAATTTTATGGTGGACTTTGGTTTTAAAGTGGTTGTATACCTACGGTGATTTTTTTTTTTTTTTTCCCACCTGAAAGGCAAAAGCCATAATGAGCTAGTATGCACCGCATACTAGCTGATTATGAAATACTTACCTCGGAACGAGGTGAAGAGAACTTACCTGGTCCACGCCGAGCGAGATGTCATCTTGCTTTGGTGTGTCTTCCGGGTATCGCCGCTCCAGCGCTGTGATTGGCTGGAGCGGCGATGTCGTCACTCCCCATGCTTCCTTGCGGGAGACTTCAATCCGGCAAGGTCTGGCGGCTGCCGGCCCTTTAGCCGAGGGTCCCCGCTGCGCATGCGCCGCTGCAATCAGTTATATAGGCTTATTATAGGCTTACCTGTAGGTAAAAGTAAAAAAAACGCCTATACAACCACTTTAAATATATACTACTAGCTGAATACCCGGCATTGCCCGGTCTTCCTATCTTAACCTTTTGGGGAGGAAAATCATAGTAATATAAATATACCCATCTTTTATATAAGGGTGTAGGTAAGGGTTAATTTAACTGTCATATATTTTTATTTGGCATATAAGTAATATGTGTAGCAGGTATTATTGAAATATCTCCAGGCGTACAGAAGTTATGTGGGAACATACATTTCCCATTGATTTGCATGGGACTTTAAACAAAAACCCCGACCCTCACAAATGGGGGTAGTTAAGGGATAAATTAACTATCCTATAGTTTAAGTGGACATATAAGTAACATGTGACCAAGTGTTATCGAAATATCTACAGCCGTTTGGAAGTTATGAAGTAACATGTATTTCCCATAGAGTTGAATGGGACTTTAAAGAAAAACCCCGACCATGGCAAATGGGGGTGGGTAAGGGTTAAACCACCTATCCTATGTTTGTTGCTGACATATAAGTAACGTGTGCCAAGTTTCATGTTAATATCTATAGCCGTTTGGACGTGATGCTGGAACATACACACACACACACACGTTGAGTTTTATATATATAGATATACGTTTTACACTTTACATGCATTGCATTTATATTGCAGAAAGCTTTAGAAACGGTCACATTGTGGTTAGCTACCAATGCGCTCAGATATTTGTACATCACCTATAAAGACACTTCTATTCGTTTTGTCTTCCATACAAAATATTATTTTAATTAAAAAAAAAAATTGAATTTTTTTCTTTTTTTTTCTTTCTTTGAATGATGAGAAAAGCAGAGCCGGCATGCAGAATGTACACAGGAAGAGATCAGTGCAGACCTCTTGTGTTCATGTACAAGGCACACTGTTTTTGCACTTAAAGGAAGCTCTCTCTCGGTGATAAAGTGACAGTTGGTAAACCATTTCCTCACCAGAAAAACTCCACGGGTAAAAGGGAATTCCCCGCGCGGCTGCTGTGCCACAGCACAGAGAACTGCAGCACACAAGATTTATCTGCTTCTTTTTTTTTCATATGCTCTAGAAAGTACATTTCACTGGACGGTTAAAGGGACAAGGACACGGTATCCAGGCAGAGCTTCATTCCTTTATTTTTTTTGTTGCAGGTCTACAAATTGTAAAGTGATTGTAAGTCGTGGGGGTAATTGGTTAAGCTTTTAATTTAAAGAACACTTTTGCTTCAGCCAACTTTTAGGAGCACGTGTATTATTACAAGTCATTCTAAAGTACACTATATTGTCAAAAGTATTGTGACGCCTGTCTTAACATGAACTTTAATGGCATCCCAGTCTTAGTCTGTAGGGTTCAATATTGAGATGGCCCACCCTTTGCAGCTAGAACGGCTTCAACTCTTCTGGAAAGGCTGTCCACCATGTTTAGGAGTGTGTCTATGGGAATGTTTGACCATTCTTCCAGAAGAGCATTTGTGAGGCCAGGCCCTGATGTTGGATGAGAAGGCCTGGCTCGCAGTCTCCGCTCTAATTCATCCCAAAGGTGTTCTATCGGGTTGACGACAGGCCAGTCAGGTTCTTCCACCCCAAACTCCCTCACCCATGTCTTTATGGAAAAGTAAGCCTACTTTCACATTGTAGCACCCAGCTATAGTTTGTGCAGCACTTTAGCGGCGCTTTTAACCCCCACTAGCTGCTGAAGAAGGGAGTTAAAAGCACCCATGTTGTGGCGCTTCCAATGAGCTTTTCAAGCGCTTTGGAAGCTCTGCCCATTCATTTCAATGGGCAGGGCGTTTTGGGAGCGCTGTATTCAGCTAGTGAGCTAGAGCTAGTGAAAAAGAGGGGAAGAGCTGCTGAAAAAGAGATGGAAAGCTGCTTGAAAAGGGGGCGGAGTGCTGCTTAAAATAGGGGTCAGAGAGCTGTTTGAAAAGTTGTCGCAGAGCTGCTTGAAAAAGGGTCGGAGAGCTGCTGAAAAAGAGACGGAAGGCTGCTTGAAAAAGGGATAGAGCGCTGCTTGAAAAAGGGTCGGGGAGCTGCTTGAAAAAGGGATAGAGAGCTGCTTGAAAGGGGTGGGAGAGCTGCTTGAAAGGGGTGGGAGAGCTGCTTGAAAGGGGTGGGAGAGCTGCTTTGAAAAGGGGTGGGAGAGCTGCTTGAAAAGGGGGCGGAGAGCTGCTAAAAAGGGGGGCGGAAAGCTGCTTGAAAAGGGGTGGGAGAGCTGCTTGAAAAGGGGTGGGAGAGCTGCATGAAAAGGGGTGGGAGAGCTGCTTGAAAAGGGGTCGGAGAGCTGCTTGAAAAAGGGTCGGAGAGCTGCTGAAAAAGAGACGGAAGGCTGCTTGAAAAAGGGGTGGGAGAGCTGCTTGAAAAAGGGGTGGGAGAGCTGCTTGAAAAAGGGGTGGGAGAGCTGCTTTGAAAAGGGGTGGGAGAGCTGCTTGAAAAGGGGGCGGAGAGCTGCTAAAAAGGGGGGCGGAAAGCTGCTTGAAAAGGGGTGGGAGAGCTGCTTGAAAAGGGGTGGGAGAGCTGCATGAAAAGGGGTGGGAGAGCTGCTTGAAAAGGGGTGGGAGAGCTGCTTGAAAAGGGGTCGGAGAGCTGCATGAAAAGAGGTGGGAGAGCTGCTTGAAAAGGGGTCGGAGAGCTGCATGAAAAGAGGTGGGAGAGCTGCTTGAAAAAGGGGTCGGAGAGCTGCTGAAAAAGAGACGGAAGGCTGCTTGAAAAAGGGGTCGGAGAGCTGCTTGAAAAAGGGGTGGGAGAGCTGCTTGAAAAAGGGTGAGAGAGCTGCTTTGAAAAGGGGTGGGAGAGCTGCTTAAAAAGGGTCGGAGAGCTGCTGAAAAAGAGACGGAAGGCTGCTTGAAAAAGGGGTCGGAGAGCTGCTTGAAAAAGGGGTGGGAGAGCTGCTTGAAAAAGGGTGAGAGAGCTGCTTTGAAAAGGGGTGGGAGAGCTGCTTAAAAAGGGTCGGAGAGCTGCTGAAAAAGAGACGGAAGGCTGCTTGAAAAAGGGGTCGGAGAGCTGCTTGAAAAAGGGGTGGGAGAGCTGCTTGAAAAAGGGTGAGAGAGCTGCTTTGAAAAAGGGTGGGAGAGCTGCTTAAAAAGGGTCGGAGAGCTGCTGAAAAAGAGACGGAAGGCTGCTTGAAAAAGGGGTGGGAGAGCTGCTTGAAAAAGGGGTGGGAGAGCTGCTTGAAAAAGGGTGGGAGAGCTGCTTAAAAAGGGTCGGAGAGCTGCATGAAAAGAGGTGGGAGAGCTGCTTGAAAAGGGGTCGGAGAGCTGCATGAAAAGAGGTGGGAGAGCTGCTTGAAAAGGGGTCGGAGAGCTGCTGAAAAAGAGACGGAAGGCTGCTTGAAAAAGGGGTCGGAGAGCTGCTTGAAAAAGGGGTGGGAGAGCTGCTTGAAAAAGGGTGAGAGAGCTGCTTTGAAAAGGGGTGGGAGAGCTGCTTAAAAAGGGTCGGAGAGCTGCTGAAAAAGAGACGGAAGGCTGCTTGAAAAAGGGGTCGGAGAGCTGCTTGAAAAAGGGGTGGGAGAGCTGCTTGAAAAAGGGTGAGAGAGCTGCTTTGAAAAAGGGTGGGAGAGCTGCTTAAAAAGGGTCGGAGAGCTGCATGAAAAGGGGTGGGAGAGCTGCATGAAAAGGGGTGGGAGAGCTGCTTGAAAAGGGGTGGGAGAGCTGCATGAAAAGGGGTGGGAGAGCTGCATGAAAAGGGGTGGGAGAGCTGCATGAAAAGGGGTGGGAGAGCTGCTTGAAAAGGGGTCGGAGAGCTGCTTGAAAAGGGGTGGGAGAGCTGCTTGAAAAGGGGTGGGAGAGCTGCCTGAAAAAGGGGCGGAGAGCTGCCTGAAAAAGGGGCGGAGAGCTGCCTGAAAAAGGGGCGGAGAGCTAGTAAATAAAGGGCGGAGAGCTGCTGAAAAAGGCCCGGGGAGCTGCTGTTTGAACAGAAACCGTGCAAAAAAAATGCTTCAATAAAAGCTGGAAAGCTCATGTCACACTTTTTAGGCATTTCCATTGAAGTCTACGGGGACAAAAATGCAAATTCTGCCTGAAAAGAAGCTCAAGTACTTTTTTGAGGGACAGGCATTTTGCTACAAGCGAGAGAACGATCAGACATGAACAAGGGCTATTAAAACCAAATAGGTTTTTGAGCTTCGAGCGACAAGCTAAAAAAACGCTCAAGTGTGAATGGGGAAAACAAACAAATAAATAATGTTATAGGGGGTTTATACTTCATTCATAGATGACATCCAATCCTGTGTTTTGCCTGCTGGCAGGTTAAAGTTACCAGTATCTGTAGAAATTGGGCTTTCCAATTGGATTGTGTTGTAAAAAATGTCTAACACAAATGTAAACTAAATAAAAGCAACACTAAACATTTTCTTTTACATTTTTGACCTCGGCTACAAATTAAAAAAGAAACCTAGATAATACTCCCTTTTTTTTTTTTTTTTTTTTTACTACTCAACTGTTTTTGGCCGGGTTTAGCTCAAAGAATTAAAATCGATCGATCAGCAAATAATTTTTTTTTTTGAATGTTCCTTTTTTTAAAGATCAAATAATCAAACCCACAATACCAACTGCGTTTCAAATATTAACACTTTTCAGAAAGTGTTCGAAAACTTTTTTGTTTATATCACGCAAAACATTTTTGTAAAACTTATTTTTATTTATATATATATATATATATATATATATATATATATATATATATATATATATATATATATATATATATATATATATATATATATATATATATATATATATATATAAGAAAAAAAAATTCCATAAACTTTACAAAAAGTATTATTATTAGTAGTAGTATTGAAGGTGTGTTTAGTTGATCTGGGCTTATCCTATGAT